>NC_090443.1:786012724-786314170 GCF_031143425.1 Pleurodeles waltl
GATAGCAAGGAGGAGGAGGAGAGCCCATGCCGCACAGCAGATGAGGAGGAGGAGCCAGAGACGGGAGAAGATATACAGAACCAGACAGACACTTTTCCAACAAACTGAGGAGGAGATATATGATAAACACAGACTCAGCAGTGCAGCAATATTAGAATTAATAGATCTACTCAATCCGCAGCTTCAACGCCAGACTGTGTGCGGCAGCACCATCCCCACACATGTGCAAGTGCTATGCTCACTGCACCTCTTGGCCTCGGGTAGCTATCAGGGGGTCATTGCTGTGGCAGGTGGGGTATCTCAAAGTGCACTCTCACGGTTCTTCAGAGCATTCCTAGATGCCATACTCACACACATGTCCAGATACATATACCTACCCAGGAATGAGGCAGAAATCAACAGCACCAAGTTGGAATTCTACAGGATTGCCAACTTCCCACATGTAATAGGGTGTGTAGACGGGACACATACAAATATGCCCTCCTGCAAATCTGGAATATCTTTTCCGCAACCGGAAGTGTACCCACTCACTGAACATCCAGGTGGTATGTGATGCCCATTATGTTATTACTGACATGGTTGCCAAATTTCCAGGGAGTACACATGACTCCTACATTTTCAGGCACAGTGGGATACACCAACGCCTCGAACGTGGGGAGTTTGGAGACGGATACCACCTAGGTATAGCTGAATACACATTGCAGACATACACACAGGTCAATGTGGAACCCAGCTAACATTGTTCCTTTTGTGCCAAACAGGTGACAGTGCATATGCACTACGACCATGGATACTTACCCCGTACTTAACACCCAGCAATGAGACAGAGAGGCGATACAACAGTGCACATAGGAGGACTCGAAATGTTATAGAGAGGACCTTTGGACTGTTGAAGGCAAGATTCAGATGCCTCCACAGAAGTGGAGGTGTCCTCCAGTATGCCCCAATAACAGCCTTCAAGATCGTTGGTGCATGCGCTATACTGCACAACATTGCCACCAGATGTGGGCTACATCTCACCCATGCAGACCCACATTCGGAGAACGACGAGCAAGAGCTATCGCCATCATGGGCATAGAAGCATTGCAAATCAAGGCAGACAGAGACGGGACCACATTGCAAACCAATACTTTAGAAGGGACGTGGTAACTGTCACCACACACACACGAATGTCACACACAAAGAGCCCAGTTGTGAAGTGGAACAAACAAGAACTTTAATGATGTGAACCAATAAACTATTTAAATGAACTATTGATCAGGGGCTGTAAAAGTCCACCTGCTATGAGGACACATTAACCTCATGTGCTTCCATTGTTTGTCAGTGCGTAGCTCACACCCTACGCCTGGGACACCCAGCATGGCTGGTGCCTGGAGCGTCTGCAGTTCCCTGCCGTGCACTTCCACTACGCAAGACCCTGGTGTCTGTGGCAGATGCACTACTTATAGTAGAGCCCTCCCCACTGTCTTGCAGCGTGTCTGCCGCGCTCCTAGCCATCTGTCGTGCCTCCATCATGTCCACTGCGTGGCTTATGCATCCCAGCCCACGAGCCACATCACTGGCAAAGTGGCCCATGTCCACCTGTAGGCTGACTGTGCGGCGTGACAGCCCTATGGTATTTACAGCCAGGCGGCCGATGGAGGCAGACATGCGGTCTAGGCAGTGGATTAGTTGCCGGTCACGGCGCCTTGCACCCTCTCTCTCCGTGACAAGTTCAGCCACTAGTTGTCTGATTGAGAGCACAAGGTCACCTACATTACTGTTCAGGTGTTGTAGCTCTGTGTGTACCTGTTGCAGCCCTGTTGTTTGATTCCTTTCCATTCGCCGCATGGCCCCTGAAATCAGTCTCATTTGCCTTGTCTGCAGGCGCTGACCATGGATGAGTGCAGCCTCGGCGGCGGAAATGGAGGCGTCCCCTACTTCTCCCTGTGACACTGTAGGGACAAGGACAAGTCGCCTGTGACGCCGTGGTGCATCTGTGTCCTGTACGTTGGCACTGTGGCTGGGACCGGGTGCTGCCTCTATCTCCACTATGGCCACTGGTGCATCTGGAGGGGACTGTGGATGGGTGGTGCAGGTCCCTGTGGTGGCTGCTCCTGGGTCCTGTGCTGCCTGGTGGCTGACCTCTGGCCCCTGGACGGTGTGGCTGGAGGTGGTGTCTTGTGGGAGACCTGTGGGACATAGGGAACACACTGTCAGTATCTACCATCTGTTGTATGCTTCCTAATAAACTGTTGCCTATCTGCCTACTTGACTACATTGCCCATGATGCACCATTCTGGTTGTTGCTACTCTGAAATGGAGCTATTTTGGTTGTGCATGCTGCTGTGTACTAGGTGGGTGGGGGTATGGCAGATATGGTTGTACATGCACGTTTCATGGTACTCACTGGTTGATGGTCCTGGCGCTGACGTGTCCAGCTCTCCTATTCCAGACACTGCCTCTGGCTCCAGGGTCTCTTCCACTCTTTCCTCCAAGGGTGTGGGTGGTGGTATGGTAGATTGTCCTCCTCCAGTGCCCCTCATCTCCCGGAGGCGCTCTGCCACCCTCTCCTTAGTCCGGGAGCGCAGGTCATACCACCTTTTTTTAAGTTCATTAATGCTCCTGTGGCTCACACCCATTGAATTCACTTTGTCTTGGATTTCAGTCCAAATCCTCCTTTTCTCCAGCTCTGGCACACTGAGGGCTGCTCTCCCAAAGAGTTGATCATGGTTTCTGGCAGCATTCATCGGTCAGCACCTCCAGTTCTTTTTCTGAGAATTTGATCTTCCTCTTTCTGGCTGATTACTCAATTTTTGCTGCTGTTCCTCCTGTTGGCTGTTCAGCAGTTGGAAATGGGTGTGGTCCTCCCTCCTCCCAGGTGTATTAGTAAACTTCCTGGCTGTGATGTCATCATCAAGAGCCAGGAAGTGTTTTCCAGAGTGTTCTGCTGCACCTGCATGCAATTTGCGGCACAGTCGCAATTTGCGACACCCACTCGCAATTTGCCTGTTTGTTTTTAGCGAGGTCGCAAATAGCGACCTCGCAAACAGCGGACTCACAATCTGCGGTGCGACTTCATTTGCGAGTTGCAAAATGGAGTCGCTTTTTCTTGTTGGATACCATTTTGCGAGTCGGAAATTGCGAGTCGCAACGACTCGCAATTTCCGACTCGCAATTTTTTAGCTACCTACATCTGGCCCTTACTGATTCGAACCGTTTGTGAATGCACAATCATTTGCCCCTTTATTTCTTGGTCTAGATTAATCTGGACTTGTGTACATTTGGAATTGCAGTGCGTGTTGTTTCATTATGCAACTAGAGTGGTTTGAATGTCGTGTCAGTAGTCACACACGCAGACATTTAATAACAAAATCAAATGTGAAAACAGTGGACCAAGATCTAGGACTCCACTCTAACTAAAAAGTACTTTATCACATTTTGTGGTATCTAAAAACAATCTGAAATATACAAATGGATGTAACTTCAAGACTTTTAATAGCGACACACACTACCAGCTTTATTAATCCATTCTTGTTTTTCCTTTCTATGTAAACATAAATAGCTGTGGTAGAATTGACAGTATACATTTTACATTTTGTTTAAACTTTGTACAGAGATAGGAAGAATGTATTTAACTGCACAAAGTCCAAACTCCCACAAACTGAAAAGCTAAAGGAAACATTTGTTTTTTCATCAATTTCTCTTTGATTTATCCATGAATCTTAGCTTGTCATAACTGGTAAGACGTCTGTTAAGACTTCCATGTACACTCCAGATACCTGAGAATTATGCAGCTGGTCTGGAGGATCTTTCTGAGTACTCATTCCACAGAGAGCTGGATGCCTTAGCAGGCTATGCACATCGTATTAGTCCCCCTGAGTAACTATTCATAGATATGTCCCTCACAGTTCTGAAACATGTCCTAAGAAACAGTTAAGATAGCCCTCATAATCTTTGTTCTGTGTGTAAAGCAGGGAATGCTCTCTAACACAGACTGTATGTCTTGCTCCTTTTCTCATTCCCAAGTTTATGCTGAAGAACAGAGGGCTCTGTAAGTGTTCTTTCGAGGGTTTGGCCTTTTTCCTTGCTGAACATGGTTACATTAACCTTTAAGTTTTTAAATTGTGATCTGCAACCGGGCTCAGTATATGAATTTAAGAGCAAATTATATTTTTCAAGAAAGATGCAGCTGCAAACGAAGTCTTTTAACTTTCAGTTTGTGCAGAGATGCCAGGAGACGTTTGGCTAGAGGAAAAATCGTCCTATGTAACCACATTACTTAACACATTTGTTACTAAATAATGTTGCCCACAACTAACACAGTTTGCTTTTGTGAGGAAATAGTTTATAAGTTGGTTTGAACTGGTGTTCACCAAAAGTAGTAAAGTCACTATCCTGAAAGGGGTCCAGTCAGTGGTTATAATAATTTAAATGCGAGCACAAGCCCTTGTTTGCATGCCATAGAGAAGACAAGTTGATGCTGATGAAAATGTGTAAAGCATTTACAAGTGTCAAAATAGTTAAAAACACAATAAAAATCTCACTCCATTTTTTTTAAAATAGAGAAAAAATAAATAATCAAATTGACACCAAAATGACAAAAATCCAATAAGGGTACCTTGAAATAGGAATTTTAAAAAGTATAAGTGAAAATTGCATCAAAAATCTAAAATAGTGCCAATAGCAGTCATTGGGTGTAGTACTGTAAGAAACTGGGTTACTGGTTGACTAGGGTATGAGCCCTGGTCAAGCAACATCCCCAATCCTTGTCAGGTTAAGGCTGTAGGAAAGTAGCATCTTTCTGGTTTAATTTCCCCCACATTTTGCCTGGTGTCGGTATGTTTAAACTGTTGTACACTGGGAACCTGATAACCAGGAACCCAGTGTCAGTGTTCTCTCCCCTAAATGTGGTTGTATGGTAACTTTTACACCCTACAATTGGCATACTGGTGCACCCATGCAAGTTCCTTCAGGAACCATCTGTAATTCTCTTTTGCAAGACACTTCTACAACCTGTACTCCAGAACCGCTGCTGTTCTTTGTTGGAATGAAGAGCAAGATTGTAATCACTAAGAGGGCACTTACTGCAACTTTAATTCCAAGTTCTGCAAAGACTTCTGCAACCCCATGGACGTGCATCCTCTAGAGTCACTGAGACTCTGCCTGCACTTAGGAAAGCAAGAAAGAATTTCCCTTGGAGTGTAGGAGTCACTCTTGTGCATCTGCAGGCACCTTAATAATGAGAACACGCTTGTCTGTCAGGCTTTCTCATGGACTCTTCAAGGCTCTACAACAAAGGTGGTAGTTCTGTGGCTCTTCCATACAACTGGTAAGTCTGTGATCCCTGGCTGGAGCTGCTTGGCTAGAACCGCTATGCACCACGTCTGCTTGTCACTGCCAATGCTTGTTGGATCTTCTATCCAAAGACCTCCCATCTCCCAAAAGCCCCAGCCTCCAGCACCCTACAGCTCCTAGAATGACATCCTCCCCACAACTACTGCGACATGGGCATCCCTCTTTGCTGTGCTGTTGAGGCCTCCCTGTGACTCCCTGTGCCTGCTGCCAGCGGGGCCAACTCAGGGCTCCATCAATTGATGCTGGCTCTCCTGCATGCTGACGGCTGGTGCTGACCTACCTGCCAAGGTTGGATCACCTGGACTTTCCTGGTCCCCACAAATCCTGCAAACTCCGTGCAACTCTTCCCTGCCTTTGCCAAAGCTTGTTGGTAATCCCACTGACCATTGACCTCTCTGCAATTCGATGACCTGCATGGTACAGCTCATGGACTAGGTATGGGATCTCCCTTCCTCGCGTGGACTCCACAGCGGCACGTCTTCATCCACCATACTACGGGAAAGCATCTCTGAGAAGGGTGGGCATTGCCCTCCTGCACCGCCTGGGCACCTCCAGGTGGTCTGGACTTTGTCCCCTCTTTCCTTAGGTTCTCTTCA
Organism: Pleurodeles waltl; assembly: GCF_031143425.1. Classification (NCBI taxonomy): domain Eukaryota; kingdom Metazoa; phylum Chordata; class Amphibia; order Caudata; family Salamandridae; genus Pleurodeles; species Pleurodeles waltl. The sequence continues at coordinate 786,018,658 of NC_090443.1, forward strand.
TCCAGAATCCATGCCTGGGCTCCACTGACCTGGTCCACGGGTCACAACAGCAGTTGAACAACTGAGGTCCCATTGACTTCAAAGGAAGGTTCTGACATGACTTCACCCTTATGTACCAGGGCTCCCTGCTGTAGGTACTCCACTGTTCTGGCTATCCATGGGTGGGGGGACTACCCAACCTCCCTTGTCCCAACGGGTTTTGTCTGGGACCCTCTGGAAAGGGTCCTAAAACATGAAAACTCCAACTGTGACTTCCCCATGTTAGCCCATGGACACTGACCTGCGACTACTACTTTGCACACAAGCGCCTGAGGAACCCTACCTATTTACCTTAGGGGTCTTAGGGGTTTTAGTACTTCCTCAGTCCTAAGGATCCTTGGGTGGTAGTGTGAGTTGAGAGTGATTTTCACATTCCATGTTTTTAGTATATGGTTTGCCCCCTCACAGGGGCCTATGTTATTTTATATCTTTACTTATCTGTTGCTAAGTATATTTTTGTATGTCCATATTTCTAGTTAGGAGATATGCAAAAGTTAAGAGCAGATTTATGAAAAGTGGCACTGCACCAAGTGCAGCGACAATTTTCCTGTACCCCTTAGCACTATCCTACCATGACCATGTGTGCACCGTAAATAAAATACTGCACACCATGGCGCATTTCACATGACGCTATTAATGTACTCTGCAGGAGTAGCACCAAGATTTTGGCCTCGTTGGGCCACATTAACATGATAAATAATGACATTAATGTGGCACAAGCTGGCGTTAGGGGACTATAAATATTCCCCTTAGTCCTAGAGTAACTGGTGTGGTTCTTTCCTGTGTGTATATCACTGACCTGTGTGGTATTCGCAACCACTTTACACCCTCCTGCATAAACCTTATCTGCTCTTCACAGCTACCCCATGAGAGCTCTGGTTATCTACACTATCCCTAAGGGTTGCCTGGATTCAGTACAGGGTGACTCATCTGTAGATGTGCACCATATACCGAGCCAACCTCCTACAAATGCACAAGTTAACCACAAATTAACCTGTGCTCAATCCTTTGGTAGTTTGGCAAAGAACAGTCAGGCTTAACTTAGAGGAAATGTGTGAGGTATTTGTGAAGCATTTCAAACAGTAAAACCATGAAAAATCAACACAAAAATCCCACCCCTGCTTTGAAAAATAGAGCTTAATTAAATAAATAAAACAAGACCAAAACAACAAAAATCCAATCATTAGAACCGGAGTTATTTATTTTTAAAGAATAAAGAATAGTGCCTTAAAGCATAAAGTGCCAACCACTGGTTATCTGGTTGCACTGGACTGAGTCAAAGTTAAAATGTCAGGTTGAATGCGATGGAGTGCAAGTCAGATACAGTCTTAGATCAACGTAGCTAAAGATTTACCTTCTTAAGTTTGTGCCAAGAGTCCTGTTGGTCTTGGAGAAGGCCATGGGGAGCAAGAAGAGCATTGCAGGCGTTTGTCGCATTGGCTGGTGGTAGATCGGGCTGATTTTGGGTAAGAGTGGCATGGTCTTGGTGTGAACGAGCCCATTTGCGGACATGATGAGCCTAGAAGATTGATTTTAGAAAACCGATACACCTAACGGCCACCACTTGGGGGTCAGGATCTCACTACTACTGGGTCCAAGAGCTGATTGAGGAACCTTTTATGTCAGTGTGGCTTATACCAGTAGCCCAGCAAACTAGTCTTTGGATGAACTGTGATGTTCTGGGTTGAAGATGAAGTTGCAGGTCCAGTTTTATTTCCACAGGCAAGAGGGCAGCAGGCAGCAGGTCAGAACAGAAGAGCAGCAGTCCTTTAGGACAGAAGTCCAGCAAAGTGGCAGTTCTTGGAGCAGCACAGCACTCCTTCCTGGACAGCATCCACAGGTCCAGAAATATAGGCCCTCATTCTGACCCTGGCGGTCGGTGATAAAGCGGCGGCCAACCCGCCAACAGGCCGGCGGTCCAAAATATGCAATTCTGACCCTGGCGGGAACCGCCAACACAGCCCGCCGCATTAACACTCCGCCCGCCACGGCGGAACAAACAAACAGCGCGGCGGTCCCCGCCAACAGCCAGGCGGCAGACAATGTACCGCCCACCCTATCACGACCCACCAATCCGCCACCTTTTCCGGGGCGGGAGCACCGCCGATAAAAACACGGCGGAAACAGACTACGAACGGGAAAACGCTCACCTCCACATACTCCACGCGAGATTCCGGCAGTATGGAACCCGAGTTGCAGGTCATCCCCGCACTCCTATACCTGCTCCTGTACCAGGAGCACGCCCGGCGGCGCGGAAGACATCGGTGAGTACTGCACCTACGACACAGGGGAGGGAAAAGATTACCGGCACACACCCACCCACCCACACCCACTACAACACACACATCAATGCATTCCCACAGATCACTGTCACAACCCACAAACCCCCCCCTTCCGAAATAATGCAAAGACCAAAAGAAGAGATCTCAAACGGGCAGATATATTGAAAAATGGACAGCAGTAATCCAAATAAATAAATAAACTATGTACAAAATATATACAGCTACTAAATGTAGTCCAACCACTGTCCGTGGACCACAGGGGTCCTGAGCAAAGGGGCAAGGCCCAGTCCCACGACAAGAACTCCACGGAGAGAACACTGCAGGGGCATCAGAAAGAAAAAAGGACAGGCACCTCAGGGGGAAGGGAAGGGGGGGCACCTCAGCCACTTGAGTACACGACGCCAGATCCACGAGGGGACTCCATGACCACTGGCCCATCCTGGGGAGAGCAAAGCCACAGTCCAAACAGTCCATACAGTGGGTGGCCTGCCCACTGGGCCATCCTGGGGAGAGCAAAGCCACAGTCCAAACAGTCCATACAGTGGGTGGCCTGCCCACTGGGCCATCCTGGGGAGAGCAAAGCCACAGTCCAAACAGTCCATAACAGACTCCACTGCCACTGGAGGAGGCATGTTGGCCAGAGGACATCCTGCAGCCCTGCCCGAGACAGATCCTGCCCTGCCACGTCTGCCAAAGGGCCAGCGGTTCCTGCCTGGAAGGGCCCAGTTCAGCGGTTCTTGCCTTGAAGGGCCCAGTTCAGCGGTTCTTGAGACGGCGGTCCCCAGCGGAGCGGTGCTGGAGACGGCGGGGCCCAGTTCAGCGGTTCTTGCCTTGAAGGGCCCAGTTCAGCGGTTCTTGCCTTGAAGGGCCCAGTTCAGCGGTTCTTGAGACGGCGGTCCCCAACGGAGCGGTGCTGGAGACGGCGGGGCCCAGTTCAGCGGTTCTTGCCTTGAAGGGCCCAGTTCAGCGGTTCTTGAGACGGCGGTCCCCAGCGGAGCGGTGCTGGAGACGGCGGGGCCCAGTTCAGCGGTTCTTGCCTTGAAGGGCCCAGTTCAGCGGTTCTTGAGACGGCGGTCCCCAGCGGAGCGGTGCTGGAGACGGCGGGGCCCAGTTCAGCGGTTCTTGCCTTGAAGGGCCCAGTTCAGCGGTTCTTGCCTTGAAGGGCCCAGTTCAGCGGTTCTTGAGACGGCGGTGCCCAGCGGAGCGGTGCTGGAGACGGCGGCCATTCTATGGCCAACTGCTCATTGCCTGGTGGTGCCCTCCTGGGCAGCGGGGATGGTGCTCCTTCAATGCCCACCTGGGCTGTGGGTGGTGGGGCCCTCCTGGCCAGCTGGGTTGGGTCCTCCCTGGGCAGCTGCTATGGGGGTGGTGGGCTCTCCCGGGGCAGCTGTGCCGGTTCCTCCCGGGGCAGCGGCTATGGGGGTTGCGGGCTCCTCCTGGGCAGCTGTGACGGGTCCTCCATGGGCAGCAGGCCTGCTGCCTGACTTCTCCGCCTTGCTGCCCTTGCCCTCCTTAGTCGGGAGTCTGTGGCCCTTTCCTCCCTTTGGAGCTGTGGCTGTTGACGGTGGCTGGCTAGTGTCCTGGGGGGATATCGAATCCGGGCTCCGGCGGCGGCCCTTCCGCCTTCTGCTCCTCTTCCCAGGGGGTGGGATGGCTGTCCCCTTGCTGCTGGGCGAAGATCCAGACCTGCGGGCTGGTGGGCTCCAATACCCCTGCACCCTTGTCAAGGGGGCTGCAGGGCTGGTGGTGGCTGAGGTGCTCTTTTTACCCCGACGAGAAGGAGGGGGGGGCTCAGGGTCAGGAAAGAAGGTAGCAGTAGAGAGATAGATTTTCTTGGGGCAATGGAGAGTGGTAGGTACAGTGGGTATGGGAGTGGAGGGAGAGGATGTGGTTGTAGGCGAGACAAGTTTGCTGTCTTTGGGTGCAGGTGCAGGAGCGGGAGGCTGTCGTGAGGTGGATGGCTGTTGGGTGGGTGGGTGGCTGCGTTTGTGTGGTGTGGAAGAGGGGGTGACAGACACAGTGGGAGAGGACACAGGGGATGTGTAAATGGCAGTGGGGGTGGTGACTGCACGTGTGCGGACTGTAGTGGAGGGTATGCTGGTGATGGAAACACTGGCTGATGGTGAGGTGAATGAAGGTGTGAGTGTAGACGTCACAGGGAGGGAGGAGGGAGACGAGGAGGTGGGGGTCACAGAGGTGGTAGTGACTGTTGGCATGTCTGCATCGGAATGTTGCTTGTGTGAATGTCTGCGTGATCTGTGGTGCTTATGTTTGGATGAGCTGCTCTTGGGTGTTGAGGTGTGTGCAGGCTGGTCTGATGGAGTGGGTGGGACAGGCAGAGGAACAGGAGACTGGGAGGAGGGAGTTAGTAGAGGGAGGCAGGAGACAGGGACAATGGCTGCCGTCAGTGCTGAGGCCAGAGCCTGGAACGATCGCTGATGGGCAGCCTGACCCGAATGAATGCCCTCCAGGTACGCATTGCTGCGATGAACCTCCCTCTCCACCCCCTGGATGGCATTCAAAAGGGTAGTCTGCCCAACAATGAGCGTTCGGAGGAGGTCAATGACCTCCTCACTGAGGGCAGCGGGGGTAACAGGGGCAGGGCCTGAGGTGCCTGGGGCAAAGGAGATGCCCGGCTTCCTGGCAGAGCGGGCACGGGGCGAACGCTGAGGGGCTGCTGGGAGGGCGGAGAGGGTGCGCTGGGTGGCGGCTGTACCTGTAATGGCGGGGGGCACGGATGGTGCCACCCCCGCAAGGGAGCTCCCTTCCGAGGACGTGTCCGTGTCGCTGCAGGGTCCAGTCGTCCCCGTTGTGGAGCTCCCCTCGCCCTCCGTCTCACTGGTCCAGTCAGACTCTGTGGCATGGCCCTCCTGGGCCATGTGAGATGCAGCTCCCTCCTGCCCCGATGCCACTTCTCCTCCGCCTGATGATGCTGATGCACACAAGCACAGAAAGACAAACAAAAAGGGGGGGGGAGAGAGAAATAAAGAGATTTTGAGTACATGGATCACCGGTACAGTTAGCGGACATGACAGACACAGATGCCCCCTGCACTAAGTTGCGCACTTGGGGTCCGCTACGCATTCCGTGGAACATGCCCTACACGCCTAGAGTTGACAACTGCACCCATGGATGACACGGCCCAGGGATGGCTGTACTGACACACTACTGAGGGTGGTGGCTGGGGACACAGGGGCTTACGGGGGTGCCCAGCCTACAGATATCACCCTGGCCTAGGGGGACCCACAGCCCTCCTCCCCCACCCAGACACCTCCACTGCGCGACAACAGAGTAGATAATGCTTGTACCCACCCCCTTGTGTCTGCTGTGCTGCCCTCACGCGCCCATCCAAATCAGGGTAGGCCACCGCCAGGATCCGGAACATCAGGGGGGTCAGTTGACGGCAGGCACCCCGCCTACGTTGGGAGGCCATCCCCAGCAGAGACTCGGCGGTCTTCTTGGTCCCGCGGCGGATGTCCTCCCACCTCTTGCGGCAGTGGGTGCCCCGTCGATGGTGGACCCCCAGGGTCCGGACTTCCTTGGCGATGGCACGCCAAATCCCGATCTTCTCATGGGCGCGGACCTATGTGACACGTACAGGGAGGGAGAAATACCACATTCAAGTTTGTCTGCATTTTCGTTGCCAGTGGCCCAACGCCCCCCATCCCCGCCAGGCCCCCCGCCAGGCCCAACATGCCCCCCATCCCCGCCAGGCCCCCCGCCAGGCCCAACATGCCCCCCATCCCCGGCAGGCCCCCCGCCAGGCCCCCCGCCAGGCCCAACATGCCCCCCATCCCCGCCAGGCCCCCCGCCAGGCCCAACATGCCCCCCATCCCCGCCAGGCCCTCCGCCAGGCCCAACATGCCCCCCATCCCCGCCAGGCCCCCCGCCAGGCCCAACATGCCCCCCATCCCCGCCAGGCCCCCCGCCAGCCCCAACATGCCCCCCATCCCCGCCAGGCCCCCGCCAGGCCCCCGCCAGGCCCAACATGCCCCCCATCCCCGCCAGGCCCCCCGCCAGGCCCCCCGCCAGGCCCCCCACCAGGCCCAACATGCCCCCCATCCCCGCCAGGCCCCCCGCCAGGCCCAACATGCCCCCCATCCCCGCCAGGCCCTCCGCCAGGCCCAACATGCCCCCCATCCCCGCCAGGCCCCCGCCAGGCCCAACATGCCCCCCATCCCCGCCAGGCCCCCCGCCAGCCCCAACATGCCCCCCATCCCCGCCAGGCCCCCGCCAGGCCCAACATGCCCCCCATCCCCGCCAGGCCCCCCGCCAGGCCCCCCGCCAGGCCCCCCGCCAGGCCCAACATGCCCCCCATCCCCGCCAGGCCCCCCGCCAGGCCCAACATGCCCCCCATCCCCACCAGGCCCCCGCCATGCCCCCCGCCAGGCCCAACATGCCCCCCATCCCCGCCAGGCCCCCCGCCAGCCCCAACATGCCCCCCATCCCCACCAGGCCCCCCGCCAGGCCCCCAAGCCAGCCAGTGGCCCCAAATCCATATTGAATTAAACTCACTTGTTGGTCTGGAGGACCGTAGAGTAGCGCATACTGGGGGAGGACCCCATCCACAAGTTTCTCCAACTCCTCTCCAGTGAAGGCAGGGGCCCTTTCCCCAGTCGCAGCAGCCATTGTCCCTTCCAGACCGAGGTCACAGCAACACTTGCAGTATAGGTCCTCTCCTGTGAAAGTTCAAGTCGCAAGTGGATAAGTAGATAGGAAATGGCGGTCACGTCCGCGGCGGTGCCATTGGCTCCTGAAACCCATAGGCTTCAATGTTAACCAATGCGGCTTCGCGCCGCGGTCTTCGACCGCCGACCGCCGCGGTGTGCCACGCCAGCGCATTGACCTCACATCCCATTGTCACACTTCACAGGTCAGGCAGCCGCCATTTCGAGGGTCCACATGGCTCAATTTCAACTGCGTCACACAGGCCTAGGCCTTGCATAGCCACTCAGACACGCCATTCACTGCATAGAGAATCGTTTACTGTGCAAGCTGTGAGTACGTACCTGTGGGTTGCTTGACTCTGTGCTCCATGTTGTCCTTCCTAGGCACCGTCCGCTGGGTTTGGCGAGGAGACGGATGAATCCTCGCGTGTACCGACCGCTGGTGGACCTGTCGACAATGGAAGAACGCCACATTATCCTGACCTACCGGCTTGACCGTGCCACTATACATGAACTGTGTGCCCAGCTGGAGCCCGACCTGATGTCCCCCATCCGCCAACCCACAGGGATTCCCCCTCTGGTGCAGGTCGTGTCAGTACTCCATTTCTTGGCAAGTGGGTCATTTCAGACAACAGTGGGAATTGCTTCTGGGATGTCTCAGCCCATGTTTTCGAAGGTGTTATCCAGAGTGTTGTCTGCCCTGATGAAATACGTGAGGAGCTACATCATTTTCCCTGAGGTGGGCGAATTGGCTACAGTGAAGGGTGATTTCTACGCCCTTGGACATATTCCCAACGTCATTGGTGCCATTGATGGGACCCATGTGGCTTTGGTTCCCCCAAGAGACAGGGAGCAGGTGTACAGGAACAGAAAAAGTTACCATTCCATGAACATCCAGGTGGTGTGTTTGGCTGACCAGTACATCTCGCATGTAAATGCCAAATTCCCAGGGTCAGTGCATGACGCCTACATCCTGAGGAATAGCAGCATCCCTTACGTGATGGAACAGCTAGAGAGGCACCGTGTATGGCTATTGGGGGACTCTGGGTACCCCAACCTGTCGTGGCTACTGACCCCAGTAAGGAATCCCCGGACCAGGGCAGAGGAACGGTACAATGAGGCCCATGGGCGTACTAGGAGGGTGATCGAACGCACCTTTGGCCTCCTAAAGGCCAGGTTTCGGTGCCTGCATATGACAGGTGGATCCCTAATGTACTCACCTAAGAAGGTGTGTCACATCATCGTGGCCTGCTGCATGCTTCACAACCTGGCTTTGCGCCGCCAGGTGCCTTTCCTGCAGGAGGATGGTCGAGACGGTGGTGTTGTGGCAGCTGTGGAACCTGTGGAGAGTGACGAGGAGGAAGACGACGGGGCTGAAACAGACAACAGGGACAGAATCATTGAACAGTACTTCCAATAGGACACAGGTAACAATTCAAACATAATTTAGTAAATGTGAACTACTCTCCTGCATCTCTGCTGCCTGTCTATTTGCCCCAGTGTATGATGACTGAGTTGTGGCTTTTCCCTCCCTATTTCAGATCTGGGGTCCCCACTACGAGTCCTGTGCTTCGTTTCCCCATGGACTACAGCTTTGTGGCAGCTGTTTGTTGACTTCACTATGTACAAGGACATATTTGCACTGTCATGTCAATTACAATATTTTGAAATCACAGCCAGACTCCAGATAGTTTTGTGCAAAATAGGTGTTTATTTCAGTGCTCAAAATGGGATGGGTGGTTTCAAGTGGGTGGGGGCTATGGTGAAGGAATGTCCATGGCAGAGTCCAGAGTAACAGTCACACAGGTGCATTGTCCAGAGGCCTGTGGAGAGATGGAGCATGGGCAGTTCAAGGATGGACAGGGTGACAATGTGGGACAGTGGGATGACATCAGGTGGTATCCTTTGCTGGCGGGGGTCTTGACATCCTACTCTGTCTTCTTGCGAGATCTCAGGGCCCTCTTGCGGGGTGGTTCTTCTCCTGCAGGAGGTGGGGGTCTGGTGGGCTGCTGTTGTGCGGGGGCCTCCTGTCCACTAGCGCCGGCGGAGGTGGTTGGCTGTTCTTGGTCCAGGCTAGTGGCAGGGGCCCTTTGTTGTTGAGTGTCCGTCCTGGTGTTGATGAGGTCCTGCAGCAGCCCTACCATGGTAACCAGGGTGGAGGTGAGGGCTCTGATGTCCTCCCTGTACCCCCGATAGTGTTCCTCCTGCAGTACCTGGATCTCCTGGAACCGGGCCAGTACCGTCGCCATCGTCTCCTGGTATGCTCCCATGATGGTGGTGAGGGCCTCGTGGAGAGTGGGTTCCCTGGGCCCGTCCCCCCCCTGTCGCACAGCTGCCCTCCGAGTTGCCCTGTTTCCCTGGGCCTCTGCCCCCTGGCCGGTGTGCCCACTACCACTGCCCCCAGGTCCCTGTTGTTGTTGGGGTGGTGGGTTATCCTGGGTGCCCTGTAGTGGTAGACACACCGCAGATTGACGCGCCCTGGAGACAGAGGCATGGGCCCGCTGGGTGGGAGCTGTGCTGGTGTTCCCAGAGGGGTTTGGGTCTGTAGTGGCCTGTGCCTGTGTGAGGGGAACCGACTGTCCAGAGGTCCCCGATGGTCCGGGCTGGTCATCAGTGTCCAGGTCGACAGAGCTGCTGTCATCGCTGACGGCCTCTTGGGTGGGGGGTGTGGAGAATTCTGGGCCCTCCGTGGCGGTGTGTTGACGGTCAGGTCCTGCAGGGGTATAGAGGTATGGTTATAGTTTCAATGTGTGGCATATGGGTGTATCTGTGGGTTCCCGTGTCCCCAAGTGCTGGCATTCGTGTGTGGGGGCTTTGGTGAGGGTGGCTTGTGGGGGGGATGTGTATATGCATTGGGCATGCTTTGGTGATGGGTGTCCATGCTTAGTGGACGCATGCAGGCCTAGGTTTTGGGATGTGTGGGTTGTGATGGTGAGACATTGGCAGGGAATAGGTGTGCTGGGGGTGGGGGTGGGGGTGAGGATGGTGGTGGGGGTGAGGATGGTGGTGGGGGTGAGGGTGGGGGTGAGGATGGGGGTGGGGGTGAGGGTGGGGTTCGAGGATGGGGGTGAGGGTTGGGGTATGATTTGGCATGCAGGTGGGGGGGAAGCAGTAGTGAAGCTTCAACTTACCAGTATCCATTCCTCCGCCGACTCCTGCGAGGCCGTCAGGATGCAGGATGTTCAAGACTTCCTCCTCCCATGTTGTAAATTGTGGGGGTTGAGGTGGGGGTCCTCCGCCAGTCTTCTGCACGGCAATGTTGTGCCTGGATACCATGGAACGCACCTTCCCCCGTAGGTCGTTCCATCGCTTCCTGATGTCTTCCCGATTTCTGGGGTGCTGTCCCACAGCGTTGACCCTGTCGACAATCCTCTGCCATAGCTCCGTCCTCCGGGCAATGCTGGTGTATTGGACCTGTGTGCCGAAAAGCTGGGGCTCTACCCGAACGATTTCCTCCACCATGACCCTGAGTTCTTCGTCTGAGAAGCGGGGGTGTCTTTGGGGTGCCATGGAGTGGTGTGTATGATGTGTGGGGTGGAGTATGTGTATTTAAGTGTGTTTAGTGTGGTGGTGTGTGTTGTTTTGTGTGTGGATATTGTGTGGGTGATGGTGTAGTGTGCCTCTGTGTGATGGTATTCTGTGATCGCTGATGTGTCTCTCAGTGCTTCTTTCTGAATTTTTGGTCGTAGGGGTTTGTGGGTGATGTGGGTGTGTGTTTTATATTGTATTGTGTGTGTGGGAGTGGTGTGTGTATGTGTATCAGGTGTGTGGAATTCAAATCGGCCAATGTGGCTGAGTTTTGTTCGTTTGTGTGTATTCTGACCGCGGCGGTGTGTACCGCCAATGGAAAACCGCGTTTGAAAGACCGCCGCGTGGATTCGTGGGTCGTAATGGCATGGGCGTATTTCTGTTGGCGTGACGGTGGAGGTTTGGTCACCTCCACTTTTCCGCCGACCGCTGGTCTGGCGGTCTGTTGTGGCTGTCGGATTTTCGGAGGTTTGGCTGCTGCGGGTCAGAATGACCGTGGCGGGTTACTGCGGCGGAATTATGGAGGATTTCTGACCGGCGGTAGGCGCCTTTTACTGCCGAGGTCAGAATGACCACCATAATGAAGAGTTGGTGTCTGAGGTCCAGTATTTATACACAGTTCTGCCTTTTAAGTGGGGGTGAAGCTTCTAGAAGCTTCCCTTTGAAGTTCCCAGACATCCTGTCTTCCCTTCCCTGGCTCCAAACTGACTACAAGGATTATGCCTCCTTTTGTGTAGAGGCACAACACAGCCTATTCATGGGTAAGTGGGGATGTACCTAGTTCCCTCGTCCCATCCTGCCAGTGACGGCCCTTCCAGGCACACCTAACCTCCCCATTGTGTGTGACTGTCTAGAAGGAACACACAAAGCTCAACTGTCAGCTACACCCATTCATGTGACCAAAGACAGACTACAGATACTAAAAGGCTGAGGAAAGATAATGCTAACATTCTAAAATTTACATTTTCAGAATTGCAATTTAAATTCTGACTTCACCATAAGATAGGATTTAAATTTGTGATTCTACAGATGCCTAATATGAATTGCTTATCTCTGCCCATTTGAAAATTACACATATGAAACGTAATAAGGCAACACCAATATCATCCAATGGGAGAGATAGGCCTTGCAGTAGTGAAAAAGGACTTTAACAGTTTTCCACTGCAAAGACATGTAAAACTTAAACGTACATCCTAATGTTTTAATATATTGCACCCTACCCTCTGGGCTGTCCAGGCTCTACGCTGTGGGTGACATATATATTAAAACTGAAGGTTTGGACCTCTTAAAAGGTTTATTTTGCAATGTCAAAATGGCTCTTTAAAACTGCACCAACAGACTCTACAATTACAGGCCTGAAACATGCTTAAAGGGATATTGAAGTGGGTGGCACAATCAGTGCACAAGACCCAGTAGTAGCATTTAATTTACAGGCCCTAGGTAAATGTAGTACCATTTTACTAGGGACCTACAGGTAAATTAAATATGCCAATGGGTATAGGCCAATGTCGCAGTGTTTATAGGGGGAGCAAAGCCCTTTAGAACTGGTTAGCAGTTGTAAAGTGCACAGAGTCTGAAGGCCAGCAAAAACGAGGTCAGTAAAAATGGAGGAGGAATGCAAAACGTTTGAGGGAAGACCACCCCAAGGCTGACAGGCTTAACAGGGACCTATTCATTATTTGATGTCGATCACAATACTATTTGTCTGATACACTAATTAGATTGGCCCACTAGGCCTAGAAGTAGGGAATTTGGAAACACCCAAACCTGAAAAGAGAATCCTTGGAGATCTTTCTGTCCTTTGATTTCAAGTAGACGGGTGTCCAAACTCCTCAGGTCCTTCTCACAGGTCAGGCAGGTGCCAAGTGCAACAGGCTTGGTCCAGCTGGCATCTTCTTGCAAGTCCAACAGTGTTCTTAGGAAAGCTGGGTAAGGATGTCTGAAAGTGGATTATTAGCAAGGGCAGGTAAGTACCTACAATTAACAATAGGCCACTAACCTCCACTTAGGTCCAGTTAGGTCTCAATAAATTGAACCCAGCTCAACTCTAGGTAGCTTGGCACCAAGCGTCAAGGCTTAACTTTAGAGACAGGTGTGTAAAGCATTTAAAAATCACAAAGCAGTAAATAAGTAAAACACAAAAAACACAATAAAAATCCAACACCAATTTAAAAAGATTGTGTTTTGTTCTTTATAATGAAACCAAAACAATTATAATAGTATTAGGGGAACCGGAGATATGCATTTTCAAAGAATAAAAGTACTTGTAGAGCTTAGTAGCAAATAGTGTTCAAAGGGTTAAGAAAGGTCACACTGGAGAGAGACCAAGTCCAGAGTTCAGGCTACCCACAATGTCACAATGTTACACTTACTGTCAGAAGTGTTTCTTGATACAGGAAAGTGGTCTACAGCACCAGCCAAGGGCTCAGGGGCTCTGGTTTGCCTCTTGGGGTCTGGGACTACAACTTTCACAATGTACTTCTTCAACTTATGAAGTGGTTTACAACAGTTGTTCCAAATGTCTCCAAACTTCTAAATCTTCTTCCAGAGGTCTTTTTTGGGTCTTTGAAGTATTCACAAATTGAACCAAGTTTCCAAAAGCTCTGAGTTGCTCCTTGGGAGTTGACACTACAATTCCCAGAATGCATCTGGTAGAAATCTTCAAATGGCCACTGGACGCTAGTCAGTTGGGCTCTTCTTGCAGGACTTTATGCAGGGGACTCTGGGCAGCTCCTTTGTACCTGTAGCTTAAAAGTTCACTCCTGGAGTTACAGAAGCAAGGCAAAGTCATTTTCTTGTTGAAGCCCAAAGTGTGCAGCTGGTGCAGTCCTTGTGAGTGCAGTGTCCAGGTGCAGGCCAGGACTCCAGCAGGGCAGTCCTTCCTCTTCAGTATCTTCTTCCAGCAGGGATCGGAGGTGTGGGTGCAGCTCTGCCATATTTATCCTTGCTCCTGGGGTGACAAGCAGGGGTGCCCGAATGTCCATTCACAGGCAAGCTAATTCCCCCTAGGATGACTACTTCCTGGGTAGTGTGGCAAACATCAATCCAAGAGAGCAACATTCTTCAAAAATCCAACATGGCTGAAACTGAATTTTGGAGGTCAGATCTGGCTGAGGCCACCTACTAGTGTGGCTAAAAATCCTAAACACACTCCGCTCCTGCCCTCCCCTAATCTAATCAAGAGGGCACTTAATTGTATGGGGTGGGAGGAAAAAGAGGAGGTCCTGAGCTGCTCCAAATGTCCTTCCCTGCCTTTGAAGACCAGTTTGGCTGCTCTTCCCCATCCTGTTTCACCATCTGCTGAGGCAGATCTCTTCTGCCAGGCACATTCTTTGTGTTCAGCCCAGACCACTTCACATCTCATCAAGCCAGCCTGGCCAGGCTGCCAGAGGCTGGCCAATCAGGGAAAGGTACTACAGAGCTGAAGTTGGCAACTTTCAGGTAGAGTTTTAAAACTCTTTACCTGAACTAGTTATATTAAATCCAACAATGGGAAGTTTTGGGATTTATTATAACAACTAATTGGATAGCAAACTCAAGATATATGGCTCTTATCAGGACTTTGTTAATTAAAATAAAGCCTCCCCAATTTAACCTATGGATGCAATTCACTACAGTGAGGAAAAACACGATTTCGCTATTTTACCTCACCAGGGCTTATAAAACAATTTATTTAAGGGCCCTGCTTATAGTTACATGGCACCCAACACCAGGGGCACCTAGGGCCCACCTTAAGAGGTACTTATAAATAAGGCAGTTAAGACTTTGGAGGTACGCTTAAATCCAAAGTCGAATTTTCATATAACTTTAGTTTGAAAGCAGCCAGTAAGGCAGGCCTGCCTTTAAAAGTACACTGGGCACCTCAGCACAGCAACTATGGGTGCACCACCTATGCTGGGGTCCCTAAACCTACATGCCCTACCATATACCAGGGACTTATAGGTAGATTGACATTGCCAATTATAATTAGCCTAATTTGCATACTCATTTTACATAGAGAACAGGCCCTGGGACTGGTCAGCAGTACCCTGGGCAGTGAGGTAACCACCAGCAAAAAGTGAAAAATGGGGGCAAAAGGTTAGGGGGCCTCTGCAATCATCCCTGGTTTCTCACAGAGGAATTTCATGCCTCTTTTGCACCTCTTCCCAGGCTGAGCATAGTCTGGGAGTTGCTGGAAGGTTAATGCAAATTAGCCTCCAGAAAATTCAGGCAAAAAAGGTAACTTTTTAAACATTTTTTCCCCAAACATTTATTAAAAATTCTAACTCAGCATTGAATTGGATTTTAATTGCTAATAAAAATAGTTTTTTAAATATTTTTCTAATGGGTCCCATTCCTAAAATAGAGTATTCATATTTTCACCTGTATTCTGGTTTCCTACACAGACTTCCTTCATTGCCTGTAATATGCTTCTTCTAATCATTGCCAGTAATAGTATCAGTAGTGAGTCCATATCTTAGCTGACATACCACACCATAGGTTGAGGACCAGATGAAACCTGCAGACAAGAATTCTGTTGAAAATGACCTAAGTATGTAAATTTGACTCTGTCTCACCATTACCCTATACCTCTATCAATCTATTCTCTACCTCTACTCTCTGACTTCCCCGAAACCCATTCTACTAAAATGATCCCCAAAATAACCCTTCTATGACTCTTCCCTCTTCTATCCTTCGTGACGTACCCAAACCTCAGTTTACTACTACGATGTCCTAAATTACCCTACTAAATTCTCCCTTGTCTATCTCTCCTTTGACACACCCCAAAACTCATTTTACTACTATGATCTTACTAAATCCTTTCTATAGACTCTTCCCTCTTCCACCTCTCCTTTACTCATCCCAAACCTCACTTTACTTCTATGATCTCCCAATTAACATTTATGGATTCTTCCCTCTTCTATCCCTCCATTATTCTATTCAATCCAGCTAAAAGACTTACACGGTCTCCATTAAAATGAACTCATATCTCCCTATACTAATACTAGTGTTTCCCTATACTAATCCACCACTAATTCTTTTGGGTTTGGGAGTAGTGTGCTACTCACCAAAAAGCACTTCAATGCCTCATCAGGGGTAATAAGGCCTATATAAATACAATTACAAATTGCACAAATTACAAATAGGACAGCTAGACCTGACATAGTAAAAAATAGCTTTTAAAGCATTGTCACTGAAGGAACATGTTAACATTAATTTTCTAAATGTATCACAATCACATTTACACACAGACACACGCACGCACAAACACTCCACCTCCCTCCCTCATTCATGAAACACATACACACACTGACACACATCCATTCACACACCCCACCTCCCTACCCTTGTGGAGGATACTTACTTTGTCCGACGAGGTGTTCCTCCCTGAGAGGACAGAACCGGGTGCTCCCACCACCATCAGTGCCCCCCCATCAGGAAACCACCAAGCTGTATTACAGGTCATAATACGGCTGGTGGAGTCCTTTTTGTGGGGTGGGGCTGGCGATGGAACCGCCTCTGTACTGCTCACCGCCAGCAATACTTCTGGTGACTTTCCACCTAAAGAATGGCGGAAAGCTGCCAGCAGTCGTAATATGGCGGTCTAGTGGCAGCCTTGGAAAAATACAGCCAAAGTCGTATAGAGAGCCTATGCCTGGTAATATTGGAACTGGCTCCTGAGAGGATTTGAGATAATACCTTTGGGGAATGCCTACTCCATGTCCAATGGATCTCCTTGTTTTGGGGCTAGACTGACGTAGGCTTAATGGAATGTGACCAAAAACAGAGACAAGTGAATAACTTGTTCAACTCAGTTCTAAAGGGTCATAACCTTGTATATTTAAATGCACAATAGAAACGCCTGCCAGCAAGTCCATAGATATATCCAGATGGTAGGATTTGTTTAGCCAGGTTTCCATCATAAACAAGCCATCAACTTTAGAATCCTCGAGGAAATGAAAAATGTGAAGAGCCCGCTTATGTAGGGATAGAATATTTAATAGCTAGGTAGTGAAACGCTGACCTGGAGCTTTAGGCAACCTAAGACTTAGTCATGTAAAACCTAGCCTTGGTGTGGAGACACAGAGGATAACTACAGAGTAGAGAGGAGCTGAGAAGCACTGTTTTAATTAATATTTAATTCATCTGTAAGAGTTACCACAAGAGAATCACCCCTATTGCCTTGGATATACAGTGTTTCCACAGATTTGATATCTCCTTGAAGACATTCAAAAATGTAATAATAAGATTATATCAGCCTTCAAAAGAATGAGGTGCCTGTTTCTTGGAAAGTTTCATTTCTGGTTACAAGGAAAATAACACGTAAATTCCTTGGTTCTTTGTAACTATGCACTTCTAGAACTTGCCGGTTGCCACAAGTTTACAAAGATGTAGAAAGCAAATCAGTTGCTGAACTGTGGATGGTCCCTTTTATGTAAACTCTTGTGCAGCCTTTTCCAACCTTTGTGGCTTTTCTCCTTCACTTTGGCAGTGTATGGATTGCAGTAAGGACACTTGGATGCAGAGCAGCATGCCTTGGTATGGGTTTTGGGATTGTCACACTGCTCTATATTACTCATCTTCCCCAGGACCTATTCAATTACTGTGGACCGAGCCAAAAGGGAGCAGAGTACTGTACAGGCTCAAGGGCTAGTAAAAAGTCATTGAGTGACAGGAGAGGTAACTGGGATATGGTAGCAGAGGTATACTGTTATTGGAATGTGATGTAGAATTCTTTATGCAGGTGTGCCTTAAGCTCTATTTCTAAATTGAAGCATTGTTGGACCAGTTCTGATGGATATGGGGATACTGACCCAGATCCTGGGTGCACAGAAGGAGAACATCTGCTGCCTTATTTTCTTTCCTATTTCACACTTCCTAATTTCCAGTCTGATGGTGTGCTGGCTGTGGGTGTACTAATGATGAACCAAAGAAGGTAAATAGTGGGATTGCTGGTCATGATGGCATTGTAAGTTATGCAGCTGGGTTGAAGATGATGTGTGCTCGCAAAAGAAGCTTCATCAGGGTTGAATGATACACTCATATTTGTTCAGGTGCTGGATGAGAGATGCTGGAGTGTGTAGGACGCCCTTATGGAAGGCCAATGTGGAGTCTGTGAAGCCAGGTGTGAGAATTTGGGTTGTTGATTGAGAGGGGTGTTAGCCCTTTTCAAGCAACAGCCACAATTCCTGTCAGGGTGAGCAACTAAAGTCACTAAATTAACTTGTTCTTAACACTCAGGTAGCTTGGCACAAAAGCAGTCAGGCTATAAGTGCTGCTTTTTCAAATGGGAAACCTTTTTTGTAAAGCAGCTTTGATCTATTAAAGGCATAGGCGTTGTTTTTACACAGAGAAAATGTTTCTATTTGTAAAAAACAATTTACAAAAGGGAAGCTGTCCCATGGCAATCATAATCCACTCCATGTGAAGCATTGGTATCTGATCAACATTCCTTCAGGCTATTATATCCAACCTTACTAACAATGTTCATGTATCATTTGTGTTACTTTTAGACTCTGCTATATAAACCAGAACTCAGTTAATTGTTTTTTTAATAGAAAAGCCCTCACATGCAATTGGTTACATTATTAAAACTAGCAGATCATAACATACTGCAAATTCTACAACTTGCAGATGTTTCTGAAGCCATTTGAATTGATGCTTAATGCAAGTAATTTTTACTTCAGGCAGACATATCGTAAATGTTTATTTTTTTATCCAAAATCATATCTGACATTGTCTGCCTCATACGCTTATCTATGTTTTAAAAATATACCAGATAAATCCATTACTATACCTTCCATTGTTCCTCTTTCTAGAAGCAGAATATAAATATTTCACATTATAGCAAAATGTACACCTCACACATGATATTGCCTTTTGCCCTTACAATGACTTCTGTATATATTAATATCTGCTCGTTTGGAATTTTTGCAAATTAGG
This sequence comes from Pleurodeles waltl, assembly GCF_031143425.1. Classification (NCBI taxonomy): domain Eukaryota; kingdom Metazoa; phylum Chordata; class Amphibia; order Caudata; family Salamandridae; genus Pleurodeles; species Pleurodeles waltl. The sequence continues at coordinate 786,037,097 of NC_090443.1, forward strand.
TTAATGGCAGACTTTCAGTTAGAATAGCAAATGGTCTTTAATGCAAAACCTTCTACCACCTCTTGCCCTTTGAGTGGGCTCCTTAACATCCAAATATACCAACCAGTGAAATCTGTTAAATTAGCACAATGAATTATTAACACATTTTCAAATGTCTAAAAGAACCATTTTTATTTGAAATTGCGATGAGTTGTATCAGTGGGTATTACCACGTGGCATATCTAAATATTTAAAAGCATTGCAAATAAAATGATTGCTTCTATTTCTCAAGTATTGTTATATTGAGATGTGTTTCCTAAAAAAGCTGGTTAAATGCCCTCTTTTCTGTATTCTTTAGGCATATATTTGTGAAAAGCTGAGCATCTTTTATTGAGGCCCTGATGAAATTAGAAGCACGAGCATGGTTGCAAAAAGGAAACATATGATGTTCGTGAAATATTAAATTAAATTTAATTTAAATATCCCTTGTTGTGGACCACTTCATCTTGTGCAGCGGTGATGAAGTTATGTCTATTTAACTACGAATTCTCTAAAATGGTAAAATGACATCCTATTTGATCTGTAGTAGTCAATACTGAATCCCAATCAGTATTTCAGCTTCCTTCTCTATGCTTCACTATCTGTGGCCAGATGTTTACCCCATATGAGGCCAGTATACCCCCTAGATACATATGTTACCATGTGCATTAGTCTCTGAACACAGATACACAAATACAGAGTACATTTTCCAGGTGGAAGGTGTAATAAGGCGGGAAGTGGACTACTTTAATTTAATAACTAAGAAGAAATCTACCAAGCCGCAAATGTGTTAATTGTTTTAAAATGCCACAGTCCAGACGGAGCTAGTGCAAAAATCTATTATGCAAATGTCCTTAATGTCCCAAGAGACAGGTTAAAGAATCAACACTCTCCACAAACAATTTGGCAAAATGTGATGGAAGAAAGATGAGCCAATTATTGATGTCAAATGAAGGCGACCGGGATATACCTGTTAAGGTCATTGCCAAAAGTAATTGATATGGTTCAAAGTCTGTGGAGTAGCACTCGAGAACTATTAAATAAAGGCTTGTGAGAATGCCCGACGCAACGTATTGACTAAATAAAGTTTAAATGAAATTATGAATTAATAAATTTGACAAAGCTGTTAAAAATTAGCCGAAGAACAATTTGCTATTTAACACTTCTATGATAGTTTTCTTGAGAACTTTCAAGCTGTAAATTGATTTATTACTTGTGAGCAAAAACATTCATTTGGGTTTCTGAAGCTAATATATTGGCTTGTCTCCTACATTCTCCAAAATTTTTAGGCCGGTCGGATTTAAATCAGTACGATTTCACTTATATATCTTTGATAACTATTCTTCCTCGTTAGAATGACACAGGAGTAGGACTGTTTCTGCATCACATAGTGCAAGTGAATCAACATGATGCTGAAGCATTCTTTAAGCAAGAACAAGAAACGATGATTATGTAGAAAAAAAATAACTGATAAAGTTAAGTTTCCAAAATGAATCTGAAATTTTTGGTCATTTTCATAATTTTACATACCTATCCCTTAATTGTCCAATAGGCATTCCTATAGTTCCGAAAATACCCCGGAATACATGTATACACATTAAGAAAAAATGTATTGAAACGCTAATGAGTCTAGGATGATAGTGGATGGTTACCAGTGTACAGTTCAGTAATCTTCGGTTCGATTTTAGTACAAAAGGCCTAAAATGGTAAACATTTCACAATACTGCAAGAATGATATGCACACTCAAGTTGTAGGGCATTCATTAAGTATTCATTGAGGACACTTAGAGAAAGCTGCGCATATACTTCAGAGCATTTCTTAATGTCATGGGAATAAGGAGGTTATGCATGGCGGGTAACGTCAGCCATCGGAAGGGAGAGCTAGGTGTCAGTGGTTTAGAGGTCAGAAGGAATCCCATTCCATAGCAGACAACAGAGCTACACAGGATGAGCCTCATGTGCTGGCTGTGAACGCGCCGCGCGAAAAAATATGCTGTGCTAAGCTAGGATCCAGGTCAGAGAGGTTATGTACGCCGTAAAATGGATCTGCCTTCATGTTGGCAATGAGTGGAGGATTCAAATCATAACTATTGGTAGAATACCATAAACTAGAGGACAGTGTAGCGATAATTGTGATGCTCGTCCTCAGACTTCATAGGCTACTTCTTGAGGGTCTGCAGGTGGCAGTATTATTATAAAAGTTGTCGCATAAAGAACTAGTAGAGCCAGGAAGCCAGCACTGAACCCCGATTTTTCACTGGTGCAACTGGAAAAGGAAGAGGTGACATCTAACATGGCCCAAACGTGGAGCCATGGATCTCACAGCATCCATTTACAAACAAAACCTCCATCTTGGTGGAGGTACAATGAAACAATGGGGGCCATTCCATCCCTGTATTACCATCCTAAACGTTTGAAATTGAGATTCTTCGGCCTCCCATTTGCTAAGGTACAAAATTGGAAAACATGGGTCCTGATAAACTTGCCAGGAGTCAAACAAATACATTTCACAAGATGGACGATTGAATACGATAATCACAATCTAGTGATCATTAAAAACGGACACCTAACGCCACACATAACAAATAATGACATGTAACATTAAATATACCTGTTTCATCCTGCTTTTTAAGTTATGATGTATTCCTTACAAATGCTAATTATTATAGGCTTCTTTGACTGATGGCTTCCTTGTGGTAGTAAACGAAATTTCAGGAAGAGTAAGGGTCCATTTAATGTCTAAAACGACTATTTTCTTTCATAGTAAATATTTGTTGCATGATTCTTCTTGCAAATGGAGGCTGTTCTCTAGTTTCTGGATCACCATTTTTTATTCAATTAACTCAAATTTCGATTCTAGTACACAGAGAAAATCCCTAACTGCAGTACAATTTATAAAATCCCCAGAATACTACTAGAATATCAAGTTTTATATCTATATATCTATCTATCTATCTATCAATCGCCTAGTGCTGGTCGCCACTAGTTAGTTATAGTTAGGACCATGTTTCCATAGAAAAATAATTGTTGGACTTTCCTATATCTTTAGTACCGTTTGACAAAGCTTCACAAAGTTTTTTTTTAAAGTGTGCCCATGATTCTTGTTGTACATGGGAAGTTTTAGGGCGATCTGTCAAGAGGGGCCTGAGAAAAAAGGGGAGGGCAAAAAACATGTGTTTCCCATGTAAGAGATTTGAACACTAATACACCTGAAACTGCTGGGTGGAATTACACCAAATTTGACAGAAAGGTAGCTTTCGGTATGCAGGTTACGCTTTCAAATATTTGATGTAAATTGGTTCAGTAATTTTTGTGATGTTAAAAGGAAAATACATTTGTAGAGAGATTGTTATTGCAACAGTCTCTCCATACAGTGACTTCAAAGAGTCAGACTAGCAAGATGTTCAGTAAGAATGTTATAGTTACGTTTGGATGCAGACCAGGGCAGAGTCACTTCTAACTTAATTGACAATGCCCTGTGCTGTCACTCAGTAGGCTAAAGGTTCAAATCCTAATATTGCTTGGCAGTGTGTCTGTCTATTTTCTATTGTTTTCAATGTTAAATAATCCTAGAGATGGAACATTGAAGTGGTTTTCCCCTCATAATCTGTGTGTTGAATGTCATAGCTAAATCTAGACATCATACAACAAAAACTCACCTTTGGCCTAGTGCTTAAGGTCTCTGGTCTGTTGTCATGTCCTCCTTTAGTTTCTTTTCAACTAAACATATGTGTTACATACTAAATGATGATCTCACACTTTTTAATTGACAAAATATTTTTCTTTTCAATTTGTCCTGAAATATATCATTCTAAGTATATCATTCATCAAAGCCTATTTTACTCTTTCCCAATCTTTCACTTTCTTCATTTCTCAGGGTTGGGTGATTTAGGGGGTTGGCCGCAGGGACTGGACACAGCAGGGTCAGAGAAAAAGGGCAGGGGGAAAATGAAGTACAATTCCCAATGTTAATTCTCATAGGGGCTTGGACACAACTGCAGCCCGAGCCACTGGACGGAATTGCACCAAATTTGACAGAAAGGTAGCTTTTGGTGCGCAGATTATACTTTTTGTTATTTGACGTAAATCTGTTCAGTAGTTTTTGAGATATTAAAAGAAAAAGATATATAGATCGCTAGAGGAACGAAGGCTTCACGAATACTCCAGATCTCCTGAAGATATCTGATTGGCTGCCAACACTTCAATAAGGAAGTGTTGACAGCCATATCTATCTATCTATCTATCTATCTATCTATCTATCTATCTATCTATCTATCTATCTATCTATCTATCTATCTATCTATCTATCTATCTATCTAATTGTCTCTCTATATCTATATCTATATCTATCTCTCTTCCTCTCTCGCTCCATATATATATATATATATACATATATATATATATATATATATATATATATATATATATATATATATATATACATACCTCCCCTAGGCTAAAATAAACATTGGAGGGGGGCCGCAAAGCCCCCCTTGTTGAGCCATAGATGGCCCTGGGGACCGCCGCCCACCAGGGCTGGCCCATGCTACCTCCCAAGTTGTCCACCCTTGGGAGGTAGCTGCTTGCTTTTTGCTTGGTGGAAGTTGACAACTCCCACCAAGCAATAGCAAACACAACTCATCTTTCAGCAAGCAGGAGTTGTCAAACGGCCCCTGCTAGCAGAAAGCTAAGTTTTCACAGGTTTCCCTGCATGCATATATGTGTGCAGGGAAACAGATGAAAACATTGCTCCCACAGGATGGAGCTGTATGTAAAGCAGCTCCCTGCTTATGGGAGCAATGCAGCTCCTGCTGAGTTGGGAGATGGCTAGGCTCATTGAGGCTTTGAGACTTCCCACACCATCTTGTCACTCTCTGTCTCTCTCTTCCATCCCATAATGGGATTGAAGTGAACGTGAAAGACAGATTGTTATTGCAATTGCTTATCCGTGCAATGACAACAGAGTATGATGCTAGCATTGGTTCAAACGGTATAGTTACGTTTCGATAAACAAAAAATAGAGTCACTTCCATCTTCCTGGTAAAGATAATGGACTCTCACTCAGTAAGTTGAAGGTTAAATTCTTGATATCTCATGCATTTTCATAGTGTTTTGACTGCTAAACATTCCTAGTGATGGAACATTAATGTATTTTGCCACAAAAATCTTTGGGTTGAATGCCATATGTGTGTCTGGAAAGTGCATAGCAAAGAGTCACCTTCGGCCTAGAGATTGAGGTTTTAGGCCCTCACCTTGAAGGTTTAGGGTTCTAGTTTATGTGTGTTGGTACTTATTCCAATATTTAAGGTATATAATAAAATGTAATTGCACTCTTTCTATTTGACAAATACATTGTTCTTTTCAATTTGTCCTAAATATCTCATTCTAGGCATATATTTAATCAAAGTCTACAAACACTCTCTGGGTGGATGACCAGATGGCCTGGCCGCAAAGCGTACTATCTATCTATCTATCTATCTATCTATCTATCTATCTATCTATCTATCTATCTATCTAAACAAATAATAAACTTTGTTCCATTGTCTCCCTCTCCACCATTGTCCTAGTCGAGAGTGGAAATGAAACCAAACCAGTGGCATGGCTCCAGTAAAAAAACAATCCTTTATTGAGAAGTAGCTTTACGCAGGAAAAAACACAGACCAAAGCGTTTTAGCCAGAGCCTTCAACAGAGTAATAAATTGCAAGTGTATAGGTTGTCTTATTTAAAGGGACTCCCTCACCCATTACCATGCACAATTTAAAAACAGGTGAGCTGCTGACCTCTCATCATTCACATTGGCACAATTCATCTGGCATTTTTACACTTCAATTACAGCGATGTCCATAAGTGACTGATTGTGGGATAGTCTATTGAGTGTGACATATCTAGCATTTCAGTACTACAATATGATATTTGAGAAACCAGGGCACATATTTATACTCTTAGTGCTGCATTTGCATCATTTTTTGATGCAAAAGCGGCACACACTTACGAATTCTAATTGTATAATTGTATTTTGTAAGTTTGCGCCACGTTTACATAAAAAAAATAACGCAAATGCAGCGCTAATAAAGTATAAATATGGGCCCAGGTCTTTTTGCAATGCCCCTCACTTTTTGCCCCCCATTTGTGACCCCTAGATACTGGTCTTCTGACTCTGAGTTTTGCCTGGGTGCTGCTAACCAGACCCAGGGCCTGTGCTCTGATTAAAAGCATAGGCCAATTGGGCACAGTTGTAATTGCCATGACAACCTAACAAGAAGTCCCTAGTATATAATAGGACTTGAAAAGTTATAGGCCTAATGGATTTGATGCTGTTCAGTGTGCACTGTTGTGCTGCCTCTTGTCATTTTAAAGGCAGCCCTGCTTTGCAGACTGCTTTTAAAAGTAAATATATGCAAATCTAACTACCTAATTTTAACATATAAGTCACCCCTAAGGTCTCCCCTAAGTCCTCTAGAGGTAGGGTGCCTATAACTATATGCAGGGACATGATAAATGTGTTTTATATGCCCAGTTGAGGAAAAAACTGCTGATTTTGTTTTACCCCATTGTAGTACAATAGCTCTATAGGCTAAAATTGGTAAAGTGTATTAAAGTATATCTTTAGCTAGAAATGGGTTACAATGTTGAATCGTGGACTCAAAATGATAGGTAGAATAAATCCAATATTTTACCTCTTTTAGATTTATTATAACTATCACAGAAAATAAGTTATAGAACTTTCTTTTCTGTAAGCCAATTCCAACCTTCCAGCTGCTCTTCTCTGATTGGCCTGCTGCTGCCACGCTGAACCAAGCTGCTTAAATGAGGTGTGAAGTGACCTTCATTGAGACAATGGGACATCTGGTGGGTGCAGATCTGCAAGCTGCACAGTAACAGGCAGGAAAGGGGATGGGTAGTCCAACTGGTCTTCAAATGGAAAATGACATTTAAGATAGGATACAGGCTCATTCCCTCTTCCTGTCACCCCAGTCAGAAGGAAGCCCCAGCAATGGGATTAGCAGAAGGAATGGATTGGATGGATTAGCCAGATCCTGACCTCAAGGAGAGATGTTTTCCATCTTGGATTTTGGAAGAGTAGTTGTTCCTGGGATTGGTTTTTGACATATATCACAAAAAAGGGTCACCCCAGAGGGTGGCACCGTGCGTCCTATTGGTCACTGGATTAATACGGGGGAGTTGCCCAGCAACTCAGAACACTGCCTGAACTACAAGAAGCAAAAGGACTGCCCTGCCAGAAGCCTGGCTTTTACCAAGAGGATTGCACTCTGAATGACTGCACCTGCTGCACACTTAGGAACTACAGCTCTAACAAATTCTCCTGGCTTCAAGAGAGGTAAGGAGTGGACTCCCTGGAAGCTTAGAAGAGCTTCACCTATAACACCCCCCCAAGAAGGACTCACCCAACCACCTTCATCTGGACTTTTGAGGATTTGCTGGTGCACTGTGGGAAAAGTAGTCCCAACATCTTGTTAACCATCTCAGACTTTCTACACCCTTGGATTGGTGTTGTGGACCAATGGAGACCCAAAGAAGGACTTATGGAAGGAGATCCAGAAGTTTGGAGAAGATTGGAGAACTTTTGGGAAAGAGCTCCATAATGTGACTGACCCATCGACGAGAGTCAAGCCACCAACGTCGAACTGTGACCTGGCCTTAATTTCAGGTTTATCTCAATGAAGCTCCCAAGCCTTTCCCCATTGGTGAGACTTCCTGGAGTTGACTGGGATCTAGTGCTGAGCCAAGCCAACGATGTTGCATAAAATTCCAGCCTGACAAGGAGCCTTCCCCGACGACAAGAAAAAAACCTCCAGTAAAACCTCTAAGTCTGAAGGTAAAACTTTGAATGAGGCCTCCTACTCAGTGTATCCAAGCAGGGCTCCATCGCAGTTGCCTCAAATTGTGAATTGGTCCCAGTCAAGTGTGACCAGATGTCCCCAGTTGGCGCTATTGGTTTTTAGGCACTAGAAGGCCCATTTTTTGATTTATTTTTTAAAAATTCATATCTATAGCTCCCTATGTTGGATTGTATTCATTTTGGTAACATTCTAATTATAAAACTGTTTCCTATGTTTATTAATTTGTGTTGAATTTTCATTGTGTGTTGTGTGTTAATTAATGTATTGGTGTTTTAAATTGCTTTACAGAAAGTTAAGCCTACCTGCTCATTGCCAGCTATCAAGGGTTGAGGAAGGCATTCATTTATTGAGACGCTGACTGAATCATACATTGTGATTGTGGCCTTATTACTAGTGGTAGGTCCCTACTTATAACTATTAATAACCTACTTTCCAACAACATTCATCTCTGGTTTCATTGTTTCACACTTTTAATCCAGGTTTTCCTGTTTCTCAAGTCCTTTCATCAGTACTTTTTCAGCTCACTAAGGGCATTTACACTCTTCCCACTTGCTCATTTCTTTCATAGAGAAAAATGTTTTTATTATGCAAACTCCTAAAACAATGATGTCCAATTTCAGACAGTAAATCCACCATAATGTAAATTTTGGGATATAAAAAAATCCAATCCACTCAATGATATGTTATTGAGATTACTGCAGGATTCCAGAATCTATTCAGGAGCACTTTACACATTATATGTAACCTCCAGGTCTGTATAACGTAAGTGCAGTATAAAACCTCTTGGTATAAATCCACACACAGATAGTCATGGTTTCTTGGTCCATCTGTAAATACAAGTTACCCCATTCACATGTTACTATGACTTTTAATCTGTGGAATATTGACGACCCACCTTGGTCCTAACGGGGCTAAAGTGCTAAATGTAGAGCACTTTTGCGTAACATCTGTGAAAAAGAGAGCAAACGCTCAACTTTTCAGCAGTAAAGTACTGGTTCCTCTGAGCGGTCTGGGTGGGATTAAAGTGGTATGTGTAAAGTGCAACATTCTCTTACATTAGTGCAAAACATTCTTGAACCGTGCAAACGTGCACATAAGGATACACAAAACAATGGAAAACTCATGCAGATCTGAGTTCTCACTTTTGAAACTCAAAGGAAATGACCAGTTTCATGCTGGAAAGGACAATCATAGAGACATTAAGGGCCAGATGTAGCAAAGGTTTTTACCCATTCTGTGTCTATGGGAAAATGTGTTCGTACATATGGCCCTAAGTGCACTGTATATAGTGCAAATTGGGTAAAAAGAGCCTGAGAGTGTAATTCAGTGCATGAGGTTGCATCTCATAATGTGACTGATGTTTGGGATGCCATCTATTCCATAGTATATGGGACAGATCTAAAGTGCAAGTGACTGTTTAAAAAGGGACCACCTATTCCACTTCCAACCCCACTTTCTTAATCCGAGAGTGCAACCCAAAACTATTTTCAAATGGACTACCCAAAACATGTGCAGGAGGGGTTTTTGTGCTCTTATTTGGTGGTTTCCTATAGTAAAATTAGGGGGGGCAGCAAATCAATATCATACAGGGACTGACTTGATGATTGCAATAGTCAGATGTAAATCTCATTAAAATACATAAAGACCGCCATTATTTGATTTATATATATGTATCTGTAATATATATATATAAATACACATATGTATCTAGATGTATATATACATATGTATCCATATACATATATATATATATATATATATACAAAAAACAAAGGTTACAGGAAAGTTATAGTTAGGCTCTGAATTTACCTGCACAAAACCATAAAATTCACCAGTTATAGTTATGGTTAACTCAACTACCGTATAACTCGCACCGTAAGGTACCTATAAAGTGCTCCCCCACCATGCACAGTTTTCTCATCAATAATTATATTGCAAATGTTGCAGCGATATTATCAATGATCTCGTAAGAATGTCTAGACTGATGTGATATGTGAGGTAATTAGCAGTGCATTTCAATGGTTTTGTGCGAATAAATTCAGAATCTAATTATAACGTCCCTACCATTGTATTTTTTGTGGGATTCTACGTTTTTTAAAATTTTATTTCCTAACTATAACGTCCCTGTAACTTTTATTTTTCCCAGTTAATTTCAGTGTTTCTTTAACGTAAAGTAATTGTAATTACTTTACACTAATACAACCAACGTTGAAGGTTATGCACAGTAGGGGTTGGCGTAGGGCCTGGCCTGGGCCAAACTCCACCTAAACACTAAAATACTGTGCCACTCATGGCCTTTGACCATGCATAGTGGGAGTTGGCTGCTGGGCCAGGCTACATTCTAGGCCCTGTGGGTAGTCTCATATAAGCACCCAAACCTGCCATTATGAGATGGAAGAGAGAGACAGAGAGCAAGAGAAAGAGAGACATTAGTAGAGAGAGAGAGAGCGATTTAGGGAAACAGATTGACAGAGATAAACTGAGAGTGAAAGAGAGAGAAGGAGAGTTTTTTTAGGCTTTAATGAATGATATACTTAGAATATTATCGGTCAAATTGAATAGAAAAATGCATTTGTCACATAAATAGAGGAAGATCACCTTTCATTATGTACTTGAAATATTTAAAGTTAAAGGAAATAAAATTAATGAAACAACAACTGACATAAGAAGACTTGAACACTCAACCGTCTTTGTGAAGATCTGAGATGTTAACCACTAGACTACATGTGACTCTTTCAGCTGTGGTGTCCAGACATAACTATGACATTCAACACAAAGATTTTAAATAGAAAAAATATGTGAATGCTCTATCACTAGGAATGTTAAGCATTCAAAACACTAGTAAATAAGCAGACTCGCTACCATGAGATACCAAGATTTAAACCTTCAACTTGCTGAGAGTTCAAGAGTTATACGAGTAGGCCAGAAGATACTCTAGTCTACTTTGCATCAAAAGGTAACTATATAATTCAATTATTCAGAAAATAAACTCTCTTTTCCTTATTTCTATCCCATAATGGAATTGAAGAGAGATAGAGCAAGTGACAGGAACCCTTGGGTATCATGAAGGCCCCTGCAGTTCTAGCCAACTCCCTGCCTCCTGAGGGAGATGGTCATTTTCCAGCATGCAGGGAGCTGCTAAAAATACATCTCCCTATATGTGTGAGCAATACTTACAGCTCTTTCCCTGCCCGCATGCATCGGAAGAGATGAAAACTTTGATCATGTCTTTTGCATGGGCAGGCCCACGGGGAGGAGGTGGTCCCCAGGTCCGGCAGTCCACACAGACCCCCCTCTTGAATGTTCATTTTAGTCCCAGGAAATTGATGGTCTCCAGGGCCCACAGTGTCCGTTTAGCCCCCTAAATAATTTTTTGTATGTTGCTCTAGGGAGTTAGTGGTTTTCTGGGGCCAAGGTGGTCTGTGCAGCACCCTCTTAATGTACACTTTAGACCTGGGGAGGTGGTGGTCCCTGGGAGGGGGGCCCATACTCACCCCTCCATTTTTATTATAAGTATGCATGCCCTGGGACCCGGCCCACCTGGTCTAACCTTTGTGTGTTTTTTTTTTTTTTTTTAATGAAATAATATATATATATATATGAAAATATACATATAAATTATATATATTTATATATATATTTATATATATATATCTCCAAAAAACGAAAAGCCCAGGCACCAGTCCATGTTAAAATCCAAGCATTTAATAGCATTTCTGAGCAGCAAGACAAAAAAGCACTGGCTCACTCACACCTGCTCTTACTTACCTGTGAACAAGGCATGCTGTTGCCGAAACGCGTCAGGATTTTTTGTCTTGCTGCTCAGAAATGCTATTAAATGTTTGGATTTTAACATGGACTGGTGCCTGGGCTTTTCGTTTTTTGGAGATATTTTCTGTGGGATGCTTCGCCCTAGTAACCCAGGCCGCCCTGCAGGGTCTGTGGCCCCTTACGGAGCAGGAGTTGACAATGATAGTTTTATGGAAGGGGCCCGACCCGCTCTCCTTCATGCAAACAAGGCATTTATCCGAGAAATATATTGTGATGGAGGTGAGCAAGGGATAGGAGGGAGACAGTGTGCCTCTCCTCTTACTTTTCATGTATTCCTTGTATAGCTGTTATCATGCTGGGCAGCAACTGTAAAAGCAAGTAGACTATCAAGTAATGGATACCTAATGCACACAAGAACATTTATATGGTGAACTGAAGTGCCTGTGACGCTATTGCAGCTATATGGAAATTAAGCGCTCCAGTTCAGGAAGTTATTTATATGGAACTGTGCATTATGGGAGTTAGAGTTTGGTTTTTGAAGTCACATGACTGTGTATTTAAAAAGCACTGGCTCACTCACACCTGCTCTTACTTACCTGTGAACAAGGCATGCTGTTGCCGAAAGGCGTCAGGATTTTTTGTCTTGCTGCTCAGAAATGCTATTAAATGCTTGGATTTTAACATGGACTGGTGCCTGGGCTTTTCGTTTTTTGGAGATATTTTCTGTGGGATGCTTCGCCCTAGTAACCCAGGCCGCCCTGCAGGGTCTGTGGCCCCTTACGGAGCAGGAGTTGACAATGATATATATATATATATATATATATATATATATATATATATATATATATATAAAAAAAATACATATAGATACACACATACACACACACACAATTGTCATTGCTATATCTTTGGCACCATTTGACGAATCTCCATGAAAGTTTCCAAAGTGTCCTGTAGGGTTTTGTTAGAACCTTTAGGGCTCATCCATCAAGCGGGGGCTAAGAAAAAACAGTGGTTTTAAAAAAAGAGATTTTAGACATGACAACAGCCTGAACCCCTGTATGGAGTTACACCAAATTTAGCAGAAAAATAGCTCTTGGTCCAGAAAACACACTTTTGGTTATTTGGTGTAAATCCGTTTAGTCATTTTTGAGATAGTAAAAGAACAAATCTGTATGTCTAGGTGCACAAATACTTTGCAAATCCTCCCGATCTTGTGAGAGGTCTTATTAGCTGTCAACACTTCAACCAGAAAGTGTTGGCAGCCATTTTGGGACTCAGACTCAGTTGAGTCCCAAACAAAAAGATGAAAAATAAAGAAAAGAGGTCAAGGTAGGAATATCCGGACAACCTAGCCTTGGTCTTATGATCCTCCTGGAACCCCGTCAAGACTAAAAAGCACTTTTTAAAAATGTTTGCAGGGAAACTATTGCGAATTCACAAATCTGTGGCAAGAGTTAAAAAACAACAACTGCCGGCTCCCTCTCTTGTTTTCAATAAATCCCCCGGGTGGGCCAGGTCCGAGGGGCATGCCCATATATAAAGAAATAAAGAGGGGACACGTGGAGCCCCCCTCCTGTGGCTGTTATGTGCCCTGGGGAGCACCAACTCCAAGGGGCTTTGTTGCTAATAAGGACAGGGACCTCACTGACTCCCCTCCAGTGGGCTCCTTGTGGCCCTGGAACCACCACATCCCCAGGGCTTTAATTAAGAAAAAGAGGCGGCAGTGGGGTCCCCTATCCTGGGGCTTTAATAGGCCCCAGGGTTAACCACCTCCCCAGGGTTACCTGAATATTGATGCAGTGGGTCGCGCAGACCCCTGGATCCCGGGGGAAAAGACCTCCCCAAGACAATATGCAATATTTAGAGTAGGAGGCCCCCCTCCAAGGTCACATATGGCCCTGGGGACTTCGACCTCCCCATGGCTGGTCCATACACAGGAAGGAGGGGGCTGCATGGCCCCCTCAGAGCTATTAATGTCCCTGGGGACTGCCACTCCCCAGGTCCAGCTCCTGCTATCTTCTAAGGTGCCCATCCTTGGGAAATAGCTGTTTGCATTTGCTTGGCAGGAGATTACTGATCCCGCCAAGTGAGAACAAACACTAACTGTGCTTCTAGCAAGCAGGAGCTGTCAAACTACTCCTGCTTGCTGGAAGCAGAGTTTTCATCTGTTTCCCTGCCTGTTGTCATGTGGGCAGGGAAACAGATGAAATGATTGTTCCTGCAGGCAGAGAGCTGCATTTGTAGCAGCTCCATATGTGTAGGAGCAATGCTGAATCCCGCAGGAGGTCCTCCTGGAAACTGGCTGCAACCGCAGGGGTCTTGATGAGTCCCCCACAGTCCCCAATGATACACAGTGGGTGCCCTGGTTGAAGCCAGGGCACTCAGGTAGTAGTGGGCAGGCCCCTGAGGATGGGGATCCCAAGGTCAAAATTGGCCCTAGGATGGGGGGCACAGCCCCCTCCCCCTTTTTGAAAATGCGTTTGTAGAGGTGGCGGGCCCAGGGGTTCCGTATGGACCCCCTGTATTTTTTGTAATTTAGCCCAGGTAGGTGGTGGTCCTTTGGACATGGTAAAGCCCGGGAGGGGAGTCCACACAGCCACCCACCTTTTTTCAATTAAAGCTCTGGGGACGTAGTGGCCCCCAGGGCTCAAAGAGCTCAATGGAGGAGGGTCTGAGCTGCCCCTCTCATTTATAAAAATAAAGACCCAGGGGGATGATGGCCTAGGGGCTCATAAGAGCCAAGGAGGGGGTCCCTCCTTCATAGTTTTATATACTGTCATGCTCCTGGGACCTGGCCCACCTGGGAGCTTTGTCAAAAACAAGCACAGGAGCTCATGCTTGTTTTTTCTTTTTTTCAATTCATGCTGTGGATTTGCAAATCTGCCACAGACCCTAGCACACAGGCTATGGGGTTAGGGTATGGCTAACATGCCCTCTTTTCTTTTCTTGGCCAAGGCTGTGAATGGTGTAAGGTTGACTTTTTAAAGGTGTGTTGGCAGCAGGCCCTGGCCGCAGGCCAGCACTTGCTGCCAACCACCACCATGCAGGGCAGGTGTGCCCTGATGTAACTATAACTCAGGCTTTCCCATGCACTGCTAATTACTCCACATGTTACATAACTCTTGAGATCTTTCATAGCATCACTCATAATATCAATGTAACATTTGCATTAAAATTATTGGAGAGAAAAACTGTGCATGGAGAGGGCACGAGTTATAGTTATTTGAGCTAAATATAACAATAACTGATGAATTTCTATGGTTTCATGTGAGTAAAATGTGAACTTACCTATAACTATAATGTCCCTGTAACCTTTGTTTTTTAAGTGAATATAAATATGAAAAAAGTTGATCTGAGTACAAAAGTATGTAATGTAAACAGTGTTCACTCTAAAGAGAGAGATTACTCTATACCACACTGTTTGCAGACAGTGAAGTTCTCATGAGAAATACACTACAGAGTTTTAAAACATATCTACTAAGAACAGTGTATACTCCATCCAACAGTTGACAAAAAAAACAATATTCACTTACAAAAACAAAGTTCTGAAGGTGTTAAAGATCATACTACCTGCAGGCTTCACACTGTGGTGACAACTAGACTATCTTCTAAAGCCAAAGAAACACATTTACACAGGTTAATGCCTAGTGCACACAGTCTTTTATTTTATGTAAAAATTGTCATGCTGAGATTATTCTTTCTAATAAATCAAGGCTGTTTAAAATAATCAGTGGCATATTTATGAGGGGTTTGTGCCATTCCTGCACCATGCAATGTGGTACATGCATGGCTCAAACTACTAAGTCATAATTTTTAAGCCATTCTAAGCCACGTTGTGTGGCTTTGAATAGCTTCAAAAATATGGAGTAAGGTAATGCAGACCAAATCACTTCATGGCCTTACTCTGCACTACAGAAACATTCCATATGTGTTGCCTGAGGGTTCCCATGTGTTAGACTTTTTCAGCCTTGGTGTGGTCTCACCTAACGTGTTGCATCTGTTCCCTTGTTTGTTGATGTGTCCTGGATTCTGTTTTTGCCTATTTTATTACTCTGGGCACTTTACTTACCACTGCTATCCAGCGCTAAAATGCAAGTGCTCCTGTGTGTAATTGGCTCTCCATGATTGGCATATTTGATTTACTGGTAAGTCCCTAGTACAGTTGTCAGACCTGACAGCCTTAGGGTGGTCAGCCCTAACTTTTTGCCTACCTCCTTCCACTTTTAGATACTGTTTTTGATGGTTTTTAAGACTCTGCGCACTTTACCACTACTCACCAGTGCTTAAGTGCATATGCTCTCTCCCTTTAAACATGGTAACATTGGATCATACCTAATTGGACTATTTCATTTGCTTATAAGTCCCCAGTAGAGTGCACTATATGTGCCCAGGGCCTGTAGATTAAATGCTACTAGTGGGCCTGCAGCACAGATTGTGCCACCCACTTAAGTAGCCCCTTAAACTTGTCTCAGGCCTGCCATTGCAAGGCCTGTGTGTGCAGTTTCACTTCAACTTGGCATTTAAAAGTACTTGCCAAGCCTAAAACTTCCCGTTTTCTACATAGAAGTCACCCCTAAGGTAGGCCTTCGGTAATCCATAGGGCAGGGTGCTGTGTAGACAAAAGGCAGGACATGTACCTGTGGAGTTTACAAGTCCTGGTAGTGTAAAACTCCTAAATTTGTTTGTACAATGCTGTGAGGCCTGCTCCCTTCATAGGCCAACATTGGGGCTACCCTCATACATTGTTTGAATGGTAGCTACTAATCTGGAAGGAGTAGGAAGGTCATAGTTAGTATGACCAGAATGGTGATATAAAATCCTGCTTGCTGGTGAAGTTGTATTTAATATTACTATTTTAGAAATGCCACTTTTAGAAAGTGAGCATTTCTCTGCACTTAAATCTTTCTGTGCCTTACAATCCACGTCCAGCTGGGTTTAGTTGACAGCTCCTTGTGCATTCACTCAGACACACCCCTTACACAGGATACTCAACCTCACTTGCATACATCTGCTTTTTGAATGGGTCTTCCTAGGCTGGGAGGCTGGAGGGCCTGCCTGCACACAAAGGACTGCCATACCCCCTACAGGGACCCTGGCAGACAGGATTGAACTGAAAAGGAACCTGGTGCACTTCTAAGCCACTCTTTGAAGTTTCCCCCACTTCAAAGGCACATTGGGTATATAAACAGGGCCTCTGCCCCTACCAGCTCAGACACTTCCTGGAGAAGAAACTTGAACCAGAAACTGCATCCTGCCAAGAAGAACTGCCTGGCTGCCCAAAGGACTCACCTGTCTGCTTTCTGTGAAGGACTTCTGCCTTGTTGTTGCCCTGCTGCCTTGCTGCTCTCTGCCTGTCGTGAAGAAGTGCTCTCCAAGGGCTTGGATAGAGCTTGCCTCCTGTTCCCAGAAGTCTCAGGACCAAAAAGACTTTCTACGTGAAATTCGACGCACTGCCTGCCAGAAACAATGCACAGCCTGCAAATTTCACAACACGCCGAATCGGAACGACACAGCCCATCTTCGCAACGAGAAGATCGACGCAGCGCCATCGTAGCGACCGGAAATTCCACGCACAGCCCACTGGATCAACGCACAGCCGAGCCGGGAAGATAAAGCCCGACTTTCAGAGAGGAATCGATGCAGTGCCTTCCGTGCAGTAGAAAATTGGAAGCAATGCCCACCGGATCGACGCAGCTCCTGTGACTTCATCCTGCCAGAGCAGGAAATCCACGCATCATCCCTGGGGCATCTGAAAACCCTGCAACCCGAAGAGAATCCATGACCGAGCACCAGAAATCGCGTGCAGCCCGAGAAATCGACGCACACCCCCTTGTTTCGACGCATCTCCTTCTCTGCGGTTCTTTGCAGAGATTTTTTATGTGAACCAAGTACTTTGTGCTTGAAAGAGACTTTGTTTGCTTTTAAAAGACTTAAGACACTCTATATCACTTTTCGGTGATATCCCAACATATACTTATTGCATTTTAATTATTTTGACATGCATTTATCCAGATAAATATTATATATTTTTCCAAACACTGTGTGGTGTATTTTTGTGGTGCTATATGGTGTTATTGTATGATTTATTGCACAAATATTTTACACATTGCCTTTTAAGCTAAGCCTGACTGTTCGGTGCCAAGCTACCAGAGGATAGACACAGGATAATTTGGATTGTGTGTGACTTACCCTGACTAGAGTGAGGGTCCTTGCTAGGACAGGAAGGTAACCTGACTGCCAACCAAAGACCCCATTTCTAGCAACAGTGCACTAGAGGTGCCCAGGGCTGGTAATTCAAATGCTACTAGTGGGCCTGCAGCACTGGTTGCGCCACCCACATTAGTAGCTCTGTAAACATGGCTCGGACCTGCCACTGCAGTGTCTGTGCAGTTTTTAACTGCCAATTTGACTTGCCAAGTGTACCCACTTGCCAGATCTTAAACTTCCCTTTTCTTACATGTAAGGCACCCCTGAGGTAGGCCCTAGGTAGCCCCATGGGTAGGGTGCAGTGTTTGTTTAAAGTAGGACATATACTAATGTGTTTTATATGTCCTGACAGTGAAATACTGCTAAAATCATTTTTTACTGTTGCAAGGCCTATCTCTCTCATATGTTAAAAAAAGGGGCTACCTTAAAAAATGATTAAAGAGTAGATTCCCTTTGGGAGCAGATAGCCATCTGGAGGTTGGGGTCTCTGAGCTCACAATTAAAAAATACATCTTTTAGTAGAGTTGGTTTTGAGATTGTGTGTTTGAAAATGCCACTTATAGAAAGTGGGCATTTTCTTGCTTAAACCATTCTGTGACTCTGCCTGTTTGTGGATTCCCTGTCCGGGTCAGTTTGACAGTTAGGCTGTTTGCACCTCTCTCTAGACAGTGGCACAAAGGGAGCTGGGGTGTAGCCTGTATATCCTGATAAGCCATCTGAGCTAGGAGGGAGAGAAGGAGTGGTCACTTACTCCTGAAAGGGCTTAGCCTGCACTCACACAATGCAGTCTCTAACCCCCTGGTGTGTGTCTGGGGCCTGGTCTGGGCAAGGCAGGATTTCACAAACAAGAGAGACTTTCCTTTGAAGTAAGCCTACTCCAAAGGCCAAAATTCGTATAAGAAGGGCACCCAAAACCACAGATTTTAGATCACTTCAGGACATCAAGAGGAACCTCTGTCTGGAGAAGTGCTGAAGAGCTGAGGAGAAGTGCTTCCCTGCCTGAGACTGTGCTTTGTGGAGCTATCCTGCAGTTGCTGCTTCTGCCTGTGCCAGGGAACAAAGACTGGACTTTGTGAGCCTTCCTGCTTGTGAAGAAATCTCCAAGGGCTTGCCCTGAGCTTTCCTCCTGTTGTTGAAGTCTCAGGGACATCAAAGACTTCTCCTGTCAACACCTGGACTCTCTACTGAGACTCCTGCACTGCCATGTGGTGCCCTATCCAGTTCCTGGGGCCTTGGAAGGTAAAGCTGGCAGACCAAGACTGAAAATCCATGCACACACCGCTGTGAAGAGAAAATATCGCCACACCTTCCAAAACGTGGCTGAAAAAGGACGTGCCACCGGCTTTGTGGCAGAAATCGATACTCCACTGGCATTGCGGCTGGAAAATCGACACACGTAGCTGGAACAACCACACACAACACCTGCTGATGGAGGCTGATAACATCTCAACCCACATTGCGTGGTTTTGCGAATACTGTGCTGCAGGATTTTCAACACAAACCTTGCTGGATGGGGAAAAACTACGCAACGCCTGCCCGGACTTGAGTGCTGCCCACATCGATGCATCACTCCCCTGTGGGGAGGAAGAACGACGCATGCGGACCTAACCGGAGAAGGAGAAACAACGCATGGTCTCGCTTGCGGATGAGAAATCGACGCAATGCTTACCTTTTTCGATGCACACTCGCCTGTGCGTGTTGTTTTGACGGGACTCAGGTACTTTTCACCGGTAACCGTGTTTTTATTGTTTACTAAAGGATTTAAGACTCTTTTTGCTTTTTAACACATAACTTGACTTGTATATGTTGGATTTTTGTCGTTTTGGTCTTGTTTTGTTTAGATAAATATTCCCTGTTTTTCTAAACCTGTGTTTTGTCATTCTGTAGTGTTTTCTTTAAGTTACTCTGTGTGTTGGTACAAATACTTTATACCTAGCACTCTGAGGTTAACCTTGCCTGCTCGTGCCAAGCTACCAAGGGGGTGAGCGGGAGTTTGCTGAGGGTGATACTCCTTTACCCCGACTAGAATGAGGGTCCTTGCTTGGACTGGGGGTAACCTGACTGCCAACCAAAGACCCCATTTCTACCACCATGCAACTCCCATGGATTTTTTTATGTATTCCCAGATTTACCAGAACTGGTAAATCTGGGATTGCGCTGAAATCCTATGCCTCCCCAGGTGAGGAGTAACAATAAGAAATATCTTTATTTCTCATTGTTTTTTCCTCTTTCAATATGTGATGCATTCGGCAGCACACATAGAAAGAGCAAAATGTGTTTCAGGACTGTTTTTGTGCAGGACGGTACCCCTTCTTGCACAAAAACAATCCTGCATCCAACACAAGCAACCTTGCACCATGGTGCAAGGATTCCTGCATTGGCGCTAGGCTGTCAAAAGAGCACCAGCACAGGGGGAAAGGACAGGAATGCTTCGTATTGGATAAATATTAAGCATTCCTGCCCTTTCCTTGTGGTGAAGGGCAGTGCAGCAAATTTTGAGTGACCACAGAGAAGGGGCCACTTCCCTGGCCTCACCACTATGGTGGGCACAGGAGCTCTACAAAGAGAAATAAGGGGCTTATTTATAAGAACCTAATGTCACTTTTAGCAATGTTCCAGCGGCACTGTGTAACTTTCTATATTTAAAAGGTGGCATTAAGCTACTTTGTGTGACTTAAAGCTGCCCTTGTAAATATGGGCCTTCAATGCAGTTTTCTGTGGCAGAGGGGCGTGCAATGGGTGTTGCTGTAGGCGTTCTACTGCAACGTCCATTGCATTTTAACACTGCCCCAGATTTACGAGGAATTGTAAACCTGAGGCAGCACCAAAAATGAATCCAACCAGAGGTGATGTTAGCATGGCGCTATGAGGAGAAATACTTTTATTTCTCCTTGTTTTAGCTTTTCCTATTTGTGCTGCATTCCTCCGCACACATAGGATAGAGCAACACACCTTTAATGATTATTTATGTGCAGGAAGGTGTCCCTTCCTGCAAATCCACAATCATTAAATAATGATGATTTGCTACTCCTTTGTGTGCTGTATTGTGCAGCACTCATAGGACTAGCAAATCGCCATTATTAATTGTTTATGTGCAAGAAGGGACACGTTCCTGTGCATAAACAATCATTCCCTTTACTGCAGGCACTCTTGCACCATAGTGCAAGAGTGCCTGCATTGGCAATGAGCAGCTAATTTTAGCACCAGAGCTAGGCAAAACACAGTGGTGCGCTGTATTGTGTTAAATATGGTGCATCCCTAAATTTCTGAAGTTAAGCAGCATGATGCTGCCAGATTTGGCGCAGCTCCACGCTGCCCCACGTTTATGTAAATGAGGCCCAAAGTTTCTGCCATGGTGGAATGAGAGAGGGACACTGTGATTGTCTGAAGTAGGGCATGTAGGAATTGCTTCAAAGTTAGGTAGGGTTACCCCAAGGAACATTTCCCTATTGGTTTGGGATAGGCCAGGATTCATCGCCCACCCCGAAGCTAGCACCAGGAATAAACAAACGTGGCACCTATGAGCACCCTCTTCAGAACATTACTAGACCTGTGGAAAAAAGAATGACTGCACCCACTGTTGAGACCCACTTGTAAGTAGGATCAATAAGTGAACTCCAAGGTCCTGTTGGCTGTTATGCTACAGGGTCACAACAAGGAATAAGAAGCCTGTATCCCCTAAGAACCTAGCTGATCACTTCCAACTGGATCTGCCATGGACCCTGCTGGTGGATTCCGCTGGAGTGCATCATGACCCCTAAGTGCTGTTCCCAAGGTCCTGGGACCCTTGGCTGTATCAAGGTATGCTCTTCCTAAGATCTTGGAAAGACCTGGGACTTAGAAAGTTTATGCAAACTAAGGCAGACCGGGCACAGCCAATTCAACAAGGATGCATCTTGGCTGGGCTTGACTTCGCCATTTCTTCTGCTACATTTTTCTCTCAATACAAAAATTCATAGATGCCGAGCCTTCTTCAATTCCAAATCACAGATTCATCAGTGTGGCAGAGTACTGATCTGATGCTTTTGACGTTAAAACTTTTTTTGATACATCTAAATTCTTTACACATTTTCTTAAAGTAAGCCTCTCTGGAACCTATTAGGGATTGAGGTTGGGTT
Source organism: Pleurodeles waltl (assembly GCF_031143425.1). NCBI lineage: Eukaryota > Metazoa > Chordata > Amphibia > Caudata > Salamandridae > Pleurodeles > Pleurodeles waltl. The sequence continues at coordinate 786,059,077 of NC_090443.1, forward strand.
GAAATTATTAAAACCTTTAATGGACCTTTTATGAAAAATGCTGTAATGACTTGTGATAAACTACCACCCATCACAAACACTAATCCACCTTCTCATGATGTTCTCACAATGTCCTAAGTCAAAAAAGCAGAATGTAAATTAAAATACTAATACTGCTAACTCAGGGAAGGGTCCAGGGAATAAGCCTCTATTTTTAATAGTTAATATAAATCCAATTTAATGGTCAAATGCATTTTTTAATTAATACTAATAGAAAGTAAAGTTTTGAAATGTATCCTTTAACTGCCTCAGTATTCAGAAGGCTAACTTGCATTAGCTCGCCAACTTTTCCCAGCCAGTGTTTAGCCTTGAATAAGGAGTGAATGAGGACTTAAGTTTCTCCCAGCAACACACAATAGGCTGACCTTAATAGGCAGGGATGAATAATCTTAGCTTAATACAATATGCAAGGTCGGGACTATGTCCCTCCTTTTGCCAGCAAATTGTTACATACTGCATGACAGGTTTGTCTTGAGCTCATGTAAACGTTTTGTACCCTTCAAAGGGAGCAAAGACGATGACAGGATGTAGGAAAGTAGATTATTGGTTAGGACAGGTAGGTACCTACACTTAGCAATAGGCCACATTACCCCACTAGGTCCAGTCAAGGTCTCAGTAAATTAATCCTTGCTCAACCCTTTGTAGATTGGCCCAACAGCAGTTAGGCTTACCGTAGGAGACAGGTGTGTAAAATATTTAATATCAACAAAACAGTTAATAAGCAAAACACAACACACAGGTTTCGCCTCTGTTGAGGAGAGTGCGGAAGTCATCTGTTCTGGCGAGGAGTGCAGTCTTGGTGCTGTGGTTACTTCTGAAGCCTGATTGGGAGGAGTCCATGGTGTGGTTAGTTTCGATGAAGTCGATGAGTTGGGTGTTGATGGCCTTCTTGATGACTTTGGCTGGGAGTGGTAGCACAGAGATGGGTCTGTCAGCTTTTTAGGTCTGTCGGGTGGGCAAAGTGCTTTTTTAGCAGGGGGATGATTTCTGCGTGTTTCCAGTCTTCAGGGAAGGTGGCGGATTTGATGGAACAGCTGATGGTGCGCTAGATTTTGGGACGATGGTGGCACTGACATTTTTTTAAAGATGTATTAAATATAAACTAAGGAGGATGTAGTTTGACAGTCAAGAACAACATTTGATTTTAGAGCAATGGCATTTGATATTTCGAAGGGAGAGAAACTGGCCTGTCAGAAGTCGATTGAACACTTGTCTCGTTGGCAGTTGAGAACAATAGCAAATACGTTACTTTGAAAGAATTTGAGGCTTTATACATTTCATTACATACTGCTGCTAATTGGCCTAGCAGGTTTTGTGGTGTAAATGAAAGCGTGGAAAATGTTTCCGTACAAATCAGTATGTCATTCAGTGGGTCTGAATATCCTTCAGAAACTACATAGCATTCATGGGCGCAGTCCTCCAGGCAGATTACGGAGGCAGCGATGTGTGGCTCTGCAACGAATAGATAAAGAGAGCCAGTTGCGTGGAGAAGAGGTTGCGTTTAGTTATCTAATTCTGTGGCTGTATTTGGTAGAATAAAATGTGGAATTCCGCAGGTGAAATTTCTTCTTCGAGTTAGTGAATCAAATGGAAATACAGCATGAAAAATGAGAATAGGCTACTGATGTGCTGTGAAAATGTTCATCCTATTAATGGAGCAGACATTTGAAAGCACAAGGCTGGGCTCTAGCACTTATAGCTGAACGAAAATCTTTAATACGTCCTCTTTGCTGTATATTATCCCATTTATATTTTTTATGTATGTCTTTCGAAAAATATCAACAGGAAAGAGTTCATTTTATCACCGTTACAGTGAGGTTTTTAAACAAGTAAACATGATTTGTTTCCATTTCTTTAAATGTCTAATCCTACAAAATGTGCAAAAGAGAAACGTTCTATGTTCCAATCAGAAGTGCGTTTCAGTTTATTTTAGTTCCAATCACATTCCAGAAGAATATTCCTGTAAGCATAAAAAGAACAATTCACTTCTGCGTATCTAAACTGGTAGTATGCTTTTCCTAGCTACGTCTACTTAAAATGCCGTTCTGTGCTCAAACCGACATATTTTGCGCCATCTTGACTTATGTTAAAGGGAAGATTCTTCAAGAACTAATATTAAGAAATTCCCTAAAAACCCATTATTGAGCAACAACATGCTCTTAAACATTCTGTCATCTTTATTCACCTACTGCACCAACCGTACCCCCCCTTTAACTTCAACCCCCTCAAGCGCTCTCTCTTTTTACATTACAGCAGCATACAGTGTTAAGTGTGAATGCTGCTGTAACTGCAACATGAAGCATACAGTACAGCCAGGACTAAACAGTTGTGTGGTCAGGTCTTGTACTGTTTATTAACTGTGTTATTCAATTGGTTTGTAAATTACAACACTTCATATATTTTCTTTCAAGGTTTGCCTTGCTGTCCTGGCCACCAGCTCCCGATCTCCGCCAGCCTTTTCATGTCGGTATAGCATGCATTTGGCATGGGCAGTGCAGGGGCCCCCTTTGCCAGCACTGTCACAATGTTCACTGTCTGGTTTGCAGACATTGAACATTGCGACAGTGCTGGTGCACCCTGCGTCCTACAGCATTGCCGCCGGCTCAACAACGAGCCAGAGACAATGCTGTAGAGTGTTTCTCGCTAGGCGGGCAGGCAGAAACTCAGGCTTCTGCCCGCTGACCTAGTTGGAAACTTGGAATGGGCCCGGCGGGAAGAAGGCCATTATGGCGGCAGCCTCCCCGTCAGAAGTCGCCGAACTCGGGGGGCGTGGCTGGAGGTCACGCAAGATGGCCGCTGCTCTTTAAAGCTCCATGAGGCTTCAGCACTTCCTGGAAGGAGGAGATGTTTTCACATCAAAATGATTAATTTCTTCAGCATTTTTTAGCACTGGAGCTCTGCCGCTGCATAAATATGCCTTTATCTTACTGAGACATTGAGTTTTGAAGTCATTTCAGAGACTTCATGTGAGGGCCTGAGGTAATTATTTATCTGTGTCATTTGCGTTTCACTCCATAAGCCTCTGCACAAACCTAAACTTTCACAGAGATGTTTCGATTTTGACTTTTAACTGCTTGCCTGGATGTCATTCTACAAATCTAATTTCCTCTGCAATGGAATATTTATTACCTTCTGACAGCCAGCTGAACTTTTGACCTCTTTCTTCCAGCACATTTAGCTGAGGTTTTCAACTTACAGTATTCACTGGCAGCTCTTGTTGTCAAGGAGCTCTTTCAAATTGCTCTTCATAACATGGTAAATGTTTTCCTTTGACGGAGGGGATTTTTCATTTTCAGAACGTTCCCTCAAAACTAGTCACCAATTGTTTGACTATGTGCAGTAAAGTGCTTTGCTCTTGTGGTATTCCAGTGATGCCTGTTCTGAGAGAATATTTTAGAATTTTCTATTTATATATTTTTTATTATATTTTACTCTGTTGTTGGAAAGTTCTCGCAGCAGCTTCTCATCGTAATATAATTTCATCATCACCTCCACATTACTAGCTTCCTATTACCAAACTGCTGCTGGCTTTTATGGGGAGACCACATAATTCTCAGAGCAGCCAGTCATCCTCATCCTCCCAGTCTAATAATCTGCTTCAAGTGGTGGGCACACATATAACTAAATCTTCTCTACCAGCAGCTTTAACAATGGATAGTGCTACAGACTTTTTAAAGAATAGCGCCTCTTCATCTCATGCTGCTGGCGCAATTGTGAAAAATCCATCTAACACCTCCTCCGTCAAGCGCCCAAAAAAAGACCTTGATTCTCCCTCAAAATCACCTACACATCTTACTCTAGATGATGTCATGGAGGAATTGCGTGCAGTAAAGCCCTTTATGATGTACACTAATGCCTTTTTGCAACGTATTGAGGAGCAATGGTCCCAACACGAACAACAAATTTGTACTCTGGAACAGAGAGTCAGTAACCTTGAAGACTGTAACACTGTCAATCCTCCAAAAACATAGCTCAACTTAAAAGGCTGAGTGAAAACTTAGAAAATAGAAATAGGAGAAATAATCTTTGCCTTTTTGGGATTCCAGAAGGTTTGGAAGGCGCTAACATGATTGCATTTCTTCAAACAGCAATACCTTCAATTCTTTGCTTGCCTTCTACCTCTCCCATCTCTATCCAACGGGCACATCGTTTAGGTCCACATACTTCAACTGGCCCTCGTGCACATCCTAGAGGCATTATTATTCTCTATCTCCAATTTACTGACTTGATGCAAATACTCTTGGAAGTCAAAAAGATGGGCTCTTTGCTATGGTCAGGTCATAAAGTGTTTTTCACACAAGACTTCTCTCCTGCTACAGCTGCACGTCGCAAACAGTTTTTGGACTTACGTCCACAACTCAAATCCTTGAATATTCGAAATGGTCTTCTTCACCCATGCCTTTTCAAAATTGCATTCAAGGACAAATCTAACTTGTTTGAGGAACTTTCGGCACTACAAACTTTTATTAACCAACACAAAACAGAAGCAATGGAACCAGCAGCCTGTGCAATTACTTGAAGATATAATTTAATTTGTCTTTAATGTCTTTTCTTTTGCTTTTGCAAAATTGATATGCCTAGTTTTTTCCTTGTTACAGCAGTTGTTTATTAATACTTCTTGTTATGCAACTTAGAACTGGTACTTGGAATGTTAAGGGACATTAACCCCATTAACCGTCAGCGTGTCTTATCTCACCTAGCTCGTTTGAAATGCCACTTCATTTTGTTGCAAGAGACTCACCTCAACAACTCTGAGGCAAATAAGCTTAAAAAACAATGGGTGGGGGACATTTTCTACTCCCCTTCTACCACAAACAAAAATGGGGTAATTATACTCATAAATCTCTCAAACCTACCATAATTCTTGATCCATTTTTGGACAGACGTTCCATGTCACGTTTCGTCCCACATGCCTCCCACAAAGCTTTTAAAAACTTTATTTTACAGCATTCTCTCTCTGATTCATGGAGAACATGCAATCCTGACCTCTTGGAATACTCTTTTCATTTTCCTACCCACCATTCCCATTCTAGGCTTGATTATATCTTTCTGAGTAAAGGTTTATTGCAACATTTGGTCAACTCTGAAATCAGTGCTATTTTGATCTCAGATTACGCACCTGTGATTACTGACCTTGGTCTTTTTCTTAATGGTTCTAAAACATCTTCATGGAGGTTTAATAACTCTCTACTTTCAGATGCTACTTTTATCGCTTCCTACAGTACATTTATAGAAGAATACTTCCACATCGATAGTGATCAACTATCATTTCAATTTGTGTGGGATGCATTCAAAGGAGCCTGTAGGGGTTTCATCATAAGTTACGCTCACTCCCAAAAAAAGTCTGCTCAACAAAAATCGACTTCCATCCTTGAAAATATAAAGTCCCTAGAACATGAATACTATACTCACAAAACTAGCAAATCACATCTTGAAGCACCAGTCTCAGCTAAAATGGAATTTAACCAATATACCACTGAACAAGCATGCGATACCCTCCTGAAAATAAAAGCCAGATATTATGGTGGTAACAATAAAGCTGGTTCTCTTCTAGCTCGATATTTGAAACATAGAAAAGAAAAAACAACTATTAAATCTATCCCAGATAACAATGGTGTTAAACACTTTAGAGCTAAAGATATAGCATTGTGTTTCGCTTCTTACTATAAGGACCTGTACACTCCAGAACACACACCAACAGCTGAATCTTTCAACCAATATTTCTCTAATCTCAAACCTAGAGACCCATTGCAGATTGACCTCTCATCTTTAGACCAACCCCTACAACTTACCGAACTATATACAGCTTTACAATCTCTCCCCTGGCCCAGATGGCTTCACAGTAAAATTATTTATTCAGTTTGCTAAGTCTCTCTTCCCCAAACTCTTTCAATTACTTAATCACTTTATAATTTCAGGTTCTGACTGTAAAAATTATAGACTCATATCTTTAATTAATACTGATTGTAAACTCTATGCCAACGTTTTAGCTCTCCGTTTACTCCCGTATATACCTGCCCTTATTGATTCTCATCAATCTGGTTTTATCCCTAATAGAAATGTAGCAGATAATTCCCTTACTTTTTTAAATATTATTAACAAGGCATCTAAACTTAAGATTCCTCTGGCAGCTTTATCATTGGATGCGGAAAAGGCCTTTGATAAGGTCTACTGGGGTTTCTTGTCGAAGGCATTGGAATGGCATGGACTAGGTACTAAATTCTGACATTTTGTATCCATTCTTTATTCCTCACCATGTTCCTCGGTTATAACAAATGGTATCCGATCTCCTTTTTTCCCTCTTAAAAGGGGTACTCATCAGGGATGCCCATTATCTCCTTTAATATTTATTTTGTCTCTTGAACCTTTTCTATACCAATTAAAAACGTCTGAACAATTTACAGGGGTTCAAATTAATAATGCACACATCAAATTTATGGCATATGCTGATCACATTCTTTTGTTCATGTCTCACCGTGACACTTCTCTTCCTGCATTTCTGCATGAGCTCAATTTATATTCTGATGTATCTGGCTAGAAACTTAATATAGACAAAACAGTGGTCTTACCACTTAATGCTCATTGCACTGGCTCTGTCTTCCTTGATGCAGGATTATCTTGGAATTCATCTAAGATTAAATGCCTGGGGGTATGGTACTGCACTACTCTCAAGGATACATTAAAGACTAATTTAGAAATCTTATCTTCAAAGATTGTAGATCTCACACAGAAATGGTCCTCATTATATCTCACATTGTGGGGCCGCTTGGACACCATTAAGATGATGCTTCTCCCTATCATTACCTTCTTCCTTATGATGCTTCCTATTAAGATACCTAAACTATTTTTTAGTTCAATTGATAAAATTCTATCCAAGTTCCTGTGGAACGGTAAACAATCCTGAATTTCTCTCTCAAAATTAAAACTTCTTAAAGTACAAGGTGGAGTTAATTTTCCTGACTTTTTAACTTATCAAACATCTTTTGGCATTAAGCAAATACATCCCTATTTATCTACACTCCATTATGCCCCTCAAATAGTTAATATAAATCCATTCAGTCAACTTACTGAAACCTTTTTTTATTTCGCATCTTACCCCCATTAATCAATTCTTTAACAGTCCTATTTGGCACAATAGGTCTCTTAGGAAACAAGGTAAAACCTTGTGTTGGAAGGCTTGGATGACTAAAGGTATTCTTCTCATTTCCCAATTATATCATAAAGACTCTCTCATCCCTTTTACTACTCTCTCAGCAATTTATAATCTCCCTATTTGCATGAAATCCAAATATATTGTTCTTTCTACTCTGGTCCAAGAGTCCCTCAATAAACTTATACATCATAATCATTATTCTCTTGCATCATCTCCACATCCGATTGTAACTTCTAACTATCCTAGGGCAGCTGGAATTTCTAAACTTTTAAGAACATCTGTTTCACCTAGACTCAAATCACCCATTAAGACATTGTGGGAATCAGATCTTGGTGTTGTTTGGCCAACGTTTTTTATGGGATAGAATATGGTATAAGATACATTCCACTGCACGCACTGCAAGCCTCACGCAGACCCTATATTCTTTTTATAATAGACTTTTCTACACTCCTGTACGCCTTTACAAACTGAAACTTGCACAAAATGACAAATGTTGGCACTGCCACACCCAGCAGGGTACTGACTTTCACATGTTTTTTTCTTGTCCATCCCTATCTACTTTTTGGTCTTCTATATGGTCTCACATTTCAGCAATAGCTCAGATCTCCTTACCTTAGCCTGGACGGTGCACTAGAGATCTGAAACTGCAGCATTTTTTTGCTGCCTACGGCCCTGGCCTGAATTCTGGCCAGGGCCGTAGGCAGCAAAGGCTACTGTTTCAGTCCTTGTTTGTGCACCACTGTACACAAACAAGGAAAAAGAAGAGATGACTTACCTGGATCTTCCAGGGGGTCCTCCTCTCCTTGTTGTCCTCTGAGTCTGCCGCAGCCTGGCTCTCTGCCTCCCTCTGCCCCCTGCTCCTGGGCTCCAGTGCACACTGCAGCCCATTTATGGGCTTTACAGTGCAAGTGCATAACTGGGCTGCAGTGCGCACTGGGTGATCTCTGCTCTGCTGGGAGGCCTAGCAGAGTTTTTGGATGCGGAAAACTCTGTTAGCTCCACCAGCAAAGCAGAGTTCCCCACACACCCCTAGTTATTTGGTCACATCAAAATGTCATTACCCAAAACTTGTGCTCATCACTACCATCCACGCCACTTGTCTCTGCTGTTGTGAACAGATTCAAACCAGTACTTAGTAATGCACCTTTAATTTAATACCTCGTCTGCAGTTGCTCTTTTTCTGAATATAGCTGTAATAAATCTGTATATATTACTTAATCTCTCTTCTGAATCAAAACAGCGTATATTTGAAAAACATAAGGGCATATTTATACTCTGTTTGCACCGAATTAATGTAATGTATTTTTACTCTAATTCAGTACAAAACTAACTCCATATTTAAACTTTGGCGCTAGACCTGTCTAGCGCCAAAATTATGGAGTTAAAGTCATTATTTTGAAGGGGTAACCTACCTTGCCTTAATGAGATACAAGGTAGGCGTTCCCGTGCAAAAAATGACTCTATGGCCTTAACGCCATATTTATACTCCTGTGCAAAAATGGTGCACGTCAGGGGAACACCATGGAATAAGCCCACAGGTGCCCTCCCCGGCCCCAGGGACACCACCCCTAACACCAGAGAGACTGCAGATGATGGGGGACCACATTCCAGATAAGTACAGGTAAGTATTGCATTTTATTTTTTAAAGTGCCATAGGGGGCCCTGAAAAGAGCCGCCTTACATGGCACTGGGTGCAATGGCCATGCCCAGGGGACCCTGGTCCCCTGTGCTGGCCATTAGGGTGGTGGACATGACTCCTGTCTTTTCTAAGACAGGAGTCCTGTGGTATGAATGGTTTTGCATCAGAAAATGACTCTAGGCAGGTTAGAGACATTTTATTTTACTCCAACCTGCCTAATGTCATTTTTTGGTGCAAAATACCCTTCTTCCATACTACCAGCCCCACCCGACTAACGTAATTTTTTTACGCTGGCCCACCCTTTTCACCGGCTTGCACCATTCCATAAATATGGTGCCTGGCTGGTGTACAGAAATGGTGCAAGCCGGTGCTAAAATTTGTGATGCAAAACTGCGTTAGTGCAGTTTTCCACCAAAAAGTATAAATCAGGGCTATAATCTCTACATCCAAGCAATCTTCTTCCTTGGCCACAGGGCCAACGGTAATTAAAGCCCAAATGGAAGCAGTGCGACCAGGGTGTTCTTTTAACTAAACTGTGCTTTTGGGTGTGTCATTGGAGGTTTTCAGGAGGGATGTAGGTCCATTTTAAATAAAGGTAATGAATTACCCAAATCAAGTTTTTAAACAGAAGTTCAAGATTTAGGGGGTTATTCTAACTTTGGAGGAGTGTTAATCCGTCCCAAAAGTGACGGTAAAGTGACGGATATACCACCAGCCGTATTACGAGTTCCATAGGATATAATGGACTCGTAATACGGCTGGTGGTAAATCCGTCACTTTTGGGACGGATTAACACCTCCTCCAAAGTTAGAATAACCCCCTTAGTTTTTTAAAGTGAGAAACTGGCTTGTTGCAATGTCATAGGAACTTCACTTTAGATGCAAATCAGACATGTTAATGTTCGGTAGGTAAATTATAAAATGAAGTGTGTTATTTGAAACAATGTTAATCTGGACTTTTATTTCACTCCAGAAGTACACATTAATATGTTCCGTTGATGGAGAAGGTCTGTGAATGCTTATTTATATACCTGAGGTAACTTGAATCAGGGGTTTACACAAGATCAAATGGTCTCTAATTATCAGCAATCGACATTAAGATAGGAAATTAGAACAACTGTTCCAGCTCTTATCTCAGTAAACCCTTTCTGATAAGGAATTCTTCTCAGAGCAATATGGGACGCCAAACTGTCTTCTCCTCGCACGGCCTTCTCTTGAGTAAATAGTCTTCTCCTCAAGTAATTAAACTTTGGTAGATAGTTTGTTATCCTAAACCAATTTAACTGTCCCCAGCCTCGTGTGACCCAAGTTGCACTCATACACGTAAATGAACACAATTTTAATGCAGTACATGTGGCTGGAACTTGGACCTAAGTTCTCAGTCTACAGCAAAGGTAAAGCATGTGCAGGTAAAAAAAAAAAAAAAACACAAAAAACACAAAAAACGGCAAAACAGCCTGTTAGACTGTTAGAAAAAGGTATGTGCGCCAGTGGTGTTAAATACTCGATTGATCCGTGGTCGAGTTGGGAATCTCTCTTTGTTTAAGACACACTACCCCTCCCCCCCAATGATCCTGAAAGGGAAAGCCCTGTTTACTAGTGGGGAAACAACTCTGGTGTACTGCACATACTATCAAGGAGAAACAACATAACAAAAATAATGGGGTAGCCCGGTTTTAGAATGATAGCACTTCTCTGCAGCGCTCGTCGAAAAGGTTGGCAGCAGTGTATTTTAGGAGATAGATTATTTCGATATATTCTGACTTACTAGATCTGGCGAGGCTGCCAAGAACAGTTCAAATGCTGTAGCACCTGAGGGTTGAATCTGTTTTTTGCCTAACTGATGGATAGGTGCAGGCAGTGTGATGCAGCACTTCATGCCATCATCAGCATCTTTTTTTATTATCCATTTTTTGCACGATATCTTTGTTATGATAAGCATGGCACGTGTCATTACTTTCTAAAAAATATATATTTATTTGTAGGAAGCGAATATGATGAGAATGTGAGGTTTGACGAATATTTATGATTTATGTGTCACACCGATCACCGATTTTGCGTTGCGTTTTTATTCTGTTTTGCTGTCGTCTGAAATAGCATATCCCACTTTTGTGTCACCTTGAAAAAGTCAAGACAGTAGAAACACACTGAAATGTTTCAATAGCTGTTTGGAGATTATTTGAAAAGCTTTGTAATCCTCTCTAATTACAAATGCATTTATACATCCACTGTAATCACTACAGCTCCTGAGCCCCTATTTGGCACTCATTAGCTGAAACTGCCATTCACCTATAATTTATGAGGAGCGTACAATTATGTGTTATCACTCCTCAAGTGATTATTACACTGTATGTTTTGAGATAATGACATGCAACACTCCATGATGAATTATACCTCCATGGGTGGCTGTTCGGCTGTCATTCACTCTATTATTCCTCTTAGGACATTTCAAGAGATATGCTTTTAAACATTGGCCCTTTGCAGAGATAAGAGTTTAGGGTCAATGCGGCTTAAATTAGGCAGAGGAGCATTTAAGTACATTTATATTCCAATGTTTAAATGCAAACATTTTTTAAAGGGGATTTACTTTATGCAGCAAAAAATTGAAAATATGGTGAAGCATCTCTAAATATGGTTGTTACTTAATCAGCGTTATACTGTATATTAATTTGACTAATAGGCACTTGGAGGATGTAGGGGTTTACCAAAAAAGGTGATTTTTAAAAATTGATAGAAAATAGGTTGGTAAATGACCTCCAAAAGTCCAGCTCTTCATAAAATATTAGGGCAGACATGTTTTCCAAATATATTTTGTGAATTGCATAGAATAGCAGCTTGTCTTCCCAAGTATTCTCCAGCAATCCATAAGAAGTCATATACATTCTCTCCATAACGATTTATACAATTATAGGAATGAAAGAGTTATAAGGCAACAGAGTGGCCTAACTTGTGGCCTAATGTGATTACCTACGTGAAATTGCATTCCTCTGATTCACTAACTAAGCTATTTAAAAGCTTAGACAACTGTGTTCACTAAATGACGAAGCAAGCACAAACTCAAGTTGAAATAAAGATGATCTTAAGAAGTGCACGTGCATAAACTGTAACTATTTACTGCCAACTTCTGAGGTGCAGCACCTGCATGCCAATGTGCAATTATTATGGAGCCAGTGTTGATTTACCAACTTGGAAAACAAGGCCGGACTGGGGAACCAAATGAAGCCTCACTCCCTTTGTCTCCTTGTGTCACCTCTATCCATCCATTCTCTCTCTGGCTAGTCATCCTCTCTCTTTCCTTCGTCTTCTCCAACTCTGATTGCTTTCTCTTTACCTTCCCCTCCCTCCATTCCTTTCTTTCTGCCTTGAAGCCTCCCCTCCGATGCATGCCGCAATCGAACTTGCGGAGATGCAGAAAGTGACAAGGGCACCAGGAGCAGCCCAGGACTTACAATGCCAGCCTCCAAATGTTCCAGCCACCCAAGGAAATGTCTGGTGAAATATAATAGGTTGCTAGGGACATCCTTCTTCGGACCTTGTTTCAGTACATTTAGAATTGAGCAGAAATATTTGTATACGCAAATGTGTAAAGCTGTGACTATACTCCCTGCAAGTTATAATGTCATTCGAAAATACCCAATGAAATGTTATATAGATTAATTCTATTTTTTCACTTTGCAAGGCACTTCTCCTACTATTACCTCCCAGTTCATTTCTCACTTTTGGTGTTTCTTGTATACAATTTAAAATAGAAGATGCGCAATATTTAATATGGTCTTAATTTCCTTGCATGGATTTACACAAAGGTGTCGAATCAAAGGAGACTGTGGAATCTCCTAGGACTGAATTTATAACCAAAAAGTTACTATTAATATCTTTCACTTGCTTGTAGAGATCTCCACCAGTTGGTGGAAGATGTCCTTATAAAAAGTAATAAGGAAGGGGGCGAGGCCTTCCCGACAACGAAGATGGCCGCTCATTAAAGGTGCTCCGTGAACCGGAGGCTAGTGACGGCATCAGAGGGACCTGTGGGGCTGTAGGAGGGAAGCCTGCATACCGCTACTACCCTCCGGAGCGGGGCAGGAGATGCCCCAGACCCTGCACAGTCTGCAAAGCCTCTCCAGCGTCCCAGGAGGTGCAAGATGACCACCGGACGGTCTCTGGGCCTAATGCCCTGAAAGAAGCCGCAGGCTTAAAATGAGCCTGAGTCCGGGCGGCCACACCAAACAGACAGCGTTCCATTGAGGAGTGGGAGGACCGACCCATCGGTGAGTGGAGCAGTGGTGGGGTCTTCCTTCCAGTCCCTCCCCATCATGCTTCCCCTTTGAACCACAGACTGCCAAGGGATTGCTGCAAAGTGCTGAGGTCCCACACGCAGTGCCTCAGGGCCCACCAGGACCCCTTCCTAACTGATCCTGTCCCCTGCCCTGGGGAAAGCACGTACATCCGAGCCCTGAGTCAGGGTGAGTTGTGGGCCCTGGGCACTGAGTGGGAGAGGGGCCCTAGGACTGACCTGGCTGCACTGCCTGCAGTGGGGAGCACACCCTCATGACACCTGACGGGCACACAGGATGACAGATTCTGAGACTGGAACCTGGAGGGTTCCTCTTTGCTGCTGCCGCCTACACGAGACCCTGAGAGAGACAGCCACAACCTTGCCTCTTTGCAGTGCTTGGCCCTGGGGCACAACCGTGGACTCAGATCTGCTTTAATTGAGGACCGCCTGCTTCACCTGGTGGGACACCCTCTGGCTGAGGGGTTCTGCTCCAGCGCATTAAGACCCTGCTCTCCTCTTTCCGGTTACGGACCCAAAATATAGAGGCCTTAGTGTACCTGACTCCACAAGCCCTGGCTCAAGTCACGATGACTGGCCCGGCAACTTGAATCAGTGGCCGTGAACTCCTGTGGGCCCTATCTCACCCCAAGACCTTTTGCTGATGCACCTTGACGTGTATCATCGAAGTGGGGGCCTCCCCTGCCGTTTTGCTCCTCAGCGGTACCCAGAGTCTCATACTTTCACACGAGGGAGGATGTCCTCCTTCCCCTGGCAGCGTTGCCACACAAAGATCATGCCTCAGTGGTACCCAAAATGGATATCTCCTTGGAACCATTCCTCAGGAAATCACCCCAGTGGGCAGGAGGTTGGAGGGCATGGACACCAAGATCTCAGACCTCACAGTGGAGCCAGTTCCATTCTTAAAGACATCGTCAGTTTCCAGGATAAGGTGAAGAACATGGTTCACCTCCTCTCCCTTGTGGAAGACAAACTTAATTCCACACCCAACAGAGACCAAGAACTACAATATCTCAGGGACAAACTCACGGGTCTTGAGGACCGGGGTGCAGAGGCAATGTCCGCTTCTTCGGGATTCCGGAACGGGCAGAGGGCATGGATGTCAAAGCCTTCCTCATCAACAACATCCCCACTATCACAGGCCTTACAATCCCCCCCCTTTGGAACTACAAAGGAAACACCAACTAGGCCCTATGTGTGGAGACATGGAAGTCAGACCTTGCCCCATCATCGCCTGCTTTCTCCGCCATCACCAGGTCCGACAAATACTGTCCCCCGCTCGAGCTCATGGGCTCTATATGTATGAGGGTCTAGAGTTGAGACTGGCCCCTGATTTCTCCTGGGACACCAACGAAAAGCAGAGAGCGTTCTTGGCACTGCACCCTTAACTTTGCAAATTGGACATCGAATTCAGCTTGTTTTTAGCCTGCATGCATGTGGATAACAAAGGAAGGCAAGTCTAAAGACTTTCTTGACCCTCAAGTCTTACACGAATTTCTAGATAACCTGCTGCACAACCCATGGATTCCTCACCCGATGCTGCCGCGACCACTCCAGGTTTGCAGGAGGCATCCTCCCATGCCTGGCACCATGCAGTGGGGTGAGGTCCTGCTGGGCTTCAGTTCCCTAAGAGAGGCTGACCTATTGGTCGACCTCCCTGATCACATGAGGACTGGGAAACGGCTCTCCAGGTAGTGGCAGACATCACCAATGACCACAGCAGAGACAAATCTAGGTCCCCACTGAAGCCCATGCCAACAGGAGAGATGTCTCTCTCTTGCCTTCAGAGATCTTGGTCTTCTGTGTAATGTTCTTGTTTCTGTTGGTTGTGACAGGTTTATGAAGGAAGACATTTGATACCTACCCCTACACCCACGTTGGGGTGCTGTTTGTTACTTGTGACTCACTGTTGCACCCTCACCATGGCCGCTACAGCCACACTCTAGCACCTTTCACCCCCTTCTCCACCGTGGGACCCGCCTTCATCGGGTTCAGTTGGTGAGGGGACCCAGCCATAGACAGAGCCAGGAAGCTTCATCTCCATCCTCAAATACTCCAATCCCTTTCCTTTGCCTTCTGGACCTATTCTTTCAGACCTAGCTGTCCCTGCTCGACGCATCAAACTGCATACTTTAGATCCCTGCTATTGTGGCGAGATCTTGCCACCCGCAAGCCCCCCACCCGCCTTCCCTTTCCTACCCACCACTGACCCTAACCCATGTCACATGGGGCAAATAGTCCTGGCTGTCCGATGACCTCCTGTGCCCCAACAAATATCTTGTCCAAGCTGAGATAAGGCACACTTGCCGTCCCCTCTCCTGACCCATGGGTGGAGCTCTGCCCCCCTGGGTGCCCATCTGGGCAGCTCTACATGACCCACCCGCTACGCATACCACCCATGACCTGTCACTGCTCCCCCCGACTGCACATTACTCCCTCTGTGCTCATCCACAACCAAAACAGCCACCCTAATATACTGGTATGGTTTGTACTGTAACATCCCCCCACCTCTCCCCTCCCTTTTCACTACGTGGGGGGTCTCAGGTGCACAGGCCACCCGAGCCCCAGTATGCAGTTCTCAGTTTCTAAATAGCAACAGTCTTTTCCTTTACTCTGGAATTACCTCTGTGTCACCCCTTCCCCTTGTCCTCTTCCACCCACCCCTTGACTTCCCCAGTTTCTGCAGTGCTAATTTTACCCTGCCCCTTGCCCAGCATACTATGCCCTATACAGCTGTCACACTGGAGAGTTTCCATCTTGCTCTTCACTGTCACCTGCATTAGCCCTCCTCCTCAAGGATCAAGGGCTCCCATCCCGAATCCTCCTTACTCATTCTTATACGACCTAACTCTTCCAACTCTCACATTCCATAGGCTATCACCGGGGACGCCAATTCTGCTACTGACTACTCATCTCATTGACCGTATGTCACAGACTAACTCCACTAGTCTCCACTCCAGCTTGATAGCCATGCTATGGAATGTCTCGGCCTCACTCACTATATTAAGAGGAAGAAAGTACTGACCTATCTACATTCCCATAGTGTGGAGATTGCCCTACTGCAGGAGACACACCTATCCCAACTTTAATCTAATGCTCCGTGTCTGGGTGGGAAGATCAATCCATAGCAGCTGCCCATCCGCCTCCTTGTCTGGCCCAACTCGAAGTGTGGTGTTGACATTCTCATTAGGAAGACCTTACCCTTCACTGTCTTTAAAACATGGTAAGATACCCAGGGCCTCTACATCTTAGCCAACGTCAAGGTAGCAGACAGGGTCCTATGGGTCAGTGGCATACTTGGCAACTCCGGTGTTCTACGTGCTGCACTCTTGGACCACTCCCTAGTTTTCCTCCCTTTGAACCTGGGTCTTTCCTTCCTGGAACACAAACCTTGGTGACTTAATATTTCCCATTACCATACCCGCCAAGGTAAAACCCAATTACTGTCCCATGTCTCCACATATCTAGCAAACAATAAACGTTCTGTCTCATCCCCTAGAATGTTGTGGGCAGCAGCAAAATCAACTCTCTGGGGCCAAGTGATAAGGGATGCAGCCCTCGCTGATGCCAGACAATGCTCCTACCCTAAAGACCTGGAAGTGAAGATAGCAAACTACACATGCACATATACCGCTGACCCATCCCCAGTTAACCGCCAAAAACTGGAACAGGCCAAGATGGACCTTCACACCCTTTACACATCTAAGGCTGTACACGCTCTTCAGAGGCTGAGAGGGCATCATTATGAACTCGGGAAAAAGCGGACCACCTTCTGGTAGCACAAATGCGCCAACAGGAAGCAACACTTGCCATCCCAGCAATAGAAAATGCCACTGGCAATATTACCTCCCGCCCCCAGGACATTGTCCGTGAATTTGCCGATTGGTACTGGTCTCTTTACAGTCCCAAAATGGGGGAAGATCCTGAACACCTTACCACATTCTTAACAGGCCTCTGTCTGCCCACACTTACAGAGGAGAGCAGAGACCTCTTACAGGGCGAGATCAGCAAGGAGGAAATCACACAGGCAATCACCAAACTTTCATACCACAAAACACCAGCCAAAGATAGATTCCCAGTGGCAGTCTATAAATTGGCAGGTGCATATGTGGTGTATGTATACTCTGTACGAGGCCATCTAGGAAGCAGCCTCGACTGGCACCCTTGTATCTATCTCCAACAGAGCTACCATAGCGGTTCTACCCAAACAGGGCAGGAACCCCTTACTATGTGGCAGTTACATGCCCATTTTCCACTTGAACTGAGATATTAAAATCCTGGCTGGACTCCTGGATAACCGTCTGGGGAAGGCTATCTCTTCTCTTGTTCACCATTCTCAGGTGGGGTTTCTACCTGGTTGCTCCTCCAAGAATCATTTACGCGCTCTAGCCCACATGCTCTAGACCGCTAAGGACCTACCTGATGAAGCACTCCCCCTCTCGCTGGACGCAAAAAAGGAATTAGACAGAATAGAGTAGTGGTACCTCTTTCGAGTGTTACATCATTTTGGGTTGGGTGATGATTTCATCAATAAGGTACGCTGGCTCTATGAATTCCCTATGGTGAATTGAGGGGGTCTTGTGTATGAACCTTTTCCCATTAGATGAAGCACCCAACTCTCTCCCTGCTCCTGTTCCTCCTTGCCATGGACCTACTGGCAGCTGCTATCCAACAGGTCCCAGACATTCCAGGTGTTCCTATACCAGGGGGCACATCCAAGATGTACTTATACTCAGACGACATATTGCTTACCTTTATGGACCCCCAAAACTCTCTCCTAAAGCTCCAGGGCCTTCTCTATGACTTTGCAATGTTATCAGGATATAAGATAAACTGGGGCAAAAGCGAGGCATTACCCCTGTCACATCCTACCACTTAAGCTGCAGTTGTTGCCTTCTCTCTCCGCTGGACACTGTCTCGGCTCAAATACCTGGGCATATACCTAAACTGGGCCCTAGACTGTGTTTCTGCTGACAACATGGACTCACTGATTGAAAGCACTCAGATGGATTTTGTGAAATGGTCGCACCTCAGTCTCTCCCTTTGGGGCAGGGTACAGGCGGTACGGATGGTGATGTTACCCTGTTTCACTTATGTCCTTGGGATGCTCCTCCTCCTTATCCCACTTCCTAAACTACGTACCATTGATCGTAGTATACGCTCATTTGTCTGGGGTGCGGCCAAACCCCATCTATCCAGCGCTAAGCTGCTGGCCCCTCGCTCCTGCAGAGGCAAGATGAGTCTTTTGGGAAGCCAGGCAGCCCCTCTGACAGAGTCCAGTTGCAGGCCCAGAAGTGTCTGATTTGGTGGGGTCAGAGTCCCTGTATCTATACACCCAAAAATGCCTTTGAAGTGGGGGGAACTTTAAATGGTGGTTTTGAAGTGTACAAGTTCCCCTTTCAGCCCAGTCCTGTCTGCCAGGATGCCTGTGGGTGGGGGGGTAATCAGTCCTTTGTGTGAGGGCAGGCCACTGGCCTTTGAAGTGTAAAGGAGAGCCCTTCCACCCTTCCTGCCCAGGAAGACCCATTCAGTATGCAGATGAATGCAGGTGTGACTGAGCGTCCTGTGTTTATGGCTGTCTAAGTGGAATGCACAAGGGGAGCTGTCAACCAGCATGGACCATACATGGATTGGAGACAGGCTCTAAAACACAGATGGCAGTAAGTGCAGAGAAATGCCCACTTTCTGAAAGTGGCATTTCTAAAATAGTTTATATTAAATCCAACTTTAACAGTAAACAGGATTACCATCTGGCCATACTAACCATGACAGGGCTACTCCTTTCAGCGCAGAATCTGCTATTAAAAGTATATAAGGGCAGTTCTAATGCTTGCATATGAGAGGAGCAGGCGTCACACTAGTAAGTACACGTCCTGCCTTTTACTTACATAGCACCCAGCTCTAAAGCTTATCTAGTGCCTACCTTCGGGGTGACTTACATGCAGAAAAATGGGATTGTAAGACTTGGCAGGTAGTTTTAAATGCCAAGTCGAAGTGGCAGTGAAACAGCACACACAGACCTTGCAATGGCAGGCCTGAGACATGTATAAGGGCCAATTGGGTAGAAGCCAATGATACCATGTTTAGGAGAGAGAGCACATGCGCTGTAGCACTGGTCACCAGTGGTAAAGTGTGCAGATTCCTAGAACCAGCAAAAACAGGGTCAAGAAAATGGAGGGAGGCAGGCAAAAAGGTCGGGGATGACCACCCTAAGGCTGTCAGATCTAACAGTGACCAATTTAGGACACTTCTCTGTCATGTGAATACAGATTAACCTTTAAAACGGAGTGGTTTTGCTGATAAAGGATGGTGTTGTGTCTATGGCAATGTCGTTTCTGCAGTGTGTAAAGGCAGAGGGCTGGACATAGTACAGCAGAGGTAATGGTTACTATATGTGTCATATACTTCATGTGTGAGTATACTATCTTGCTAAAGTGGAGAAAGACATTGGAACTGTTAGTCTATAGCTGTATAATCTCATCCATCACCCTGAGTGAAAAATAAGCCACAAAATGTGCCTTAAACAATATCTACCTGTTTCTACAAGTTCAGGATTCCTCAGCAAATGGAAAAAGGGGAATTCTGGAGAAACACTTGCATGAAAAGGTTGGAAAATTTGATCGTGCAAGCACTAAAAAGCAAGGAAAACATGGACAGAGTACATCTCTGTTCCAGCACAGGGCATTAAAAGTTAGTTGAATTGAGTTGTCCACATTTCTTAATTGCAAATTGAGTTCATTCAATTAACTTATTACTATGGTTTATCAGCCTCCGTCAGCGGGTGTTGCGCGTCGTTTCTCCAGCTGCGTGCGTAGATCTTCCAGCCGCGATGTGGGTGGAGCATAGATTTCAGCAGCAAAGCCGGCAGCACGTCATTTCTCAGCCACGTCTCGGAAGGTGCATCTAAATTTTCCCCGCTCGGTGCTCTGTGCGTGGAATTTTAGTATTGGTCTGCCAGCTTCACCTTCCAAGGTCCCAGGAACTGGATAGGGCACCACTTGGCAGGGCAGGAGTCTCAGCAGAGAGTCCAGGTGCTGGCAGGGGAAGTCTTTGATGGCCTTGAGACTTCAACAACAGGAGCCAAGCTCAGGACAAGCCCTTGGAGATTTCTTCACAAGCAGGAATGCACAACAAAGTCCAGTCTTTGTCCCCTTGCACAGGCAGAAGCAGCAACTGCAGGATAGCTCCACAAAGCACAGTCAAAGGCAGGGCAGCACTTCTCCTTAGCTCTTCTCCAGGCAGAGGTTCCTCTTGATGTCCAGATCTGATCTAGTTTTTCAGAGGTTTAGGTGTTCTTCTTATACCCATTTGGCCTTTGAAGTAGGCCTACTTCAAAAGAAAGTCTCTCTTGTTTTTGAAATCCTGCCTGGCCCAGGCCAGGCCCCAGACACACACCAGGGGGCTGGAGACTGCATTGTGTGAGGGCAGGCACAGCCCTTTCAGGTGTAAGTGACCACTCCTTCCTTCCCTCCTAGCACAGATGGCTCATCAGGATATGCAGGATACACCTCAGCTCCCTTTGTGTCACTGTCTAGGGAGGGGTGCAAACAGCCCAACTGTCAAACTGACCCAGACAGGGAAGCCACAAACAGGCAGAGTCACAGAATGGTTTAAGCAAGAAAATACCCACTTTCTAAAAGTAATAACTCCCAACCAATCAATCCTCATACATACAAACACATAATTACCCTTCATTTATCACAAAAGTAATTAATTACAAATACCAAATATATATTTCTTTATACACAATTTATAACATTCCCCATCATATCACAACAAAAAAGAAAATAGAAGAGAAACAAGTGCAAGAGGTATAAAGTGCTCGTGTTATTAGTAAAGAATGAGAAGTGATAGATTTCCCATCAAACCATTCCAGAAATCATTCTCTTAAGAAACATATACACTAAAAAATAATACAGCCTGTTGGCTAATCCTTAAACCACATCGAATCATAATGTCATTTTTTCAGACAGAATTATATCCGCCAATTTCAGTTCTCTTCAAAAAGTAAACCCAATCCAGGCTTCAGCAGTATCATCGACATTTCGACCCCCACACGCTCTTTGGCCAAATATCGGCTCCATATGGGTCTTCATCAGGACTGAGAGATAGGGGAACCCATATAAGTCCACACTAAAATAAATATCCTTCTTCATCCATAGCCCTTAATGAATCCATCAATCTTGACTCATAGAGTGCACAATCATTTTTCAACAGATTTCGAGCTCTTCAAAAGACTTCCAACCAATGCCACCTCTATTTCTATTTCACAAACTTTTGCTCGGCAGTCTTCTTTTCACATCAATCTCTTCTTTTTTGATGAAGATATAATTCTGTTTGAAGAAATTAGTTGGGAGTTATTGCTCCTAGGGGTCTCTGTTGTTTTTGTAATTAAGCTTTACCCAGACCCCTTTGGGGTTTGTAGGGTTACACTTTGTGGTTGGTAAAACACTAAAAAAAGTGGCATTTTCAAACACACAATCTCAAAACCAACTTCACTAAAAGATGTATTTTTAAATTGTGAGCTAGGAGACTCCAAACTCCAGATGCATATCTGCTCCCAAAGGGAATCTATGCTTTTATCATATTAAAAGGTATCCCCTATGTTAACCTATGAGAGAGCTAGGCCTTGCAACACTGAAAAACGAATTTAGCAGTATTTTACTGTCAGGACATATAAAACACATTAGTAAATGTCCTACCTTAAACATACACATCAACCTGCCCATGGGGCTCCCTAGGGCCTACCTTAGGGGTGTCTCGCATGTAAGAAATGGAAATGTTTAGGTCTGGCATGTGGGTACACTTGCCAAGTTGAATTGACAGTTAAAAACTGAACACACAGTCACTGCAGCGGCAGGTCTGAGCCATGTTTACAGTGATACTAATGTGGGTGTCACAACCAGTGCTACAGGCCCACTAGTAGCATATGATTTACAGGCCCTGGGAACCTTTAGTGCACTGTACTAGGGACTTACCAGTAGATCAAATATCCCAGTCATGGAAATCCAATTACGCATACATTTTACATAGAAGCACTTGCACTTTAGCACTGGATAGCAGTGGTAAAGTGCCCAGAGTAATGAAAACAGCAAAAACAGAGTCCAGCACACATCAACAACCTGGGAAACAGAGGCAAAAAGTTAGGGGAGACCACACCAAGGACGCCAAGTCTAACAACTACCATAATACTAATACTACAGATCTGTCAACTGGATTTGGACAGAATATGGTGTTATTTGGCCATACTGTGGCTGATACTGAGTTATTACCTTTGGAGGTTCGATTCTTGAAAATAATTGATCGTAATTATACTTTTTTGTGGCAAAGCTCTATGATTTTGACTTGTTTTTTGTGGGAGAGAAATTTATTTACTAAGGAGATGAGAAAGTGTATACGACGATTAAAGGTGACATGCACATGTTTTATGTTAAAGGGTTATGCTAGTGGTGATGAATGGTCACCAAAAAAGGTTAAGTTTTAGGTCTTGATATCTGTGTAAGTTGAGCTCGGCTAAAATGGCCTGTGATTAGTGCTCAGGTTTGCAACTAGTTGGAATTTTCAATCCATTTCGGTGTTTGGAGATATCTGGAAGGTTTGAATTGGACCAATGAGGTTTTTGATGGTTGGGATGAGCAATTAAGATCAGTGTTTAAATGGACACATGGTCGAAACAATAGTGGTCTATGATGAAAAATATGGGAAAGCGGTAATGCGGCATAATATGGTTTGCTTGGGATATTGGAAGCTGGAGAGACTGTGCATAAATATATTGGTAACGTGGTTTTAATGGTTTCTGATTTTATTGCCGAATGTGGCTGTGAAACGGTCAGGGAATCCAAATCTATATTTTAAGAAGTGGAATTAAGACACTGTGGGGCACATTTAGGAACCCCTAGCACCACTTTTGTGCTGCCATAGCATCATTTATTTAATGCTAAAGTGTCTTTTTCCACATGCCATACTTTCAAAGTGGTGCAATGCATGCATTGCAGTACTTTGTAATACCGTGTGCCACATTATGCCTGCACCAGGTATAATATATGCAAGGGGGCGCTTCCACATTAGGGGGGCCAAATAAATGTTGCAAAGAAATCTAAGAGATTTCTTTGCGCCATTTTTTTCAACAATTTAATCGCAGCACAGAACAGGTGTTAAAATGAGGCTCCCATTGCTTTCAGTGGGCCTCTAAGTGCTTTGCAGGATTAGAGTTAACGTTTTTGACGCTAATCCAGCAAAGCGCTAAATTATCATCAAAAATGTTGAAGTTAGTTCCCTAACTACCTCCATGGTGTGCCGTATACTAAATACAGTGTACACATGGTGGCGTTAGAGGGGCACTACTGGGTGCAAGAAAAGTGGCACTGCACTAGGTGTAGCGCCACTTTTCATTAATCTGCCACTTTGTGAGCAGTAGGGTTCTAGAAGTGGAATGTATAGACACGGTGTAATTATTAAATGTGGAGTACAGTGTTACCAGTGTCATGGGCGGTGGATGACAGACTCTTGGGCCATAAAAAAGTTAAGTCCTGGGACATGATGTCATAGTGGGAATTAGATTAACTTGTGTTCCTTTTACCGGGAACATAACATGCAAGTAGAAGTGGAAAATTGTGTTTGGAGGCACTTTATGATGCGACTGTGGGAATAATGTGTGGCACGCTGAGCAAGTTGCTTGGAATTAACATTTGGAATGAAACGATGTGTGTGAAATGCAAATTGATGTGTCCTACGAAAGAAAGGTATTGTGAAATTTAGACAAATTTCGATTGTGTAACAGTTGGGATGATAATAGCGAGGTGTAATAGACACTATAAACTGGAGAGTGACAGCTCAAGATGGTAAAATAATAAAGACGCGCGCATGATTGCGGTTAAAACTATGCATCATTAAGTTTTTGTTCTCTTTTGTCTCTCTTGTTCTCTTACTCGCTTTTGTGTTTTGTAGGCATGTATTTATTTATATATGCGACAAGCTGGTGGAAAATCGTTTTTTTTGAAGATCATGATAAACTAAGGAGTAGTGGATACATTCAGTATTCGTGTTTCGAATTGAATAGTGAGTGAGATTGGAAGTTTCATACAGCTGAAAGGGGCAGGTCTTAGGAACTGGATAATACTTTATATCCTGTGTCCAGGACTGTCAGCGGCCCATAAACAATAAAAACTCCGAATGATAAAGAGTATAGAGGGAGCAAATAATTAGCACATCTACACTGGGACTGAGAGTACATATACGATATTCTCACTGCTTCTTGGGGTTCATATTGGTTTTTATTCTCATTTCTGGGCAGATTATATTCATAATTCTTTGATCTGACTGCATTTTAAACCCCAGGGAGTGTTACAGCGGGGAGGAGTAATAATGAGGCTCTTGTATCAGCTATGACGTTTCTTAGGCACAACTTCTGTTGAAATACTTTGGGGTGAGTGTACTCCGAAGCATAGGTTGAAAGCATCAAGGATGATGAGGTTAATGATATTATTGTAATTAGGAGTTTAACATGAGAGGTTGAAAAGGTATTTGCACGTACTACTATTTTGAAGGAACATAAAGTATTCTCTAAAGTAATTGGTTTTATGACCTTAATTAACATGTGAGCTTTAGCAACACAAACTTGGAATTCCTTAGGGTAATCCTGAATGGGAGATTTCTGATTTCTGTAAAATTGTTACTGTGTTAATGTTGTTTATGTAATGTGGTGTGTGTTATGTTTGATCTTTTGCTCTAGAAATTTCAGTTCTGAAGAAGTGGCAAGCATCCCTGTGAAGCACAGGTTGGCTAAAATCGACTGATACTTCTAAGAAAGCACCAATGATCAAAAGTATGAATTAGATATGTGTTAGACTGTGCTTCAGATAATGTGTGAGGGTCAGATGATCTTATATTGAACAAATGTAGAGGGGATACCTAATTGGAAACAAATGTAATTGGAATGTAGTATGTTAATGTAATTTTTTCAATAAATGTGTCTAGAATTTGAAGGAACTTTGTCCAGTTGTTGATTAATAGCTCCATATCAAACATTAAAATGTGTTTACTTATCGACTTGGTTGGGTACCAGTCTAGTAGGTGAGCTCGTGCTGAGCCACTGTTATCTTAGCCCATTATTTAGTAACTATGTATTTCCTTCCTTACACTCCCTAGAGCTGTAGAAACCACAGGTGTCACAGATGCAAACTGAAGAAGTGCCTAGAAAATTGCATGGGTGTCTTAGTTTATGTCAGTGCAATTAATAGGTGATAACCTCTAGATTTAGGACCACATTTACAAGGCCCTAGCACTTCTTAGCGCCACACTAGCGCAATTTTTTCTAATGCTAATGTGGCGTTAGGGAGGCCATT
Organism: Pleurodeles waltl; assembly: GCF_031143425.1. Lineage (NCBI taxonomy): Eukaryota > Metazoa > Chordata > Amphibia > Caudata > Salamandridae > Pleurodeles > Pleurodeles waltl. The sequence continues at coordinate 786,084,542 of NC_090443.1, forward strand.
CTACTTTGCCACCTTTACAAAGTGCACAATGCATGCATTGCGCCACTTTGTAACCCCTTGCGCCACATTTTGCCTGCACCAGGCATAAAGTATGTAAGGGGGGCATTCCCACACAAGGAGGCCCATAAAAATGGCACAATGAAATTTGCAACATTTCAAGGCACCATTTTTAGCATCATTAGACAGCCGTTAAAATGACGTGCCCATTACTTTCAATGGACCTCCCTTTACTTTGCAGGATTCCTGCAAAGTACCACAATAGCATCATATATAATGACGCTATTGTCCTAATGTGCGCCACGGTGTGCCGAAGTGTAAATACAAAGCACACATGGCGTCATTAGGGGGGCGTAGGGGGCTGCAAGAAAAGTGTCACATCAAATCTGATGCACCACTTTCTTGTAAATATGGATTTTAATATAAAGGGATACCAAATCCTGGTTTTAGGCATAAAGTCCAGCTGGTGACCAATATGGTGCTACAAAAATCATGAGTGAAAGCCCATTTGTGCACATTGGAGTGTCTTATAATAAGAGCTAGTATGACACTATTCTTGACCTCTGGGCACCCAAATCATAACCAGACGCAAATTGCCTTTCTTCAAAATTGAGGGCACTGGATTGTACTACAGAATATTGACAATAGGGATATCCTGGCACCAGGATATTACGTACAGAAGATCGAAGATACATTATTGAAAGTTAAGTGCTCCTATAGGAAGTATTGATTTACTATTCATTACATATAGGCACCTTGCAAATAATTATGAAGTTCGATATAGAAAGTCACTATGCACTTAACTTCTGCTATTTTGGCCTTGATATTCCGCTCACACTATTTCGTGCCATTGAGGATCCCATGTCGATATTCCCAGGGCACACTTGTGCACTGCACATATTGAGCATGCAACTTGCATTCAATTTGAGTATACTTCAAGTTGCTCTAAGGAAGATCAGTGATAGGAAGGGGGATTGTTTTTTTAATTAGTATACTGTTTTACAGAGGAAACAACATTTTCCTGCTGGGCTGTACATTCCTGATGAGAATATTGGTCTTCTATAACAACTTATTTAGCTGCTGAGACTACACAGTGTTCATCATTCAAAGCTGTTTCGAACAGGGCTTGGTCCCCAAAAATACGTTTTGCCCAGGAACCCTGAAAATCCTAAAGATGTCCCTGATCAGCATCTCCTCTGCTAAAAAAAAAAGCTGCAATGTGACCTTAAGACCTGTGCCACACTTTAATCAAGACCCCATCTCCACCCTCCAGATTATTTTGGCCTAGGATGCCAAATGTTGTGGAAAAAAAGCAAAAATTGCAGTCTGAAATCCCAAAACATGTAGTAAATTTGCAACAGGCAGAAAATGTCCTTGTAATAAAAGTACCATTCAGCCTATGATATGTCACTCCTCCGGACTCTGCCAAGACAGTCTAGTCAAGTGGCCAACAGCACTGCACCTAGGAAAAAGAGTTTGTCTGGTAGCAGAGATGCAGATTTGCATTTGAAACCTCTACTCTGTCTAGCATCTGACAACCACCATTCGAAAGGAAGGTGTATATGGCAGCAGGGGGCTGAATGAAAAGGGCACAGGAGACTTGTGAGGGAGAATGAGGGATACTGACTAATGTCCTGAGGATAGAGGAAATGAAGGAAGGAAGAAGATTCAGTTAAAGGAGTCACAACAGAAAAAAACACAGGAGGGGCGTAGAGGAGCATGAGGCAAAGAGCAGTGGAGCGGGGGGAGACCTGGGGTGATATATGCAGGTAGGTAGGCTGCACATTGCTAGCACAAGAGGTCATTTGAAAGCTATTAACAGGCAGGTGAAAGGGGAGCTTAACACCTCTGCTGTCAGCTGGCATGTTGCTCCCACTCCATGTATTTGCTCAGTGACAACGAATAAGCAATACAATGATTTCTAATTGACTAATTTAAAAAAAATGAATATTTTGAATTGTTGGAGATTTCCCAAAGTGCTGATTTCACTTTTTTTTTGTTGCATATCGTAAACACATGATATCTTGGGACGATCCATTTAGTAGAGTGATGGATCGGTTGTCCAAAACTAATATAAATTTGCTTTTGGTGCATGTAGTGCAGCCCCCGCTTTTTGTTTCAGTGCACTAGTCAAAGAAGAGTCTCACTCCTTGTGAAGTTTTTAGATTCCAGCTCCTGCAACTTACGTAGATGAAGAGAAAAAGCAAAACATTTAAAAAATAATATGGACTATAAGACTTCCATGAATCTGAGACTGAGAAGGGTCGTGGGCTATATCACTCAGTCCTGGAGCACCAGAGGAGCACCATGCTTTAATGGGGATAACCACATGATCCACAGTAACCTCTATATGTATCATGTCCTGATATTACCTAGTGTAAGGCTGAATACATTCAATTACATGAAGTGACCTAATGCCAGAAACCCAAACGTCAGATTCAACATTATTACATTGATTCTCAAGATTTAATTTATCTTTACTATTGACATAGGATGAGAGGCCTTTTGTATTAACTCTTATATCAAGGATAATGTTCCACTGTTTGTACATTTAATACGTCAGCATTTGGTATAGCCTTCATATGACATTCTGTATAGTATGCCTGACCTTTGCTGCTACAGGTGGATGTATGGTATATATATCGTATAGCCTTCATATGACATTGTATATAGTATGCCTGACCTTTGCTGCTACAGGTGGATGTATGGTATATATATCATATAGCCTTCATATGACATTGTATATAGTATGCCTGACCTTTGCTGCTACAGGTGGATGTATTGTATATATATATATATATCCTGAACTATTTGTTAAAGTCAATCTTAGGAGAATTGAAGTTCTGAATTGAACTGCTGCTTTGATCAAGCTTGAGGCTTTTGGCGACCCATCCCAACTAAATGTGCCTGAACAGGGATAACCATTTAGTGATGGCAGAACCTTCTGCGAAATTCTGAATTCAAGCTGGTAGGCATTTGGAGGCTGTTTGCATAATACATTTAGAGCCAGTTGCCTAAATTCACTCACATCTGCTGTGTGGCTCCCTTATTGCAATCTACATGTTGTAATATTTGCATTCCATTGAATGGATTCTTAGGAGATCTTATCTGTGGGGTCTGGTTGCCCTTCCTCACTTGATGGGATTTGGAAGTCACAGATAATTTAGAGCAGATCCAAGGACACAGTGTGCAGTCCAGAATTGCTCTTCTTGCAACTGATTTATGAGTGTACGGTGCTGCATTGGTGGAAAAAATACAGCAATTTAGATCTCACTAGATTTAAAACATGTAATGTAAACAACCAACAATGATTCTTTGAAAAGTCCCTTCTTTGATTGGGAATGGAACCAGAATATAACCCCACTGGCTATCAAACAGCCATGCATTAAGTACTAGTCTGATTTAAATTGAAGAGGAAATGTAATATTGTTTCTGAATGGCTGACATTGCTTTGCAAAGATCGTTAAAATATACTTAATGTAGTTGGCAATGGTACCGTTACAAGTATCATTATGCCAAGGTTTGGCTCTCGTTGTCCCACTTGCATTCAGCTATTTTTATGATTCAGAAATTTACATTTATACATGAAAATATGGCAGCCTTGGTTCCTCTCTAGAAAGCTACATATACAAATTAACCTCCTGACGCTCCCCACTTGATTATGCAACTTTGTTGGTGGAAGATAAACCTTTTGAAACCTGGACAGAAAGACATTTTCAGTTACCCAGGTTTTCTGTGTTTATACTCTATGAATATTATTTATGAAATTAGCAGTGTCTGCTTCATTTTATAATGGCATTTGGACAAAATTTCGAGGCAAAAGTATTGTGCGGACTAACTATTGTGTTAAGAACATCGAGGGCAAAAATATTGTTTATATCTTCAAGGGAGTCTGATGTGGAGTTAAGAATAATCAGTTTCTATTCTTTTGTGTCTCTTATCTTGGTCTCATACTCAGTTTTTTGGTTTTTAGACATATTTCTGTGTGTGTGACAAACTGGTGGAATTTACACATACATTCTTGATATTTTGGTATTACATATTTCTGACATGATATTCTGCCCACATGATGTTTTGAGCTTCACTTTTCTATCAGATGACCTTAATAACTGATGGCTTTTTAGTATGTTCGATGGCAGTTATTTGGAACTATTGCTTATACGGGGGCTAAGGTTGAGTGTTCTGAGAAGATAGAAGGTCCTCGGCTATCCAGCCCTCCTCACCACCACTTCTTCTGGTCTTTTAAGGTCATCCGTGAACTTGTTTTTACCCATGATGATGTCAGTGTTGTGGATATTTTTTGTTTTTGGCACATAACCACGTAAAACTGAGAATGTATAACCCAGGCTGCTTTCTCATGCATTTGGCCATGCCTTCCCCTAAAACGCTGTTACAGTCTCTGGGTACAGGTTTGGTAAGAGCTTGCCCACCTCAGCAACCTATTTTTCGAATGATTGTTTTGCAGTGATTCAGAGGTTCAGTAACTCTCATTATCCAGGTCACAGTTGCTGTGTTGCATGTGCTCTCTGCCTTGAGGGCTTTAAATGGCAGCAATTCGATCTCTTTAGAAGATGTATGTTTCCGTTCCATAACAGCGTTAGTAGTTTAATGATAATTCCTCTATTTAAAATATCATAGAGCACACAGCACGAATGCAAGATAAAGCAGAGCTTACTATATTCATTTTAGGTTAGTATTGAACTTAGGCATACAGATGACCTTTGGTAATTGAGTAGGGAGGCCTATCACACATGTAGCCAAGCTGATGTCTCCTCATTTAATATGTATCTTTAGATGGTTTGAACCATTTACTATCTCGTGTCATCTGAAATGGCATCAGTGATGACATCAGTGATGTCACTATGTCATGTGGGATGTAATATGTGATGTCATAAGCAGTGCCTTACATGGGCCCAAATTATAGTTAGCTCAGGTAACTATAAATGCTGATTTTCTCTGGTTTTGTTAAAGTAAATTCAGGACTTAACTATAATGTCCATGTAATCTTTGAATCTTTTCGTGAATTTTTATATATTCCTGTAAGCTTTGCTTTTTCAGTGAATTTCTATGTTTTTTTAACATACAGTATTTTTCATTACTATACGTTAATCCAACCACCGCTGAAGAGATTTGGTCACAGCCTATCTCTCTGGGTGTGATAATAGATGTAAGAGGGTGTATCTGGGGTGAGAGTGGCTGTGAGAGTCTCTGTCTGGGTCGTAGTGGGTGCAACAGTGTCTCAGTGGGTCGGTGAGTGGGTGCATGAGGGTCTCAGTGAATTTTTGAGTCGGTACGTGAGGGTCTGAATGGGTCTTTGAGTGGGTGGGTGCATGAGGGGCTGAGTGGGTTTGTGAGTGGATATATCAGTGTCGATGTGGGTCTCAGACTGGGTACATGAAAGTCTGAGTGGATTTGTGAGTGAGTGCACAATGGTCTCAATGGGTCTGTGAGTGGGTGCATGAGGGACTGTGTAGGTCAGTGTCTGAGTGGGTCTGTGAGTGGGTCTATCAGCGGCTGAGTGGGTCTGTGAGTGGTTGTGTCAGCATCTGTGTGGGTCTGTGAGTTGGTTCAAGAGGGTATGAGTGGGTCAGTGAGTGAATGTGTCACTGCCTGAGTGGGTTGGTGAGTGGGTGCATCAGTGTCTGAGTGGGTCTGTAAGTGGGAGCGTGAGTGTCTGAGTGAATCTCTCTGTAACTGGGTTGTGAAAGTCGGAGTAGGTCTGTGAGTGGGCGTGTGAGGATCTGAGTGGGTCAGTGAGTGGGTGCATCAGTGTCTGAGTGGGTCTGTGAGTGGATGCATGAGGCTCTGAGTGGTCTGTGAGTGGGTGTATGAGTTTCTCAGTGGGTCTTTGGGTGGATGTGTGAGGGTTTCAGTGGGTCTGTGAGTGGGAGTGGGAAGATCTGAGTGGTCTATGAGTGGGTATATGAGTGTCTCAGTGGGTTTGTGTATGGGTGTATCAGTGTCTCACTGGGTCTGTGAGTGAATGCATCAGTGTCTCAGTGGGTCTGTGAGTGGATGCATGAGGGTCTGAGTGCATGCAAAAGTGTCTGAGTGGGCGCGTAAGTGGGTGCATGAGTCTTTCTGTGCATGTATAAGTGAATGAATTAGTGTATGAATGAGTCTGTGGTTATGCCTCCAAATGTTTTCATATTTGTGATTATTTTGCGAATAATTCACAAATTTTCATGAATATCACGCATAGTGGTGCAAAATTATTTAAAACCCATAATTTACTTCTAAAACACACATATGTGACACCCCTGGGGTCAGAGTATCTCTACCCTGGCCCCTTATGCCACTTTCAATTAGGAATTTCACCCCTGGGGACTGTGTCCCATTAAATAAAATGGCAGCCACAACTTTCTAGTCAGGTTACTGTCAGCCAATTACAGAGCTTCTTTTCGCACCCACATTGGCGAACATTTGCGAGTATTCCCAAGCCCAGATGAACAAATTTGGATTTCCTTTCATATCTCAAAACCTACTGAACGGATTTACACCAAATAATGAAAGCTTAATCTGCATACCGAAAGCTAGCTTTCTGACATATTGGGTGTAATTCTGTCCAGTGGTTCAAGCTGTAGTTGTGTGCCAAGATCCTAAAGGAATTAAAATGGGAAATGCACTTTTTTTACCCCTCCCCCCCCCCCCCCTTTTTCTCGGGCTCCTGCTTGATCGATCTTCCCAAACTTCTCATGCATAACAAGAATCACCAGGGCACGTTTTTTGGGGAAATTTTTGTGAAGATTTGTCAAACTGTGCCAAAGAAAGGCAAGTCAAAAAACACTTTTTCTATGGAAACTCAGTCCTATATATATATATATATATATATATATATATAAACTTAAGTAGTAATTTAACCAAAGCGCATAATACAAGTGAACAGGTGAACAGCTGTGCAGGGAAGCGTGACACAGAGGGTGAAACGGGGAGGACTTTCAATAGGAACATAGAAGGAAGTCACCAATTTATGCGTACTGCCATACTTCATAAAATGTCATTATGGCTTAACCTGTGGAACATCAAAATGCTATAGTTTATTCCACTGACAGTGCAAGCTTATCTAATCTAGCAAACAAAGCTGGTTACTTTAAAAATAATTCTAGGTTGTTCTGTACCCATTTCTCATATGTGGTTTTATAATATGTGGGAGCCTGCAATACCTCTATAAAAACCCACCGTTAATTTCCTTAATAGAGTTGAATTGTGACATCTCTAGTCACTTCTAATAATGAAATGATGAAGGTGCTTAACTGTAATAGGTGTATTGTGCCAGATCAAGCAGACAAGGTAAAAGGCATAGAACATAATTAGGGCTGGAGATTAAGCACCGAAAATTAGAACTGACTTTTCCTTATGATCTGTGATCAGCAGAAAGAGATACTTGTGGCAACATGTTCATTTATTTCTTGCCTTCTTTCAGTCTCTACTGGAAAAACAGGCGTCCTCTGCATGTGACTACATATTTTATCCTACTGCATTTTTTACCTGCCCTACACCATGCTGATGCTAAAAAACGTTTGAAAATATTCACTGAATGCTTTTTGGTGTATTTCATTTTGTAACAGGCATTCAGCAATCATTCTTTATGTCTGACACTATGTTATCTGCTTCATATGAAGGAGCAAGACAAGCAGGATTTACAGAGTTTATGATAGGGTAATGGTGTTGTCATGTACTATAAAGCAAAAAAATACTTTGCCATATGTTAAAAGGATATTGCAAGTAACTTTGGTGTTGCTTGACCTTAAAAAACTGCATTTAGCCTTATTCCTCTAGATGATCATGAAACGCAGTGGCTTGCAACATGCTTATAATGTACGGCAAGTGATCATTTATCCTATATATGAATATCCCAATTAGTATTTTTATGCAGTAATTATTTACAAACAATATTTTGCGGCATCAGGTAAACCGGAACCATTAGATGATTTCATCCATTCCAATTAATTTTACTTGTTTTTGCTATCTTGTAATCTAGTTTATTGTCTAGAATTTACCTTAAAAAAATATTATCCTCTAACAATAAATATCAGGGTTTTGACCACTCAGATGATGAGACTGAGAATATAGGACTCTCCTGTTTCATTTAGATGAACCATCAATAAAAATTAGTCACACTTTCACAGTACAAGAGGGAGCCATGTTTCTGAATAATATTGTCTGACATATACATCACAAACTAAATAACATATACTAACATAATTGTCCATTGGGTGGACGATTTCTACTAATAGCCCCAAATGGGTGAGATTTTTGTAAGTGATAAACATCTGGTATTGTCCTAGGGTAAGAGAGTTTACAGACATGATTACGATCTTAGTGAACCGGGATCCTCCATGTAAGAAAACAGGGCTGATTGCAGAGGCCCCATGACTTTTTGTACCCATTTTTCACTTTTTGCTGGTGTTTTCCTGACTCTGATGGTGCCCTGGGTACTGCTAACCAGTCCCAGGGCCTGTTCTCTGTGTAAAATCAGTATGCAAATTAGGCTAATGATAATTGGCTATGTCAACCTACCTATAAGTCCCTAGTATATGGTAGGGCATGTCGGTTTAGGGACCCCAGCATACCTAGTGCACCGATAGGTGCACTTCTGATGTACCAATGGGCATTTTAAAAATAGACCTGCCTTGCTGGCTGCTTTTAAATTAAAGTTATATTTAAATTCGACTTTGGAATTAAAACTACTTCCAAAGTCTTAAACTACCTTATTTTTACATATAAGTCACCCCTAAGGGGTGCACTATGTGCCCCTCAGATTGGGTGTCATGTAACTATAAGCAGGGACCTTATAAAAATAGTTGTATAAGCCCTGGTGAGGTAAAACATTCAAATTTGTTTTCCCTCATTGTAGTGAATGGCCTCCAGAGGCTAGAATGGGGAGAATTTATTCTAATTTATAAAGTCCCCTTAAGTGACAGATATCTCAAGTTTGGTATCAAATTAATTGTTATAATAAATCACACAACTTACAAATGTTGGATTTAATATAACTTGTTCAGGTCAAGAGTTTTAAACTTTACTTAAAAAGTTGCCAACTTCAGCCCTGTAGGGCTTTGCTCTGATTGGCAGCCTCTGGCAGCCTGACCAGGCTGCCTTGATGAGGTGTGCAGTAGTCTGGACTAAACACAAAGAGTTGTGCCTGGGGGAGGAGATCTTTCCTCAGCAGATGGAGAAGCAGGAAGGGGGAGGGCTGCCAAACTGGTCCTCAAAGATAGGGAAGGACATTTGGTGCAACCCACCACCTCTCTCACCTCCTGCAAACCCAGTCAATTAGGTTCCCCCCTGATTAGATTAGGAGAGGGCAGGAGAAGGGTGTGTTTAAGATTTTTACCCACACCAGTGGGTGGGCTCAGCCAGATGTGACCTCCAAAAATCAGTTTCAGCCATGATGGATTTTTGAGGAATGTTGCTCCCTAAGATTGATTTTAGCCACACTTCCATGGAAGTGGTCATCCCAGGGGGAAGGACCCTGCACCCTGATTGGAGAACCAGGACCTCCCCCTGTTTTTTACCCACGAGCAAGGACAAAACTGGCATACATGAACCCACACCTGCGATCCCTACCAGTTCTCTCCAAGGAAGAACTACAGGAGAAGAAGGACTGCCCTGCTTGACCCCTAAACTGCACCTGGACACTGCACTCTGAAGGACTGCACCAGCTGCACACTTGGGATTCACCACAAGTAGGATTTAGCCTGGCTTCAACTGGTTCAAGGAGGGACTCCCTGTTTGCTACAGGTGAAAAATTGCTAACCAGAGTCCCCTGCACCAACTCCTAAAGAAACTGACCAGCTTTCCACTGTCCAATGGCCAATTTGGAGTTTGCACCAGGTGCATTCTGGGAACTGAAGTCTGCACCCTGAAGGAGCATCTCAGACCTTCTGGAACCTTGGGGTGAGCCGTGGACCTCAAAAGAACCTTAGAAGTACATTTGGAAGAAGATCCAGAAGTTTAGAGAAGTTTGGAGAACTTTTGGAAAAAAAGTTCCATAGAGGGACCGGCCCACCATGGCAACTCCAGCTGGCTTGCCTCAACCGTGATCCGGAGTTGCAGGTGCACCCCGGGGAAGAAAATCTCAGAAAAATTGACTGAGTCTGAATGCAGAAAGTTGACCGGGACCACCCAGGCACTGTATCCAAAGAGGGATCCAGGGATATTGGATCAAGATTCAGGTTTGCCCCAGCCGAAGGATTTTCATCTTGAAAAAACGACTAAGTCTGAAGGTAAAAATCTCCACCGAGGGATCCCGCGATGTGTATCCAAGGGAGAGTACCAAGAGGACGGACTGGACTAGCGACCTGGTCTCACTGAAGGAAATCTCCAGAAATATGACCCAAAGTCCCAAGGTAAATTTTTGACCGAGGCCTCCTGCGAGCTGTAGCCAAGCAGGGCTCCATCGCGGTCAGCCTCAAACTTTGACTTTGCCCTGGTCGAGGTGCGACCAAATGACCAGATTGGTGCTATTCGTTTCTAAGAGCAAAAAAGCATTAATTCTTCAAAAATTCATATCTCCTGTTTCCCTTATCCAATTTTAATAGTTTTTGGTGTCATTTTAGAGATAAAAATATAGGGGGTCATTCTGACCCTGGCGGTAATTACCGCCATGGCGGAGGTCGGCGGTAGCACCGCCAACAGGCTGGCGGTGCACCGCTGGGCATTCTGACCGCGGCGGTTCAGCCGCGGCCAGAAACGGAAAGTCGGCGGTGTCCCGCCGACTTTCCGCTGCCCTTGAGAATCCTCCATGGCGGCGGAGCGCGCTCCGCCGCCATGGGGATTCTGACACCCCCTACCGCCATCCAGTTCCTGGCGGTTCTCCCACCGGGAACAGGATGGCGGTAGGGGGTGCCGCGGGGCCCCTGGGGGCCCCTGCAGTGCCCATGCCAATGGCATGGGCACTGCAGGGGCCCCCGTAAGAGGGCCCCAAAAAGAATTTCAGTGTCTGCCTAGCAGACACTGAAATTCGCGACGGGTGCAACTGCACCCGTCGCACCTTCCCACACCGCCGGCTCAATTCTGAGCCGGCGTCCTCATGGGAAGGGTGTTTCCCGCTGGGCTGGCGGGCGGACTTTCGGCGGTCGCCCGCCAGCCCAGTGGGAAAGCCAGAATGACCGCCGCGGTCTTTTGACCGCGGAGCGGTCTTTCGGCGGGAACCGCGTGGCGGGCGCCGACCGCCGTCCGCCACGGTCAGAATCACCCCCATAATCTATTGTCATTAGTTGGTGTTGCATTTTTATTGTGTTTTACTTATTTACTGTTTTGTGATTTTTAACTGCTTCACACATTTATCTCCTAAGCTAGGCCTTGTTGCTCATTGCCAAGCTACCAAGGGTTGAGCTTGATTTAATTTATTGAGATCTAACTGGACCTAGGTGGAGGTTAGTGGCCTGGTGCTAAGTGTAGGTACTTACCTGCCCTTACCAATAATCCATTTTCCAACACTCCATCAGAACAATGACTGATAATCCGTCCAGCAAATTACAATTCTATTATATGCTATGTAACTCACAATATGGAGGATGGGATATCTGTCATGTTTGTAACTGAGTATTCCATCTGCCATGATTGTAATCGGGCCCGTAGTCACAGGACTCTCTCATATATCTATTCCAAAAGTCCAATGCCATTGCAGTACAGAGTAGGCACTTCACTATTGTGCTGATGCTGGCCCAGTACTAAAAGATAGACTCCCTCTACTAGTTCATTGTTGTCATGGATAGAGAGAGAGGCTGGTGCAGTGATGATTGGTTAAGGAGGAAGGGTGGAGGCAATAGGAATAGAGGCACAAAAACCTGCTTCTGCTCTCCATGTGTGTTTCGAGTCATGTGGTGCAGGTGGGCACGCACTGTGGGGGTAGAAGAACCAATGGTGTAACTCATATACACAATGGTATGAAGATACAGAATGGATCTGGAGGGTACATAATTATAAACCCCATGTGTGTTCCTGTATTTGCCATTATCACTGTTTGGGTACTGCTGATGCTACACAGGGAGCAGAAAGGAGAGGGATGACCATTGGACTTGTGTGCAGTGTAATTTGTGCAGATCACATCACATGTAGCATACAGGGGCAGGCGGTGAAAAGCTGTAGAAATCTTAGAAGAAGGCACACTTAGTATCTGTGAATGAGGTGAAAATATTGAGGTCTACAATACCTGTTACAAATGAAGTAGCACAAGTTGTGTCTAGATCCCCCAACTGTGTTCTGGCTGCTCACTTTTCTACAAGAGTGAATTAACAGTAGTACATGCTAATGCCACTGAGTGCCACTATTCTTCCAAACGAAATGTATGGACTTTATTACTTTGTAATACTCTAAGGAGGGGAGTAAGTTGATGATATGGACATGAATACAGTCGGCTTTGTTCCTGGGCAGGCTAGTTTATTTCTGACTGCACATAACAAATGAAAAAGAAGTTTTGATTGATATACATGTTGACTCTATCTACACATACCCACAATAGTTTAAAAAAATATAATGTCTGCCTAAGTTTGAGTTTGGAAAGTTGGGTGCTGATTGATCAAAAGAGTTTCCTTTAGCACGTCCATATGTTAGAACACAATAAATAAATGACGGCGTAAATCAGTTCCAAGTATTACTACATATAAAAGCACAAGCTAAAAGAATGACTGTAAGAAAGTGAATTATTAATTTGGGTGGATGGCAGTTCACCACAAGTAATAAAGTCACTAACCTGTTAGGTCCAGACAAAGGTTTCAGTAAATTAAACCAACGCTTAACCTCTGGTAGCTATTAAACGGAGGAGACATGCTTAACTTAAGGAAAACATGTAAAGCATTTAGAGCACAAAAAAATTAAAAACTCAGCAATACAACACAATATAAATCCCACTCCAATTTGTTAAAATCAAGTAAAGTGTAATGCACGAAAAATAACACCCGAACAACAAAAATCCAGTAAAGGGAACTGGAGATATGATTTTTTAAAGATTTTGGAGAAAAAGCATCATGAAAAAGTAAAGAGCCACTCTTTGTGTTTGGCCAGGACCTATGTGTGATTTCAGGCCAATTGTCATGAAGATCTGATCTGATACACTAAGAGGTTTCATTCTAGTCGAAACTTTTACCTTCTAACTTAGAGGCTTCATTAGCAGCTGGCTGAGAGGGTACACTGTCATAGCAGTGATGACGTACCACTCTGCCAAACTGAAGGTCTGCCTCTTAATTTAAGATTAGGTGGACCTTAATTATGTTGATGATGGAGATCATTCTGTCTACACCATTGACATAAGCCTCCCAACCTCTCAAGAGACGTTGGAGGTTTGATCATGTGTCCGCCCAGCTGATCTAGAGTGGGCGAGCACATGGGCAGTTGTCCCTGTCTATCACTGCCAGATAAAACCTGGTGATAAGAGGCAGTATAAACTGCAAAATGCCTCCCTCATCATCGGAGAAAACTCTTGTGGCAAGGAACGCATTGTTTTATTTTTATTTTCCAAAACAAAATATCACTTTAAATTTCGGTTTTGGAAATGAAAAAAAATAATTTGTAAGATCGCTGTACAGTTTCATCATGTTGACAGGCTGTCAACTAAACTTACATTGCATTTACAGGAACCTCCTGATGGCACTTTCTGCCAGTAATAAATATGTCTGCTGGGCTAGTGGACATCTCACCATTGGACAATCAAGGACTCCCTCAGTGCGATGGAGTACTTTTACTCTGTCACCCTGATGGAGTAAAACGCCATCTGCCAAACTTTAAATCAGTCTGCTGGCATCTGAAATGGAATTTGAAATCCTCCAGTGGGGCAAGGTTACAGCGTGTATCCAATGAAGTCCTCTGAAAGCCTAGTAGTCACTGAATGGGGTTCCACTGAAGACATTGTTTTTTGTGTTTTAAAAGATGAATGTATCTGACATAAATGCACAAAAAAGTTATTGAGAGAAACTAAGTCTTGCAACCTTGTCATAAATGCATTGAAGCATGAACATTGAATGCATATCATATTTTAAAAAGTGCATAATTTAAGTAATAATATTCAATACCATAACAAAAGTAGGATTTGATACATATTGAAGACTCATCTCTTTTGAGATGATTACAACACTACCATTCTTTGAGAGGGACTCCTGAATAATGTGTCTCCCTCCAGATGTCATCATACATCCACCAGCATAAGAGTGAGACAAGGACTTTCCTGGTCAAGGATGATGTCCCACTGAGCATGGGCTAGACTACTTTCCTGGTGGTTTTGAACTTTTCAGTTGTTTTGTGTTACAGATGATCACATGGTTCTGCTTAAGGTATTTGGGGACTTCAATAGAAGAACATAGTTTATTTGATTTCTTTCCTTCCTGCAAGCTATTCTTAAGATGTTAAAACACCTCTAACATCATATGTATTTTTCACAGCTCAATTCTATCACCTTCCCTATTTTACGATTACATGGAGTCTCAAGGTGTGCTTCTTTGCTATATGAATGTACAGACTCACTAAGAAGCAATCAATCAGTAGCAGTATTTGTAGGTCACCTCCGTAGATGTTAATCACTTGCAAGCGGCTGGATTTAAACTCAAGTAAAGGTGTCATCAAAAGATTGTATTAAGTTATATTTTATATTTGATTATTTAAACTCGTAATGCTACTTTCAAAATTCGTGTGTGAAAAATGTAATGTTTGGCTCTTTCTGATCCAATATTTTAACATATTCTTCTATCTTAATTCAAAATACATAAACATTGGAAACACGCGAAAATGTCTTTATTTTGTTTTTGCTTTGTAAATGTGACTTCACTAGAAATGTTTCTGATTTGCAGGTGTTACTTAGAAGATGGGCCTTCAAAAGGTGCCTGGCTCAACAGGTCAAATATTATTTTTGCGAGTGGTGATAAGTGGACAGTGGACCCAAGAGTTTCCATTGAAACAGCAAATCAAAGGGAATACAGTCTGCAGATACAAAGAGTGGATGTCTCAGATGATGGACTATACACCTGCACGGTGCAAACTCAGCAGAGCCCCAGATCATTACAGATCCACTTAATAGTACAAGGTAAGCATTCCATATGCAGAACGTTTTCATGGGCGATGTCAATATAATTGCTCTTTGGCTCCTATCCCATGTACAATTTGGAAGTGCATTGAACGTGGTAAACGGAGTTTACTACATGGTGTAGTAGTGTGTGTACGTCAGTCTTGTATTGTGTTTTCGCAATTACAAAAGTCGTACGTAACTATTCGTCTAATTGGTCAGTTTGAGTTTTCTGCCAGATGAACTTGAGGATGAGTTCAAGAGTTCAATGAAGAAATATATTTTTTATTTATTAAGTTCAGTTCATTTTAAAGACCATGTAAACTTACGAGCACTTGATTCTGATGAAGATACATTGGCGCACATGATGTTTTTCAATAGTGCACAAGAAACACAAAGATCAATGTACGTTTTCTCATTGGAGTCCGAGTCTAAGTTATGGATAGTATCGAACTATTATGATGCATCAAAATTGCCTGAAAAGATGTACTGGAATATTTCGGGATGTCTGGTGATTTGTATTACTTGCATTGCTTGTTTCAATGAAGCATGGCTTTTGTATGTATTCATGTGGTTACATTAAATGAAAAATAAAGACTGAAATATATGTTTTATTATTCTTAACATGTAATTTTCCTGTTGTATCGAACAAAACGCACCAGTTAAACAAATTCTACTAGTCAAATACCATAAAAAGGAAGTTTCCAATTCGTACTATTCGGGTGATGGTAAATTTGTCATTGTTACCTCGGACAAGCTCCTCAAGAAAGGCATAGAAGCATGATAGATGTGGCATGATAAAAAGTGATACTTTTAGGAGCTAGTGGAGTGTCACGGAGCAGTGCACAGTTAAAGACTGCTGTTCCCGTACAATGTTTAATTGCTTGTTAACCCTTTAACAAACTTTCTAGTTAACGTGGCTGTAATTCCTTACTTCAAATTAACATTAATGGCAGTAATCATCATTTTTGCAAGAAACACCACCACTCAACACCTGAGGATTGATATCACTCAATAATATAGTCAGTAATATGCCTCTAATTTTCTCCGAATGCTACCACGATAGACCACCACAGAAAGGCCTGCCCGCATACATTTTCCAAAGCAATATTCAGAGCCCTTATGCTTCCCTTGTCCAGTGTGAGTAGCTCATCCAGTCCTTGTTTTGATTAGCATTCTGCAATTTGTGTACATTACGTCATGGTGGGAATAACAGGAAATCCGAGAATGCAAAGAAAAAACACGGACTGGATAGGCTGCCCACTCATGGCCAGTAAAACTGAAAAGCCCGAATATTTGTTAATATATGAGGTTCCCTTCTTTGGAACCTCCTAAATGCACAGTTATCCTACGAGCGCACATCTTAAGCCTGCATGTGACTCCTGCTCATCACAGTGGTTACACGGAGCGCGGGAAAGAATATTAATGTTCATAAACAGAGAAGGATGAATAAGAAAAGCGAACAAAAAAGAGTAATATTTTAAAATACAATTTTCTATGTTCTTACCACTTATATGAAGGAAGTGGAGAACTGAAGTCCACACTACATTAGACCAGGGCGAAAATCCTTCAAAAAATCATAACACGCTCTAGCAAAAGCCTGTTTCCAACCTCTGACTTAAATCCCTCAGTACTGTCCGTTGGTACGACGTAATCAACAATACAAATAATATTTCTAGTGTGATATTCATATGTGTCCCTAGATGATGTGTGGTACACTGATGTCAATCTCTATCAGGCTACATGCAAAGCGTTTGCCGACATTTTCAATAATACAGGCCATTGCTATCACTAGTATTGCTATTATAGACCCCACTCCCTCAACTTTCTTGTGATTCAAGGTGAAATGCTTTGTGAGCTAAGGGGACTGCTAATAGGTTGTTTATATGTTAAAGCATTTATCAGGAATTTTGTTGCATCTGGTAATGGGTAACCAGCTCCCGTCCTTGTTCAAATGACATATAGGTGACTGCTGTTGTTGAGAAGGTGACTCTAGTCCTTGTTCTAACTTTGGTCAACGTTGGAAATGCATCAGTATGCGATGCTTCAGTGTTATATGTTCGTAATGGGGCTCCCATTATTGGATTTCTTTTTTTGTTTTTTTTGCTGGCATTTCGATGTCAACATTATTTTAAGTGAATAGCATTGTGATCATCTTACAATCTGCTTTTAGGTTGAGAAAGGACAGTGATCGGTCCCTTTTCTCAATCTGCAGGAGGTTCTGGAAAGGAATAAACAGGGATTACTATCTAATTTGATTTGTTGGCAATTTGAGGACACTAAACCACATAGAGATACTGAATCGGTTGGAATCACTGGTGCAATTGAAAGAGGCAGTGTGTGACCCTCCTGATTAATCAAGATACCTGTCTTATCATGGATGGATTTCAGTCATGCTGGCGGAAAGTGAAGTATGTGACCCCCTGTGTCTCATCGTTGCCAGCACTGTTTGATATGTACGCGTAGCCATTTAATTAGATAGTGGGACAGCTGAGTCTGCACTTTTACTCTATGCTAGCAATACCTAAATAATCATAGTTGGGCTGCTATGTACTTTCAGACCTCCTATAGCTACGGGTAATATTTGAGATACTTCAAATATGAAGAGTCTATGGATAGACCTGATAACCAACTGGGTGTAACCCAGTACATACATTAGCTCCCTAGTGCACATTCTAATCTTCTTAGAGTTTATACTGATGCTTCACTGACTATGAAAATTCAAACTAGCTGATTTGCAATTCTGGCTGCAAATACAGAAAGCTGTTCTGGTGGACATGCTCTTTTCCTTCATAATGGTGTTTAGCTATTATTGCACAGGCTGTTGTTGGTGCCAATCTGGACTACTCTAGAACCTTTATGGAGATGTTTAATGGTCTGCTACATTGTCTGCAACTTACATGGAATCCAGTTAGGTCCCATATGGCTCCCATGTTTAGTTAGTTGTAATCCCTGCCTGCTGCAGCGTAAATGTTCTTACAAGTACTGCGTAGCACGCATTGAACAATTCCACCTGGCTTCCTAAAAAGGAAATTAAAGAGAAATGTTTGAGTTCTAGCATTTAGATCACAAAATAATGCTCTACTAACAGTCACAAGAATTAGTAGAAGGATACCTTGCTACCTGAAATATTTCCAGAAGATTGAGGAATCTATATCCTTCTGAGAAGACTAAAGTACACTTGTGTTTTAGGAATTCCAGTCCTTCTTCTTGAACATTTTGTTTCATAATCTGGATTCTGTCTGGTGTGTAGCACTTTATAAGAATGATACTCACTATCTGCTTTTTAACCAGGATGCATTCTATTCATTCTTAGTAAATGTTGGCATGAATCCCCATTCCACATTGTAACTTAATAGACATCAATGCTCAAGGTACACCTCACTACAAAAGCTATTATGACCTCATACCTTTTAGTAGACCTAGAGAGCCTATATAACGCTTGACCTTCAACAGTACTATCAATGGGGTATGCCAACAGTGTTCCAGAAAGACATTTAACTGCCTTTACTGCAGCACCTAATGAAACAGTGCTGCAGTTGTAGGTGGCAAAATGCCATGGGAATGGTAGGATAAGGAACATCCTAAGAAACTTTGTAAGAAACTCCTGAAAACAGCAATTACCAAGGACAAATACTGGCATCAAAAGTGTGTTGTGTTTTTCCTACAGGGAAATCAGCAAATCTATCAATGGCTCTAAACAATTTAGTGAGGGAGTATCTCAGCATCTGTTGGATTACCTGGATTGGGCAGCTATGTCTGAATCTCTCATTACAGTTTCAAATGGAGGTTGTTAGACCTGACAGCCTTAGGGTGGTCACCCCTAACTTTTTGCCTGCCTCCCTCCACTTTTTGGACACTGTTTGTGCTGGTTTTAGGACTATGGGCACGTTACCACTCCTCACCAGTGCTAAAGTGCATATGGTCTCTCCCTTTAAACATGATGACATTGGATCATACCTAATTGGATTATTTATTTACTTATATAAGTCCCTAGTAAAGTGCACTAAATGTGCCCAGGGCCTGTAGATTAAATGCTACTAGTGGGCCTGCAGTACTGATTGTGCAACCCACTTAAGTAGCCCCTTAACCATGTTTCAGGCCTGCCATTGCAAGGCCTGTGTGTGCAGTTTCACTGCCAATTCGACTTGGCATTTAAAAGTACTTGCCAAGCCTAAAACTCCCCTTTTTCTACATATAAGTCACCCCTAAGGTAGGCCCTAGGTGATCCATAGAGCAGGGTGCTGTGTAGACAAAATGCGGGACATGTACCTGTGTAGTTTATATGTCCTTGTAGTGTAAAACTCCTAAATTCATTTTGCACTGCTGTGAGGCCTGGTCCTTTCATATGCTAACATTAGGGCTACCCTCATATACTGTTTGAGTGGTAGCTGCTGATCTGAAAGGAGTATCAAAGTCGTATTTAGTATGGCCAGAATGGTAATACAAAATCCTGCTGACTGGTGAAGTTGGATTTAATATTACTATTTTAGAAATGCCACTTTTAGAAAGTGAGCATTTCTCTGCACTTAAATCCTTCTGTGCCTTACAATCCACGTCTGGCTAGGTTCAGATGACAGCTCCCTTGTGCATTCACTTTGACAAACCCCAAACACAGGATGCTCCGCCACACTTGCCTACATCTGCATTTTGAATTGGTCTTCCTGGGATGGGAGCATGGAGGGCCTGACACTTATATGTCAAAGGACAGTAGCCTGCCCTCACACAAAAGACTGCCACACCCCCTACTGGGACCCTCGCAGACAGGATTGAACTGTAAGGGGACCTTGTGCACTTCTAAGCCACTCTTTGAAGTCTCCCCCACTTCAAAGGCACATTTGGGTATTTAAACAGGGCCTCTGCCCCTACCAGCTCGGAGACTTCCTGGAGAAGAACCTGAATCAGAACCTGCAACCTGCCAAGAAGAACTGCCTGGCTGCCCAAATGACTCACGTGACTGTTTTTCTAACAAAGACTGCTGCCTTGCTGTTGCCCTGCTGCCTCGCTGCTCTCGGTCTGTGCTGAGAAGTGCTCTCCAAGGGCTTGGATAGGGCTTGTCTCCTGTTCCCTGAAGTCTCAGGACCAAAAAGGCTTCATTCCTGCAAGAAGAAATCCCTGTGTGGCAGAAATCGACACATAGCCTGCAGATAAAAATGCACAGCCTGCATCGTGGTGAAAAATTCAGCGCAAGCCAAACCGGAATGACGCAGCCTGATTTCGCAAGGAGAAGATCGATGCAGCGCGAGTGTAGCAACCTGAAATTCAACGCACAGCCCACTGGATCGACGCAAAGCCGAGCTGGAATGATGCAGCCCGACTTCCTGAGAGGAATCAACACAGCGCCTGCAGTGAGGAAGAAATGTCCACGCAATGTCCACCGAATCGACGCAGCCCCTGTGACTTCATCCTGCAAGCGCTGGATTTCAACGCATCGTCCCTGGGGCATACGTAAACCCCCCAACCCGAAGAGGATCCAAGTGTGCATGCCAGAAATCGACGTAAAGCCTCCCGAGAAATCGACTCACACCTCCCTGTCTTCCACGCATCTACTCCTCTGCAGTTCCTTGCAGACATTTTGAACGCAAACCAGGTACTTTGTGCTTGAAAGAGACATTTGTTGCTTTAAAGAGACTAAAGACACTTTATATCATTTTTACAGTAATATTTTAACATTAACTTATTGCATCTTAATCGTTTTGACCTGCATCTTGTCAGATAAATATTATATATTTTTCTAAACACTGTATGGTGTATTTGTGTGGTGTTCTACTGTGTTACTGCATGATTTATGGCACACATACTTTACACATTGCCTTCTAAGTTAAGCCTGACTGCTCAATGCCAAGCTACCAGAGGGCGGGCACACAATAATTTGAATTGTGTGTGACTTACCCTGACTAGAGTGAGTGTCCTTGCTTGGACAGGTGGTAACCTGACTGCCAACCAAAGACCCCATTTCTAACAGAGGTAGAGAAAACATTGTGGATATAACAGTGAACTTCCTAAAAACCAGGATGAAAAGCAATCTGGCCATGTCAATCCTGTTGTTAGAACTCTGCAACCTTTCATAAGGTGGTGCTTTAATGATTGCCAATAGTGATGGGTGGAAAGACTAGCAAGCGGAATGGGAGATTCATGTCTTCTGTATTGCACAAGTATGATTCACCAGTTTTCACACTTCCTCCATGTTGAGGCATGTTCATGCAGTGGTCAATACTTAAAAAAAAAATCTGATTAACAATTATAATGTTGATGCTTGTGCAAGGATGTGACCTCTGCTTCAAATTCTAGGCTGATGGCTTACCAATTGTGCTCAAACTGGATAACACCCCTGGTCAAGAATATGCAAGTCTCTCTGACAAAGAATTATGGAGAAATCTCAGTTGGTCATGTTGTTTTTATTTGAGTAACAGGATGCAGTGATGCATGACTTCAAAGACTTTTGCATTTCTTTAAAACTAACATACTTCCACCATGTGCAAATATGCTACATGTCTAAAATATTATTTCCATATGTTCCAGTTAAGAAAAAAACCCTCATGAAAAAAAAGAATAATTATTTATTTTAGACATTTAATGGTTTGATTAAAAAACTAGCCTCTACCTTGGCAACATTAAAATGTAATCACAAAAAATAAGTGTGGTTTAGAATGGCAGAGTTACTGTTTGTTGTCGGACTAAGAAGACTTGACCATTCATTTGTGTCAAGGCTCAATTTGGAGTGGATTCAGCATGACAATAGCACTAAGTTCTTTGACTGTTTTGTCAGATACACAAATATTGTGCAAGAGTATAACTGAGGTACTTTCAAGGCAAATGTATGTAACCAGAAGCAGAATATTAGGTTTCACAGACAAGCATATCCTCCCACTAGCCAGATACACAAGATTCATGCAAAGAGATATATAATTGAACAGGACCTACATTTTGAAAAATGTCATTTCCTAAGATTAAAACCTCTCCTAGATGCTCTCCAGCCTCCATAAATCCTACTCATAAACTCAGATTCCAAGGTTGAGTTTTGCAGCCAATTCGTTGTCCATCACCTAAAGATGTGTATGCATATTACTCTATGGAGGTGTTTACATATGTACGAACTTTGGCATACCAAATGCAATTAACTTCTGCTGGAGATATCTGTCTGACTAGATGTAATTAACAGCGTAGCCCTCAGTAGCTCATATTAACTGTGCCTTTATTTATTGTTTTGGTGGCCTACTCTGCCACTTGATAAAATTAGCTTACTCCCCAAGCGTTCCTGCATGTCTAATTATAAGTGACTATTACAATGGTCTAGTTCATCTAATGCTGCATAAATTAAACTTATTTATTTTTATGGACTGGTAGTCCATTTGAAAACTAATGCAATAAAATAAGAGAGCAGTATCATTTTCATACCATTCAAGCCAAAAAATATGTCTCCTAATAAAGGTGCCAATCCTAGATACTAGCCACAAACCTTTTTGTCCAACAAATATAACCACATATCTTTTCACAATTTTTATCTATGGTAAAGTGTGTCAGATGAATGCGGAATCCACAAGTATCTGACACACTGATGCATGATCAGATAAAAAGACAATCTGCAGTGCAGGCACACTTGCAGCAGCCCTCAGGAGAGCTGACTGCCCCTCATAGTGCAACAGTCTACCTCGCTGCCCTATCTGGACTTACTCTGGCAGGACTGCTGATTTCCTGAGACAGGGCATGAGGCTCCCCTCCCACAAGCAGATGTAGACCCTTGCTAAACTTAGCAAGGTATGGAATGTTGTGCCTACCACCTTGATAAGCTGTTGGGTGAGCAAACACTCATGCTTTTTAGGTGTGGCTTGTATTTAACTGCACCCTGAATTCCTCACAAAAATCCTTCCACTGCAGGGTGGCAAAAATGTCTGTCATTTCATCTGGTATACATTTTGAACCCCTATCAAAGGAATGTGCACTTTTTCCATGTTTTAAATTGGAAACATGAATTCCATGCAAATACGAATTGGCAACTTTAATTTGTTCGGAAAACTTTCCATTACTCATTAATTCAATAGGACAGAAGGTGCATTGCCTGACCAAGTTTAGCCCCTCATTATGACCCTGGTGGTCTTTGGACCACCAGGGCTGCAGTGGCTGTCTGATCGCCACCAAAGCAGTGGTCTGACCGCTTTTATAATTTCTCCACTCTGCCTTCACAATCCCTTACTAAGATTTACCCAATGTAAAAATAAAACAAACATTAATTGAATTATTCCACGCCAAATTAGAGCCATTTGTCACAATCTGAAGAAAAGGGCACTTTAAATATGAGTTTGTCAAATGCTCCCTTGGCAACACTCACTGATTTGCTTGAACTTATTAAATAGATAGAGTAAGTATTCTAGGAACTCACTGAAGAGTGAGTGAGGGCTACCAAACAATGCCAAATTCATGCAGGGAAAAAACAAAATGAATGGGATGAGGGACCTATGTATTCTACAATAGCACTAAAACTTCTAAAAGATGTCATGTCCCGCTGCTTGCTTCTATTTTATGCTTCAGTTTTATACAATAAGCACAAAGAGCAACCATTCTGTGGATAGGGTATGTAAAATACATCATCAATTAAAAAAAAAATATAACAAATCTCTAAGCAACCTCACAATCTCAAAAAATGTTTCCTTTAAACTTTACTCTATCAAATCAAGCCCAGCACTTATCATTGACATTAAACAATTATAGGAGCATTTTTCTTTGGGTATTGTCACCGTGAAGACATTAACAAGCATTAGAAGCAATGCAAATCAAAGGTGGCTGCCACCAACAAATGTTAATTGAGATAACATTAGAAACTGTGGTGCACTGTAATGTGCAGCATGATAGAAACACTACTCATTACAACCCACCAGAAGGCCACTCTAACTGCAGCCTTGATTTATTGCACCATAACTGGGAAATCATAAATTGAATAATTTGCATCACTGCTATTGATTGGCCTATAAAATACCCTGCAAAATCTAACTGGAAAGACACCACTATGCAAAGACTTAAGGTTATTGTGTATTAACAAATAACACTGAAAATGATCATGCATTGTACTTCTACCATTCAGCAAGGCAGTAGGAATCAGTGGAATGCAACATATATTTGAAAAATGATTTATGAGTTCAGTTGTTTGATGAGAATTCCAATTCAGTTGTAGCAAATTGTTATTTGTTTTCTACAGAACGAAGTATTAACATCATGTTTCTAATATTGCCATCCATGAAGGCCATTAATAATTGTTTTAACTTATTTTCTCATCGAATCTTGCTAAATGCTATTTTCCTTGAAATGCATCCAAATACTGCAATATTTGCCTATTACTCTACTAGATACACACTAGCACAAATGAACAAAATGAAGGAATAAGCACCCAGGATGACAATACAATAAAGCATCAAAGCAATAGCACCATACCACACATGCAATAAAAGATACAAACATGGAAGCATATCTTAATTATATAGAAATTCATCCATCTATCAAAACTGTGGCCCATTTTTAAAAATATAAAACACACTCAGATGTACTCATATGTTTTGATAGTGCCTCTGTTGTTACGATCATATCTCTTTGCTCATAAGAAAATAATTATTGTTTTGCTAAAATGTTTGAAAATATTTGATGAATGTGCATCAATCTTAAAAAAAAAAATATGTATTTAAAACCTAAAGTTTTTTCATACATTTCCCGGGTAAAGTGATTATTACCTGGGAGCGATAACACAATGCCTACATACTAAGGTCTAATTGTATGACGGAACTGGTTTGCGACTTCCTAATTATGACTTTTTGGTACTCACAATTAGGAAGCAGCAAACTGCAATTTACAAATGTCTCTCAGACACATTTAGCAAATCCCAGTGCGTCGCAAATGGACCTGCCTCATCAATATTCATGAGGCAAGTTGCAATTTGTGACCCATTGGGAATGGCCTGAAATTACAGGGAGGGTGGCCTGCTGGGGCCAGCAGATGACATCTGTGTTTGCTGTTTAAATAAAGCATTTTTTTTTTAATGCAGCCTGCCTTCCTTATAGGAAAACAGGATGCATTTAAACAAAAAGAAACATTTTTACTTCAGTAGGACCATTGCCTGCTCTCAAAAGATGTTTGCATCCCCTTTGTGAATGGGTTACGACCTCCTGCATGGAGTCCTTAAAAAGTCAATGTTTTGCGACTGCACTCCAGTTGCAAAATATTCACACAAACCACTGCAAGTCGCGATTAGGATGACAACCCCCTCGTGACACACCTCTTCCTAATACCTAATCGCAAATCCTATTTTGCAAGTCGGTTATAGGTCACTGACTCGCAAAATAGGGTTAGTACATGTAAAAAGACTTTTTAGCAGTTGCAAAAAGCCCAATTCTCCATTTGCAACCGCTAAAACCTTTTCTACACGTGGCCCTTAGTGTTAACTACCATAGAGAGCTGTGACATGGAGTGCAGGAAAACAGAGTCTGAATGGCGTGACACAAAATTTGCAGCTGACAAATAATTTCTTTCAGTTGCAATTTCTTTATTTGTCCGTTCCAAGTTTTTTAGCAATCAATTCAATCTCTTTAATATGAAAATTAATATTTATCTACATTGAAAACTGCACAAAGTCCATCAAATCCAAAGACTTATGAAAGACATGGAGCATATTGACTGCTATCTTGGGTGCACAGTGCAGAGGCATGGCAAAAGACCACACCCTCTACCTCTAGTCAGTTCCAAAATCCATAACTAGAACATATTCAGGGTTCATGAATGGCCACAGAGCATGTAGTAAGACCTGGTTGATAATATCCAGAGCATAGCCAAACAAACTATCAAATAGGTAATAGATTGTTGGACCAAGAGCAGGGCAGTTGAAGACCATTTCTTATACCTAGTAATGGAAGTATGGGGCAGCTCCAAGAAGTATATCAATAAGAAACTTAAAACATTCACTTACAAAAATTAAGATTGTATGTTACTACAATACCAACATTCTAGAATGCAATCTAACGTTTCCAAAAAGTGAAATCCATTGAAATTCCAGTTACATTTTGCTGTTGAATCCTAATTTCAGTAGTGCACTTTCCATGACTTTACACATGCCTTCTGCAATTTCATATCGTGTGATGTAACCAATATTCTCATTGTCACCAGAGTTATTGCCAAGTGCAGGTGTCTCTCTTGGGCCCCCTGGACCTGTTCTCCGCCAGCCTTTTCATTGCAGTCTTCATGCCATGAAATCGCTGGTGGTGGTGAACAAAGTCGTAATCCCCAGGGCAGCGCTGTCCTCGTGGATTAGAACCACCATGACCACTAGACCGTCAGGATGACTAATACTGGCAGTGCTGGCGGTACGATCATGGGACAACCACTGGGGTCATAATGTGGAGTTCGGACCGCGCATTTGGTGGTGGTCTGTATGCCACCGCGAGTTTGACAGTCAAGAGATCGCCAGACTCGTAATGACCACCATTATGTTGTAAACTTGTTAAACCCAATCAGTGATTAGGGATTCTTTCTAGTAGATACTCATTTTAAAATCTAGCTATAATTCCTACTTTAGCAGCATCCCCATGATCTACTACCACAAGCTATTGAATTCTACCATGCACCATGAGAACTTACTCCCCCTTTTACTTTGCCCCACTCCGTGCTCATATTGCATCCACCTCTCCCTAGTGATAAAGATACATTTCTCGTCTCTTCCCGACCACCTTATCCCCCTCTCCTTCCTTTTCCTTTGCACAAGAGGATCACAGATTTACACACCTGAAGCCCATTCCATGCATTCGAGCCTTCTGATTATTTCAGGCAAACAATTTACTAGTACATGATTGTACCTGTTATATGTTGTTTGTTTGTTCAAAAACACAATAAATAAACAGGATAAAAACAATTCATTCTTCAGCAGATTTTAACACACTGCTTTCAATATGGTTGGCAAAGTTTGTTTCTCTACATCATTGGTTTTATGATCTCAGTCTTGTCTCCAAAATATATTATCCAGTCGTAAAAAACTACCAAATGCAAAAAGTAGCAATATGTCACTACATTTGTCATCCATCCTACACAAACCCTTGGATATGATTTTTAGAATGATAGTGTATACTCCCAATCTATATGCAGTGAATAAAAGTCTACATAAAGTAGTGACAAATTAAATGCAAATTTGCATTGGCAGAACTGTGTGTTGAAGACAATGGGGGTTATTCTAACTTTGGAGGAGTGTTAATCCGTCCCAAAAGTGACGGTAAAGTGACAGATATACCACCAGCCGTATTACGAGTTCCATAGGATATAATGGACTCGTAATACGGCTGGTGGTAAATCCGTCACTTTTCCGTCACTTTTGGGACGGATTAACACCTCCTCCAAAGTTAGAATAACCCCCAATATCTTTTTGATAGTCATTGATACCCTAGGCTTTTATTACGTCTATTTCTCTTTTCTTATTTTTTAAATATCAAAGACTTTAATACACATAGGAAATTGATATTGCAATAAACAACATTGCAATAAACAACAATCAGGTCAGTACACACTAAATTTGTTTTACATTTTATCTGTAAGTTGCTACAAGGAAATCAATCAATGTTAAGTCTACTCCATTGTGAAAACAGCTCTGAGATACAGAACAGTTTTTATTAGAAAAGGTATATATAAAATGTACATAAATTTATCTAAATTATTGTGCCAGAGAAGGCAGTTGTGGATACAATTTGTGCCACAAAATGTCTATTAATGACTTCAAAAAGGTGGTATTTTTAGTTCACAGAGATCCTGGAAATCTGCTTAAATTCAGTGAGAAGCGTATGTATCATCTCACATTTTGTACAGGGCTTGTCATATAAGTGATATCATAGCAGTGATTTAAACTTCCTGAATGCATGCAATAAAAAATGTAGATGAAAGAAAGCTCAAACAGGGTAAGGGAATAGAATTGTAACAGCAATATCACCTGGTTAAAAAATGTTCTATTACATGCTCAATGTTGTACCTCAAGGTCTTAAAGCAGTCTTCCCATTCTGTGCCTGTTTCATGCCACAAATTTCAACTGAATGAACCTGTCTTCATTGTAAGCACAGGTAACTCAAAAACTTTGGATGTAGAAATCTAAACTTTGGCCACAGTAGCTAATTCTAGAAATGATGAAAATGAACTGGATCATGTGTTTGTCAGATACCACAACTAGTCTTTGAAGATAAATGCTTACTGTAGTAAAATGGGTTAAGACCTATTTAATGCCTAGGATATTCTGCTTTTTGGACTACCTGCTTTTTGAACCTTTGCTGTGAGTGAGTCTCACTGACTGTGCTTCATTCAAGTAATGCTAAAAGGGTTTGGGTGTTAGACACAAGTATCCACTTGTTGAGATAAGCCCTGCTGCTACATAGCTAAAATAAAAAGGCTCTGGTCTAGTTTTCATATGAGCACATGAACACATATGTGTGTGAACATGTACAGGCTGAGCTTGTGAGACCATCATCTACTTCAGTGCAGAATCTGCAGGCAGGTAGATTGTCACAGAGGGGACCCTTCTGACCTAGTCATAGCCATATACTGTGTGTGGGCATTCATAGTGTGAGTAGGTTACTCAGTAGTGATTACTGAAAAGTGTTTGTATTATACAACTCAGGCAAACTTTGCCCCAAACAGCTGTTTCACTATAGTGAGGTCTAGAGATCAGCATGACACACTGATCATAGGGGTAATTGTGCCAGATATTTCAGATTCAAATGTCAGTTTTGTCATATTTTTGCTCCTCTGGCACTTGAGGGTTATTCATATTTATCTGACTCAGATTCTAATTAGATTCCCAGCATTTGAATCCCCTGTTAGGCCAAGGTACGATCTCTGCTGGCCAGATGGAGGATCAAAGTCCTCCTCACAAAATAGAGCAATTTGTCACTTTTGGGACTTGTTCCTGGGAAAATAAACGGTGTGGACAGAATTTGTACATGATGATTACTTTCCACACTGCATCTGGTCAGCGAGTACTTGGCCCGAAACAAACAAAGAAGGCTAACCAGACCTCTATAGCCAAAAATAGGAGGGACATTCTTTCGATGTTTTGGAAGGGAGGCATCAGGCAGCTATTACAGTTAGGTCCCCAAAGGTCGGCACAAAATTATTTTTTGAGGGGGCACATATGCCTCCTAAAGCATCATGCGTACATACCCGGGGCCCCAATTTCCAGGGAACTGCACAAGTGGCAACAAAAAGACCCTTTATAAGGGGGGAACATGAGTGCAGCTGCACACTGAGATTGATTAGGTCTCCTGTGACCCCATGTCTCAGGAATGGAAGAAACAGAAAAGTGGAGCTTTCCCATCCCCCATGCCTATTTCTAGTGGGACAGGTGCATGCAACATGAAGCCTAAATTCTGTATCCACCTGTTATGGTTGCCGATGGGTGGGAGAAGAGAAGAAGCCAGCTCCTGCATGGCTCTCAGGAATGGTGCCCTGGGAACAGGGGGCTGTCAAGGCTTTGGGCCTCCACCTGCAGCCCCCCAAAAAAGTAAGTGTGGGTCAGGGCACCTCTTACCAAAAAAGAAAATAGAACATAATTTTCACTGCACAAGGCTGCTAACTACATATGAATGGCCTCAGGCTGGGGTTGTGTTGTACTGCAGAGAAGGCAGTGGCACTACAAATGTTTTACCAAGTGGTTTGGGTGCTGCCAGAGAGAGTTGTGGAGGTCCCCAGAATGTTCCTCAAGATTTTAGGAATGTTGCCCTAAGTCTCCCAGGGGATCTTGTTGATTATCCTGGGAGAATGCTGATCTGCTTTTAAGCACTCCTGCAGCATGGACTTTTGTTACGTTGCTATGGAACATAGGGTCCCCTGTTTGTGGACCCTAATGATGTGATGAAGTATCATAAAAGTAGAAGAATCATCCATGCACCCAGGTTATTGAAAGTGAAACACTTTATTGGCAATGATAAAGATAAAAGAAAAATTATTATTGCCTGTATTATTGAAGGTCAATACAATGCTTTATGGCCAATCACAAACTTAACAGTGAACCAGTACATGATTTAAGGAATGTAATTGAAATGTTTAACAATTCTTTACTGACATTAACAAAATTAACAGTGAGTCACTATATGCCCAATTGGATGTCACTGTAAGGTGGTACCATCCTTAGTGATTTTAAAGGTATAGCATTAGTTTCGTTTACATGTATCTGCTAATATTAATGTTATGGCATAATTTATTGATGTATTTCTTCCTGTAAACCTATGTGTATTTGTGAATTAATGTTCAGTATTGAATAATATATGCATATTAAATTACTTTTGCAAGTACAAGCACTGATTGGAAATTGACTTAATGGTTGTTGTTTGTTACATGCATCCAGACTGGGTACTAGCCCACACCAGCATCCCTGCACAGGCCTTAGGTGCTTTGCCTCATAACCCTGAGAGAATCAAATGCTACAACTGGGTACTCAGTTCCCAGTAGACAGAAGATTCAGACTTATTGATTGTGAAATATTTGCATCCTTCCCAAATAATAACAAACTTTTATACGCTTACAGAATATCTGTGGGGCACGGCTAATCAAGAACAATAACAGCAACATTGAAAATATTATAGCTGATGCTGCACACTAAAACTGTGAACACTTGCTGCCACAGTGACAAAGAGACTATCAGCTGTGCATGTAGGAAGGAATAAAGAGATAGTGTAGAAACAGTGGGCTATTTTTTTAGTACAGCGCAGCAAGCAAGGTTGCTATGCTTCATAGAGCCACAAGTAGAGAGCTTCATAGAGCCATATCTATTTAGATATGGCTCTGCTGCTCTCTTCCTCAGCTCTTGTGCATGAACAGGCTGCCTACAGCCACACACACATTTGTGCATCATAGTGTTATGTGTTTTTACTGGAAAGGTAGCCTTCCAGTACAAAAGAGTATGCTTAAACTAATGTTAAATCTTTTCACACATTCTATGTGTGCTGTGAAGTGCAACACACATACTATTTGTGGAACGTTAGGAGTCATGAAGTCAGTTCTCTTTGTCAGTGCCTCCCTCAAGGCATGATTTTGCGCAAAGCCCTGCCTACCACTTTTAGTAGATAGGGCGTTGTATCCCAAACCATGAGTGGTAGCATAGGAATGCCCATGTACCACCTATGAGTCGCCCCCTTAAAGCAGTGTAATGCAAAAAAGAACACAGAGTTCTGTACATTATTTTAAGGACTACTTTCTAGGGCAAAACTTATTTTACACAGAAGAATTTATACATTATTTGACTTTGCACTGGGGTAATAATCTTCCCTCACTTATTTTGAAGATGTTTCTTACATTTGGTTGTTTTTAGTAAATAGACACTGTGTGAGACTATGATTAAAAGCACATGGGAACTATATGCTCCAAGCAGACAAAGTAGACTAAATAGTCATGCAGTCATGAAGACCGGGATTAAAATGATAAATCTGAGAGATTGACAAATGGTGTAGTTTACAAATGCCACCTAACAATAGCAAAATAATAGTCTCCAATAGAGATTTAATATTGACATGCATTTGGACAAACTCTTGCTGAGTTTTTAATCTTTGTTGCTGAATTCAAAATTGCAGTAAAATATCACTGCTTAACAAATACTGTTTGAACAGAATTATGCACATAACTGGGGCTACTAAAATATACATCGATTAGTCTCCTTAGTAAATAATGTAAACGTAGCTTTTCACTACATCAGTGCAGTCATTGCCAACTATTGGCTGGCCCAAAGTAACATTTGCGACTTTACAAATATGGAAAAAAAATGACTGATGAAAATATCCCCTTTTGCGATTATAGCTAGTTTTGCAAGGTAATAACTACCGGGAAATGAAATGAGTGGCTTGAAATGGCAGGCTTCTTGCCTAAGCTTTTGTACAGGTATATTACATCACAATGAGTTTCTTATTAACGTGAAAATGTAATAATGAACCTTTACTCGGATATACAGTGTTAACAGCACACGTGTGCATATGTACAAAATGAATGCATATGTACAAAGGGGCATATTTAAGACCCCTAGCGCCACCTTAGTGCTGCCATAGAATCATTTCTTTTACAGTAAGGCGGCCCTAAAGTAGCTTTTTCCCCATGCCATATTTAGAAAATGGCGCAATGCATGCATTGCGCCACTTTGTAACCCTTTGCGCTACATTATGACTGCACCAGACATAATGTATTCAGGGGGGTGATCCCCTGTTAGGGAGGGCTGAAAAAATGGCACATGGAAATCTATCAGAGCTCAGAGCAGGCGTTAAAAGGGGCAAACCGTTGGATCCAATGGCTCCCTATGTACTCTGCAGGAGTAGAGCCAATATTTTGGCACTACTCCTGCAGAGTATATCAATAAAATCAATAAAAAGGATGCTATTGCCCCCTACTCTGTGCCATAGTGCATATAGTGGTGGTACAGGAGCACTAAGGGGTGCAAGGAAAGTGGCACTGCACTCGGTGCAGATCCACTATCCTTAAATCTGTCCTAAAGTATTTTTTAAAAATAGGAATAAATGTTCAACTTTTTCAATCTTCCTTTGTTGAGGTTTTCTTCACTTACTGATTGTGCCCATTTATGGCAGGGTGAATAACTGAGAGTCATGGAGATAACTCCCATAATCTCAGAAGAAGTGGGGAAAGTTAACCCCTAGATCACATTCCCGCCCAACCTTATTTCAGAGGTTATATCATATAATACCATGCCTTCTATTGTCTGATCCACTCAAAGACGCCTGCTGTCAGATTGTTTCAAGGTGTCTGTGCCATTACACAATGTGGGCTCCAGTTGGTCCATTACACAATGTGGGCTCCAATTGGTGTTCCTCTCTTGCCGCTCTACAAATGTATGCATATGCCTAATTATCTTCCACCTAATACTGTTTAACCCAGTCCTCATTCTTAGTTCCAAGCTTAACTCACAGTGGTAACATGCTTATGCTTCTATCTTGTCATAGAAACATGTTACTTCTTTAGGGTTTTTTGCACGGCTAACCAGAGAAACTGTGAACGAAAGTCAACCATTCTATTATAAGAATTTGCCAGAGGTTGTATGTCAGAATAAGGTAGTCAGAAAAATTGTATGAAATAAATATTGTGTCTAATGTATTGTTAACAATAACATGGCCCATTTAATGTAGATTTTTGATTAGTAACTCCAAGGAGAGACATTTCTGTAACTATTTAAAACATAGGTGGTCATTCTGACCCCGGCGGTAAAATGCACTTACCGCCGGTCAGAAGACCGCCATAACACCGCCGCGGCCGCGGAAACCCGCCACGGTCATTCTGACCCGCAGAAGGCAAACCTCCGAAAATCCGACAGCCACAACCGACCGCCAGACCAGCGGTCGGCGGAAAGGTGGAGGTGACCAAACCTCCACCGCCACGCCAACAGAAATACGCCCATGCCATTACGACCCACGAATCCACGCGGCGGTCATTCAAACGCGGTATTCCATTGGCGGGACACACCGCCGCGGTCAGAATACACACAAACGAACAAAACTCAGCCACATTGGACGATTTGAATCCCACACACCTGATACACATACACACACCACTCCCACACACACAATACAATATAAAACACCCACCCACATCACCCACAAACCCCTACGCAAAAAAATTCTGAAAGAAGGCCAGAGCGAGACACCAGCATCCACAAACTAACAGCCACAGCCACTCAACACCATCACCCACACACTATCCACACACAAAACAACACACACCACCACACTCAACACACTTAACTACACATACTCCACCCCACACATCATACACACCACCCCATGGCACCCCAAAGACAACCCCGCTTCACAGACGAAGAACTCAGGGTCATGGTGGAGGAAATCGTTCGGGTAGAGCCCCAGCTGTTCGGCACACAGATACAATACACCAGCATTGCCCGGAGGACGGAGCTATGGCAGAGGATTGTCGACAGGGTCAACGCAGTGGGACAGCACCCCAGAAATCGGGAAGACATCAGGAAGCGATGGAACGACCTACGGGGGAAGGTGCGTTCCATGGTATCCAGGCACAACATCGCCGTGCAGAAGACTGGCGGAGGACCCCCACCTCAACCCCCACAATTCACATCATGGGAGGAGGAAGTCTTGAACATCCTGCATCCTGACGGCCTCGCAGGAGTCGGCGGAGGAATGGATACTGGTAAGTTGAAGCTTCAATACTGCTTCCCCCCCACCTGCATGCCAAATCATACCCCAACCCTCACCCCCATCCTCGAACCCCACCCTCACCCCCACCCCCATCCTCACCCCCACCCTCACCCCCACCACCATCCTCACCCCCACCACCATCCTCACCCCCACCCCCAGCACACCTATTCCCCGCCAATGTCTCACCATCACAACCCACACATCCCAAAACCTAGGCCTGCATGCGTCCACTAAGCATGGACACCCATCACCAAAGCATGCCCAATGCATATACACATCCCCCCCACAAGCCACCCTCACCAAAGCCCCCACACACGAATGCCAGCACTTGGGGACACGAGAACCCATAGATACACCCATATGCCACACATTGAAACTATAACCATACCTCTATACCCCTGCAGGACCCGACCATCAACACACCGCGGCGGAGGGGCCAGAATTCTCCACACCCCCCACCCAAGAGGCCGTCAGCGATGACAGCAGCTCTGTCGACCTGGACACCGATGACCAGCCCGGACCATCGGGGACCTCTGGACAGTCGGTTCCCCTCACACAGGCCCAGGCCACTACAGACCCAAACCCCTCTGGGAACACCAGCACAGCTCCCACCCAGCGGGCCCATGCCTCTGTCTCCAGGGCGCGTCAATCTGCGGTGTGTCTACCACTACAGGGCACCCAGGATAACCCACCACCCCAACAACAACAGGGACCTGGGGGCAGTGGTAGTGGGCACACCGGCCAGGGGGCAGAGGCCCAGGGAAACAGGGCAACTCGGAGGGCAGCTGTGCGACAGGGGGGGGACGGGCCCAGGGAACCCACTCTCCACGAGGTCCTCACCACCATCATGGGAGCATACAACCGCTCCCAGGAGACGATGGCGACGGTACTGGCCCGGTTCCAGGAGATCCAGGTACTGCAGGAGGAACACTATCGGGGGTACAGGGAGGACATCAGAGCCATCAACACCACCCTGGTTACCATGGTAGGGCTGCTGCAGGACCTCGTCAACACCAGGGCGGACACTCAACAACACCCAAGGGCCCCTGCCACTAGCCTGGACCAAGAACAGCCAACCACCTCCGCCGGCGCTAGTGGACAGGAGGCCCCCGCACAGCAGCAGCCCACCAGACCCCCACCTCCTGCAGGAGAAGAACCACCCCGCAAGAGGGCCCTGAGATCTCGCAAGAAGACAGAGTAGGATGTCAAGACCCCCGCCAGCAATGGATACCACCTGATGTCATCCCACTGTCCCACATTGTCACCCTGTCCATCCTTGAACTGCCCATGCTCCATCTCTCCACAGGCCTCTGGACAATGCACCTGTGTGACTGTTACTCTGGACTCTGCCATGGACATTCCTTCACCATAGCCCCCACCCACTTGAAACCACCCATCCCATTTTGAGCACTTAAATAAACACCTATTTTGCACAAAACTATCTGGAGTCTGGCTGTGATTTCAATATATTGTAATTGACATGACAGTGCAAATATGTCCTTGTACATGGTGAAGTCAACAAACAGCTGCCACAAAGCTGTAGTCCATGGGGAAACGAAGCACAGGACTCGTAGTGGGGACCCCAGATCTGAAATAGGGAGGGAAAAGCCAAAACTCAGTCATCATACACTGGGGCAAATAGACAGGCAGCAGAGATGCAGGAGAGTAGTTAATATTTACTAAATTATCTTTGAAATGTTACCTGTGTCCTATTGGAAGTACTGTTCAATGATTCTGTCCCTGTTGTCTGTTTCAGCCCCGTCGTCTTCCTCCTCGTCACTCTCCTCAGGTTCCACCGCTGCCACAACACCACCGTCTCGACCATCCTCCTGCAGGAAAGGCACCTGGCGGCGCAAAGCCAGGTTGTGAAGCATGCAGCAGGCCACGATGATGTGACACACCTTCTTAGGTGAGTACATTAGGGATCCACCTGTCATATGCAGGCACCTAAACCTGGCCTTTAGGAGGTCAAAGGTGCGTTCGATCACCCTCCTAGTACGCCCATGGGCCTCATTGTACCGTTCCTCTGCCCTGGTCCGGGGATTCCTTACTGGGGTCAGTAGCCACGACAGGTTGGGGTACCCAGAGTCCCCCACTAGCCATACACGGTGTCTCTGTAGCTGTTCCATCACGTAAGGGATGCTGCTATTCCTCAGGATGTAGGCGTCATGCACTGACCCTGGGAATTTGGCATTTACATGCGAGATGTACTGGTCAGCCAAACACACCACCTGGATGTTCATTGAATGGTAATTTTTTCTGTTCCTGTACACCTGCTCCCTGTCTCTTCGGGGAACCAAAGCCACATGGGTCCCATCAATGGCACCAATTACGTTGGGAATATGTCCAAGGGCGTAGAAATCACCCTTCACTGTAGCCAATTCGCCCACCTCAGGGAAAATGATGTAGCTCCTCACGGATTTCATCAGGGCAGACAACACTCTGGATAACACCTTCGAAAACATGGGCTGAGACATCCCAGAAGCAATTCCCACTGTTGTCTGAAATGACCCACTTGCCAAGAAATGGAGTACTGACATGACCTGCACCAGAGGGGGAATCCCTGTGGGTTGGCGGATGGGGGACATCAGGTCGGGCTCCAGCTGGGCACACAGTTCATGGATAGTGGCACGGTTAAGACGGTAGGTCAGGATAATGTGGCGTTCTTCCATTGTCGACAGGTCCACCAGCGGTCGGTACACGGGAGGATTCATCCGTCTCCTCGCCCAACCCAGCGGACGGTGCCTAGGAAGGACAACATGGAGCACACAGTCAAGCAACCCACAGGTACGTACTCACAGCTAGCACAGTAAACGATTCTCTATGCAGTGAATGGCGTGTCTGAGTGGCTATGCAAGGCCTAGGCCTGTGTGACGCAGTTGAAATTGAGCCATGTGGGCCCTGGAAATGGCGGCTGCCTGACCTGTGAAGTGTGACAATGGGATGTGAGGTCAATGCGCTGGCGTGGCACACCGCGGCGGGCGGCGGGCGAAGACCGCGGCGCGAAGCCGCATTGGTTAACATTGAAGCCTATGGGTTTCAGGAGCCAATGGCGAAGGGCGCCGGCGGTGGCGGGACGCACCGCCGCGGTACGCACCGCCGCGGACGTGACCGCCATTTTCTATCTACTTATCCACTTGCGACTTGAACTTTCACAGGAGAGGACCTATACTGCAAGTGTTGCTGTGACCTCGGTCTGGAAGGGACAATGGCTGCTGCGCCTGGGGAAAGGGCCCCTGCCTTCACTGGAGAGGAGTTGGAGAAACTTGTGGATGGGGTCCTCCCCCAGTATGCGCTACTCTACGGTCCTCCAGACCAACAAGTGAGTTTAATTCAATCTGGATTTGGGGCCACTGGCTGGCTTGGGGGCCTGGCGGGGGGCCTGGCGGGGATGGGGGGCATGTTGGGCCTGGCGGGGGGCATGGCGGGGGGCCTGGCGGGGATGGGGGGCATGTTGGGCCTGGCGGGGGGCCTGGCGGGGATGGGGGGCATGTTGGGCATGGCGGGGGGCCTGGCGGGGATGGGGGGCATGTTGGGCCTGGCGGGGGGCATGGCGGGGGGCCTGGCGGGGATGGGGGGCATGTTGGGCCTGGCGGGGGGCATGGCGGGGGGCCTGGCGGGGATGGGGGGCATGTTGGGCCTGGGGGGGGCATGGCGGGGGGCATGGCGGGGATGGGGGGCATGTTGGGCCTGGCGGGGGGCATGGCGGGGGGCCTGGCGGGGATGGGGGGCATGTTGGGCCTGGCGGGGGGCATGGCGGGGATGGGGGGCATGTTGGGCCTGGCGGGGGGCATGGCGGGGGGCCTGGCGGGGATGGGGGGCGTTGGGCCACTGGCAAGGAAAATGCTGACAAACTTGAACGTGGTATTTCTCCCTCCTGTACGTGTCACATAGGTCCGCGCCCATGAGAAGATCGGGATTTGGCGTGCCATCGCCAAGGAAGTCCGGACCCTGGGGGTCCACCATCGACGGGGCACCCACTGCCGCAAGAGGTGGGAGGACATCCGCCGCGGGACCAAGAAGACCGCCGAGTCTCTGCTGGGGATGGCCTCCCAACGTAGGCGGGGTGCCTGCCGTCAACTGAGCCCCCTGATGTTCCGGATCCTGGCGGTGGCCTACCCTGATTTGGATGGGCGCGTGAGGGCAGCACAGCAGACACAAGGGGGTGAGTACAAGCATTATCTACTCTGTTGTCGCGCAGTGGAGGTGTCTGGGTGGGGGAGGAGGGCTGGGGGTCCCCCTAGGCCAGGGCGATATCTGTAGGCTGGGCACCCCCGTAAGCCCCTGTGTCCCCAGCCACCACCCTCAGTAGTTTGTCAGTACAGCCATCCCTGGGCCGTGTCATCCATGGGTGCAGTTGTCAACTCTAGGCGTGTAGGGCATGTTCCACGGAATGCGTAGCGGACCCCAAGTGCGCAACTTAGTGCAGGGGGCATCTGTGTCTGTCATGTCCGCTAACTGTACCGGAGATCCATGTACTCAATATCCCTTTATTTCTCTCTCCCCCCCCCCCTTTTTGTTTGTCTTTCTGTGCTTGTGTGCATCAGCATCATCAGGCGGAGGAGAAGTGGCATCGGGGCAGGAGGGAGCTGCATCTCACATGGCCCAGGAGGGCCATGCCACAGAGTCAGACTGGACCAGTGAGACGGAGGGCGAGGGGAGCTCCACGACGGGGACGACTGGACCCTGCAGCGACACGGACACGTCCTCGGAAGGGGGCTCCCTTGCGGGGGTGGAACCATCCGTGCCCCCCGCCATTACAGGTACAGCCGCCACCCAGCGCACCATCTCCGCCCTCCCAGCAGCCCCTCAGCGTTCGCCCCGTGCCCGCTCTGCCAGGAAGCCGGGCATCTCCTTCGCCCCAGGCACCTCAGGCCCTGCCCCTGTTACCCCCGCTGCCCTCAGTGAGGAGGTCATTGACCTCCTCCGAACGCTCATTGTTGGGCAGACTACCCTTTTGAATGCCATCCAGGGGGTGGAGAGGGAGGTTCATCGCAGCAATGCGTACCTGGAGGGCATTCATTCGGGTCAGGCTGCCCATCAGCGATCGTTCCAGGCTCTGGCCTCAGCACTGACGGCAGCCATTGTCCCTGTCTCCTGCCTCCCTCTACTAACTCCCTCCTCCCAGTCTCCTGTTCCTCTGCCTGTCCCACCCACACCATCAGACCAGCCTGCACACACCTCAACACCCAAGAGAAGCTCATCCAAACATAAGCACCACAGATCACGCAGACATTCACACACGCAACATTCCGATGCAGACATGCCAACAGTCACTACCACCTCT
The DNA here is from genome assembly GCF_031143425.1 of Pleurodeles waltl. NCBI lineage: Eukaryota > Metazoa > Chordata > Amphibia > Caudata > Salamandridae > Pleurodeles > Pleurodeles waltl. The sequence continues at coordinate 786,123,990 of NC_090443.1, forward strand.
GTGACCCCCACCTCCTCGTCTCCCTCCTCCCTCCCTGTGACGTCTACACTCACACCTCCATTCACCTCACCATCAGCCAGTGTTTCCATCACCAGCACACCCTCCACTCCAGTCCGCACACGTGCAGTCACCACCCCCACTGCCATTTACACGTCCCCTGTGTCCTCTCCCACTGTGTCTGTCACCCCCTCTTCCACACCACACAAACGCAGCCACCCACCCACCCAACAGCCATCCACCTCACGACAGCCTATCCCTCCTGCACCTGCACCCAAAGACAGCAAACGTGACTCACCTACAACCACATCCTCTCCCTCCACTCCCATTCCCACTGTACCTCCCACTCTCCATTGTCCCAAGAAACTCTTCCTCGCCACTACTAACTTCTTTCCTGACCCTGAGCCCCCCCCTCCTTCTCGTCGGGGTAAGAAGAGCACCTCAGCCACCACCAGCCCTGCAGCCCCCTTGACAAGGGTGCAGGGGTATTGGAGCCCGCCAGCCCGCATGTCTGGATCTTCGCCCAGCAGCAAGGGGACAGCCAGCCCACCCCCTGGGAAGAGGAGCAGAAGGCGGAAGGGGCGCCGCAGGAGCCCGCCTTCTACATCCCCCCCGGACACCACCCAGAGACAGTCACCAGCCACAGCTCCAAAGGGAGGAAAGGGCCACAGGCCCACGACTAAGGAGGGCAAGGGCAGCAAGTCGGAGAGGTCAGGCAGCAGGCCTGCTGCCCAGGAGGAGCCCACAACCCCCATAGCCGCTGCCCCGGGAGGGACCGGCACAGCTGCCCCGGGAGAGCCCACCACCCCCATAGCCGCTGCCCAGGGAGGACCCAGCCCAGCTGGCCAGGAGGGCCCCACCACCCACAGCCCAGGTGGGCATTGAAGGAGCACCATCCCCGCTGCCCAGGAGGGCACCACCAGGCAATGAGCAGTTGGCCATAGACCGGCCGCCGTCTCCAGAACCGCTGAACTGGGCCCCGCCGTCTCCAGAACCGCTGAACTGGGCCCCGCCGTCTCAAGCACCGCTCTGCTGGGCCCCGCCGTCTCAAGAACCGCTGAACTGGGCCCTTCAAGGCAAGGAGCGCTGAACTGGGCCCCGCCGTCTCAAGAACCGCTGAACTGGGCCCTTCAAGGCAAGGAGCGCTGAACTGGGCCCCGCCGTCTCAAGAACCGCTGAACTGGGCCCCGCCGTCTCATGAACCGCTCCGCTGGGCCCCGCCGTCTCAAGAACCGCTGAACTGGGCCCTTCAAGGCAAGGAGCGCTGAACTGGGCCCCGCCGTCTCAAGAACCGCTGAACTGGGCCCTTCAAGGCAATGAGCGCTGAACTGGGCCCCGCCGTCTCCAGAACCGCTGAACTGGGCCCCGCCGTCTCAAGCACCGCTCCGCTGGGCCCCGCCGTCTCAAGAACCGCTGAACTGGGCCCTTCAAGGCAAGGAGCGCTGAACTGGGCCCCGCCGTCTCAAGAACCGCTGAACTGGGCCCCGCCGTCTCATGAACCGCTCCGCTGGGCCCCGCCGTCTCAAGAACCGCTGAACTGGGCCCTTAAAGGCAAGGAGCGCTGAACTGGGCCCCGCCGTCTCAAGAACCGCTGAACTGGGCCCCGCCGTCTCATGAACCGCTCCGCTGGGCCCCGCCGTCTCAAGAACCGCTGAACTGGGCCCTTCAAGGCAAGAACCGCTGGCCCTTTGGCAGACGTGGCAGGGCAGGATCTATCTCGGGCAGGGCTGCAGGATGTCCTCTGGCCAACTTGACTCCTCCAGTGGCAGTGGGGTCTGTTATGGACTGTATGGACCGTGGCTTTGCACTCCCCAGGATGGCCCAGTGGGCAGGCCACCCACTGTATGGACTGTTTGGACTGTGGCTTTGCTCTCCCCAGGATGGCCCAGTGGGCAGGCCACCCACTGTATGGACTGTATGGACTGTGGCTTTGCACTCCCCAGAATGGCCCAGTGGGCAGGCCACCCACTGTATGGACTGTTTGGACTGTGGCTTTGCTCTCCCCAGGATGGCCCAGTGGGCAGGCCACCCACTGTATGGACTGTATGGACTGTGGCTTAGCACTCCCCAGGATGGCCCAGTGGTCATGGAGTCCCCTCGTGGATCTGGCGTCGTGTACTCAAGTGGCTGAGGTGCCCCCCCTTCCCTTCCCCCTGAGGTGCCTGTCCTATTTTCTTTCTGATGCCCCTGCAGTGTTCTCTCCGTGGAGTTCTTGTCGTGGGACTGGGCCTTGCCCCTTTGCACAGGACCCCTGTGATCCACGGACAGTGGTTGGACTACATTTAGTAGCTGTGTATATTTTGTACATAGTTTATTTATTTATTGGGATTACTGGTGTACATATTTCAATATATCTGCCCGTTTATGATCTCTTATTTTGGTCTTTGCATTATTTCGGAGGGGGGTGGTTTGTGGGTTGTGACAGTGATCTGTGGGAATGCATTGATGTGTGTGTTGTAGTGGGTGTGGGTGGGTGGGTGTGTGCCGGTAATCTTTTCCCTCCCCTGTGTCGTAGGTGCAGTACTCACCGATGTCTTCCGCGCCGCCGGGCGTGCTCCTGGTATATGAGCAGGTATAGGAGTGCGGGGATGACCTGCAACTCTGGTTCCATACTGCCGGAATCTCGCGTGGAGTGCGTAGAGGTGAGCGTTTTCCCGTTCGTAGTCTGTTTCCGCCGTGTTCTTATCGGCGGTGCTCCCGCCCCGGAAAAGGTGGCGGATTGGTGGGTCGTGATAGGGTGGGCGGTACATTGTCTGCAGCCTGGCTGTTGGCGGGGACCGCCGCGCTGTTTGTTTGTACCGCCGTGGCGGGCGGAGTGTTAATACGGCGGGCTGTGTTGGCGGTTCCCGCCAGGGTCAGAATTGCATATTTTAGACCGCCGGCCTGTTGGCGGCTTGGCCGCCGCTTTATCACCGACCGCCAGGGTCAGAATGAGGGCCATAATATTTAAGAAGGACGATATTCTGACTAAAATTTTCTGGTACCACACTTTGAGAGGGGAAGATACTGTTAACTTTGGTTCATTTGAAACATAACTCGAAAACAGTGAATGCAGCATTTTATTATGAGAAAAAAACGTATGTTGATCAGTTGCTTTTATTGCAATCCAAAATGAACAATGAAATGCTGATGTTACGCTATGCAGCAATGATGTCAGCTTAGTGAACTGCTCATGATCTCCCAAACGACAACAAAATTTGCATTAAAAATTACTTCATCAATAAATGCATGCATTTATATATAAGTTATGATTGTATAAATTTCGGAGTATTTTTTGTGCTGTCATGGAAATGGCTTTTAAATTGTGCAGTGTTTAAGAGGCCGTGTTCTCGACCTGCACACATGTATCAAACCCTGCATTGCAAATGTGACGCTTTGTGAATATAGTGCTAGTATGCAACCTTCTCGGGAATTACGTGATACCCTTTGGGGCTGGGTGTTCCAACTCATCTACCATCATTGAACCTACCCCGAGCAAATATTTTTTATAGTAGAGTTCTTGCATATTGCAAAGTTTGGACATTGTCCATGACTAAAATAATTGACTAGTCTCAATCAATCTGATTTCTTCCTTGACTTTAAATGTTGGTTCACTGAGCAGTAAACAAACATATCTTCCAAGATATTTACATCTTTTTTGTTCTTCTTTTAACCTACCGTATAGATATAGGCCAAGTCAGGCAAATGATTTCTATTTGCAAAAGCTTCTATCTTTACATTACGGTTTCTGTAATTCTGTTCATCGAGTATTGCAATATTCATAAACATAACTTTGAACTAGATTTTGAAAGGGGAATGAAGCATTGGGGACCATGCCTATTTCCATTCCTGTTAAAGAATTTGTACAAAAGAATCCAGGATTGAACTTGCATACATGCATATATTTTCCTTGAAAGTTTTAAGCTGGGCAAACGTTATTAGTGAACACAAATACAGTTTTTGTCTAGTCTAACGCCGTTCATCCATAACAACAGATTTACCTAATTGAAAATATCAAATAGGTGAATGGTTTCGCCTAGATCCATTTTAGTTTTAAAAGTGTGAAACTGCGGCTTCATTAAAAAAATCTGTATATCCAAACCTCAAACAATTGTATTGATCCTGTGGTGACAGATTGGAACTAGGCTCAGTTAAAATATGAGGGTGTCCGTCGGATGGTAGCGACATCTATATGAGGTTGCACAATTAGAAGGAAAACGAAGGAGGTATACAAAAGAACTACTGGTAAACTGCCGCGCTGACTTTGCAGCACAATTGTACGGGGAAACTTTCTGATACCAGGAAGCGAAATCTATAATGAAGCAAATCACATGACGTGGATGAGGAGTTGTCACAATTGTTGGTAATTGCCTTGACATTTGATAACTTACACTGTTAGTTAGATGAAAGAATGTGCCAAAATTCTGAATGTGCAATCTGTTTTACAGAGAGAAGTCTCTGTATGTATGTATATGAGGACTGGTTGTGTAAATTTTTGTAAACATTTATTTCAGGGCAAGGGGATTGAGCCCTAAAATGGCTGCTGCAACTCTTGCCCATAGCACAACGTGGACCCATCGCATTCTTCCACTTAACATTGACTGTTTTCTTCCAGTCTGAGTAGCTGTAGATTTTAGACCCTACCAAGGCCAGACCTAGGGAAACCTAGCCAACGTGTACATTTTTAACACTAGAAACCTAGCTATGTCTAAAGTGGGGTGAATTGTCTGGCTTTCATCAGATTTTGTTTTACTCTGAATCCCTTCAAAACCTCAAACTTTGATTAAAAAAAAACTATTTTCCTTACATTTCTGTGATAGAAAGCACTAGAATCTGTGGGGAGCCACAAACTTCCATCCACATGGCATTCCCCCAATTCTTCTGATAAAAATGGTACCTCACTTGTATGACTGGGCCTAGTGCCTGTGGCAGGAAACAGCCCAAAACGCAACATGGACACCACATTTTTCCACTGAAAACTGACCCCTTATTTCCCATATGGGTAGTTGTATTTATTTAATCCTAGCCCAGCCAGCATTAAGGAAAACCTGGAAAACCTGTACGTTTTTGAAGTAGTGGTGTCCAGGGTGGGCTGACATGTATGGCTTTCACCAGGCTTTTTTATCGATAATCCCTTGCAAACCTCAATCTTTGACTTAAAAACACATTTTCTTCATTTCTGGGATGGAAAGTTCTGGAATCTGTGGGGAGCCACAAACTTCTATCCACCCGGCATTCCCAAAGTCTCCCAATAAAGATGGTACCTCACTTGTGTGGGTAGCCCTAGTGCCCGTGGCAGGAAACAGCCCAAAACACAACATGGATGCATCACATTTTTCCATTGACCCTTTATTTCCTATGTGGGAGCTGTAGATTTTAGACTCTAGTTCAGACGGCACCTAGAGGAACCTATAAAACATGTAAATTTTTTAAAACTAGACACCTAGAGGTATCCAGGGTTGGCTTGCTTGCATGGATCTCCCAGTTTTTTGACCCAGAATCCCTTTCAAACCTTATATTTTCACTAAAAACACAGTTTTCTCACATCTCTGTGATGAAAGTTGTGAAATCTGCAGGGAGATGCAAACTTCCATCCCTCCAGCATTCTCCAAAATCACCAGATGAAAATGGTACCTCACTTCTGTGAGTAGGCCTAGTGCCTGCCACAGGAAACAGTCAAAAACACAACACGGATGCATCTTATTTTTCCACTGAAAACTGACCCTTTTTTCCAATGTGGATAGCTGTAGGTTTTGGACGCAAGCTCAGCAGGGACCTAGGGAAACCTAACAAATCTGTACTGTTGTGAAAACAAGCCACATAGGGGTAAATTATATGGGCTGACTTGCTTGGCTCCCACCAGTGTTTTGGACCTAGAATTCCATACAAACATCAAACATTTACAAAAAATCCAATATTCTCACATTTCTGTGATGGAAAGTTCTAGAATCCTGAGTTAGTCACCAAATTTATTTTGCTTGGCTTTCCATCAAGTCTCCAAATAAAAATGGTACCTCACTTGTGTGGCTGCGCCTAGTGCCAGTGACACAAACGGATCAAACCTAGACCAATGGGAGTGCCCTGTGAGGGCTCCCATTAACCTTGGTTTGAGACGCTCCTGTAGCAGAGACTAGGCCCAGCCTCAAACGTGGGTCAGCGTTTTTATCGGTACAAGTGGGTAATACAGAGTGGTAGGAATTTTGTGGATTCCAGAGGTTTCCATCACAGGAATTGAAGGAAAATATGCAACTTTAGTCAGAGTTTAAAGTTTACCCACTTGACTTCACATACTTTTACGTTTGTGAATATTTTAATGTGTGGTTGGACCCAATGCGTGATTCTTTAATTTCTTAGGGGTCTCCTCATATGAAGAAAGGTTGTGCTCCACAAATGCAGATGGTGGGCACTTCTAGAGCTTATGTGAGCCTCATGATAGGCATACCTTTTATTCTGCATCATATCACCAATAGTTTGAAATGTATTTGGTTTTGGCACACCTGGCATTTAGGAATGTCTGTAACTCACTTACTAGAGGCCTGTATTTTTGGAACCCATTGTGTTTCTTCTATGATGCAGCAGGAGACACTGGATTTGTCACGTTTCAGTGATTCTCTATTTTGGCTCACCTTCAATAGCTCATATTTTTATTTTTTGCTCAGTTAATAATGGCACAGCGGATCTACCAACTGTGTTGTATGGATTGACTTTCATGGACAGATTAAAGACCATGTCACTCATATACATAGAAATCTGTAGTTCGTGTGGAGATTACAGAATGTGCAGGGAAAAATAAAATGAAGAGATTGATGCCCATCATCCTGTCATTTTAAATTAGGCTTCTTACAGTGCTAAGAAAAAGTGTCATTTTCCCTCTTCAGCTAAAGTCAAAATTGAGGATCATCTAATGGCACTGGCTACAGCTACACCAATGTGGCAAAGGTTAGCAATTAACTTAATTATTACAGGGAGTCTCTGGGAAAGTTCTTGAACTCTTAATTGCTCTGTGTGGTTCTGAGTGCTTGATTAAGCAGCAAGCAGAAATTTTCAAGATGTTCTTGAAGTATTATCAAGGTTTTTATTTGGCTCAGATATGAAGAAGGGTTCAGTAATAATTATTTAGCTGAATCCAATCCACCCTTCTTTACTCCAAGCTCAATTAGAGATCTTGTTCCTAAGTGACCTTTATAAGACGTACATACACCTTGGTTCCTATAATCTCTTAGGTGATAGAGTATTTTTGATGTACTTGTGTGGTCCCTCCCTCTTGGACCTGCTGATGGTTGTACTTTTTATTGCTCAGTTTCATTAGTCAACTTCAACAGTGTGTTATATGCTAAAAATCATGATGAGACATCTGTTGTGCCAGTTGTATGAAATTATGACTATATGGCAGCATGGATTTATTCTGCAATGGTTTACCTCTTTTCACACCGAGCTGGCAACTGCCATAATTAATGTAGCTCATGAGGAAGAAAGTGCATTATCTCTGATTTTGGTTAATCTTGAAAAAAGGTGTGATCAGTTAGCAAAGACATGTTTATGGGTTTTGTTTCTCTACTATAGAATATCTTATCCCCATACCATTACAATTTAAATCCTTTATAATATCCCAGTTGGCAATAGCTCCATGATGGGACAGCAATCACCCTTAATAGAAATGCAGAGAGTCAGCTGTTAGGTGTAGCCTATCCTGCCCAACTGATCTTAATGGGTGCCGTTCCTAGTCAGGATTTTGTGTGTCCTTTTTCCCCTTCCCTTGTAAATGTAACTCATGGGTCAGTGAATTGTATATGCTATGCTAATGAGTATCCTATATTTATCTCTGAGCCCAAGTACTCCATACAACTTACCTTTGCAGTGGCAATTGCATTTGGTAAAGTGTCTGGCTATTTGTATAAATATGACTAAAACCCAGGACTTAATTCAGCTTATCAAACTGTTGGACCACCTACTCATCACTTTGATTAGCAGCCACTATCACTAAGATGGTTATATTGCCAAAGTGCTTGTCTCTACCAAGCAACACCACTTCATATATTAAAGAATTTTCAAGAGCCTGAAGTCTTGAGCTTCGTAAGGGGTTATATGAAACCCAGCAAGCAAAATAGGTTTGTAAGGCTGTAACTGATTTATGATGGGTAGGTTGCACCAATGCTTAATTTGAGAAAGAAAGATTGCCAGTGCCTGGAGCTCTGCTCAGAAGCCCAATATCAGTGCAATTAAACATTGGTGCTCTGAAGGCCTATGCTGTCAGTCTTTAATCCACCTCCCTTACCCTTTTTCTCCCTCTTGTGGCGTCTGCTTTCTCCATTTGCAGCGGTTGTGCCTTCCTTCTCTTTTTCTATCTTCCCAATCAGTGTGTTTTTCTCTTTCCTGCACTGGTTAAATATCTGATCTAAGGGAATAGGTGATAAATCCCAAAAATAAAATGCTGTTGCCCCCTACCAGCAACCAACAGCTCAAATTAAGCACTGAGTTGCCACCAATTTTGCCTGAACGCATTGAAGGAATTACTTCAAACGTATTTCTTTCTTTTTTTGTTTGAACTGTATTTGTAAAAGGATAAACGAAAGGAACAAGGATATTCAAAGACAGAGACTTATCTTTAAATTTGGGTTGTTTCTTCACATAAATATTGAAAGACATTTTAAGAAGGGAACTAACTCCCTAGAGTACTGAATGCTAAACCCAGGGAATTGCTCTTGTGGGAATCGCTTCACCTACACAGCCCCCCGTGTAATTCTCTATGGCACACCATTTTCCGGTGACCTTTCTTCACAACTTCTCATGAGAAGATCTTCCACCATACACAGGGTGGCAATTGAACAGACAGAAAGAACATCTTCCTGGAAGGCCTCCCTCCCGGAATCTTACCTATCTATACATGAGATTCCCAGACAGTAGGTAGGGCGTGAGGAGGTGAGTCCCTATTGTCCTTGCAATGTAACAAACAACTCTTCTTCAGATAACATTGTTCCTTGGAACTTGTACAGAATGCGAAGCCCATGGTTAAGAAACAATGATACGCATCCACAGGTGACCCTTCAGGATTTGGCTGCCATGTGATTCACCATACAGGTAGAAAACTCAACCATGAAACAATAAATGGCATCCATTCAGTCCCAGTCAGTGCAAAGAAACGGAACCATGCCCACAGGGAGAATTACAAGCCTACATAGTACCTCAGCTTTCCAGTCTCCCACACATCTCCAATTTATCACTTTAGTACCCATTCCACTGCCCCCAAACAGTTTTATGGGGATATTAAGAAGTTTGGCATTTTTATAAATCAATGCCACCTGCACTTTATGACGAGACCTACATAATTTCCAAGTGATGCTTCAAAGGTGGCATTTGTCCTTTCCTACTTAGGGGGGATGCTGCATTACGGTCAATACATTTGGTAGAGCAGGATGACCCAATGTTGTAAATTACAGACAGTTAAAGGAGGCAATGAGAAGGCTGTTGCCTCAACATGCCTATTTGCAAGCTGCAAAAACAAATTATTAAATCTCAAGCAAGGATCTTCAGACTTTCTACATTACATAACCACATTAAATCAATTGATTACAGAAGCAAATTGGCCCAAAGATAAACGTGTGTCTCTATTCTAGAGGCCTGAAAGATGACTTAAAAGATTTTCTATCACAACTAGTAGAGCTCCTAGAAGATTGCTCTGAGTTTATAGATCTCATAGTAAAATTCAACCATAGACTCCAAGAAAGGAAATCAGGCAAAGGCAAAACTTCAGACCAGAATGAAACCCCTGAAAGGCAATCCATTGATATGGGGGAACCCATGCAAGTAGGGACAGTTAGGGGTTGCTTATCAAAGGAGGAAAAAGAAAAGTGTAGGAGATTGGATCAATGTCTATATTGCGGGAAAACTGATATTTTCATAAAGGAATGCTTGACTCATCCCCAGAAATCAAAGTTCACTGCAGGGATTTCCTCTGCGGGTTTAACTGAGGCCCAGGAACAGTCAGAAAACAAGGAAACTCGATAAGTGATGAGGTCCGCTTATAGAGGACAACCAAAAAGGCCTCTTACCCCATCCATGTTCAGCATATCACCACTTGAATATAAAGGTTGCTTTAACATCACCGTCTCATCAGGTATAGAATACAGAAGGGCTAATAGACTGCAGTGCTGTAGGAAAGTACCATCTTGCCTGGCATGTTACCCCCATATTTCACTGTATATATGTTGTTTTAGTTGTATGTGTCACTGGGACCCTGCCAGCCAGGGCCCCAGTGCTCATAAGTGTGCCATGTATGTGTTCCCTGTGTGATGACTAACTGTCTCACTGAGGCTCTGCTAACCAGAACTTCAGTGGTTATGCTCTCTCTTTGCTTTCCAAATTGTCACTAACAGGCTAGTGACCAATTTCACCAATTCACATTGGCATACTGGTACACCCTTATAATTCCTTAGTATATGGTACTGAGGTACTGGGGTTCCAGGAGATCCCTATGGGCTGCAGCAATTCTTTTGCCACCCATAGGGAGCTCTGACAATTCTTACACAGGCCTGCCACTGCAGCCCGAGTGAAATAACGTCCACGTTATTTCACAGCCATTTACCACTGCACTTAAGTAACTTATAAGTCACCTATATGTCTAACCTTTACCTGGTAAAGGTTGGGTGCTAAGTTACTTAGTGTGTGGGTACCCTGGCACTAGCCAAGGTGCCCCCACATTGTTCAGGGCAAATTCGCCGGACTTTGTGAGTGCGGGGACACCATTACACGCGTTCACTATACATAGGTCACTACCTATGTATAGCGTCACAATGGTAACTCCGAATATGGCCATGTAAGATGTCTAAGATCATGGAATTGTCACCCCAATGCCATTCTGGCATTGGGGAGACAATTCCATGATCCCCCGAGTCTCTAGCACAGACCCGGGTACTGCCAAACTACCTTTCCCGGGGTTTCACTGCAGCTGCTGCTGCTGCCAACCCCTCAGACAGGTTTCTGCCCTCTTGAGGTCAAGCCAGGCTTGGCCCAGGAAGGCAGAACAAAGGACTTCCTCAGAGAGAGGGTGTTACACCCTCTCCCTTTGGAAAAAGGTGTCAGGGCTGGGGAGGAGTAGCCTCCCCCAGTCTCTGGAAATGCTTTGATGCGCACAGATGGTGCCCATCTCTGCATAAGCCAGTCTACACCGGTTTAGGGATCCCCCGGCCCTGCTCTGGCGCGAAACTGGACAAAGGAAAGGGGAGTGACCACTCCCCTGACCTGCACCTCCCCTGGGAGGTGCCCAGAGCTCCTCCAGTGTGCTCCAGACCTCTGCCATCTTGGAAACAGAGGTGCTGCCGGCACACTGGACTGCTCTGAGTGGCCAGGGCCAGCAGGTGACGTCAGAGACTCCTTCTGATAGGCTCTTACCTGTGTTGCTAGCCTATCCTCCTTCCTAGGTAGCCAAACCTCCTTTTCTGGCTATTTATGGGTCTCTGCTTTGGGGAATTCTTTAGATAACGAATGCAAGAGCTCATCAGAGTTCCTCTGCATCTCTCTCTTCACCTTCTGCCAAGGAATCGACCGCTGACTGCTCTGGATGCCTGCAAAACCGCAACAAAGTAGCAAAGACGACTACTGCAACCTTGTATTGCTGATCCGGCCGCCTTCTCGACTGTTTTTGTGGTGGTGAATGCTGTGGGGGTAGTCTGCCTCCTCTCTGCACTAGAAGCTCCGAAGAAATCTCCCGTGGGTTGACGGAATCTTCCCCCTGCAACTGCAGGCAACAAAAGACTGCATCACCGGTCCTCTGGGTCCCCTCTCAGCACGACGAGCGTGGTCCATTGAACTCAGCAACTCTGTCCAAGTGACTCCCACAGTCCAGTGACTCTTCAGTCCAAGTTTGGTGGAGATAAGTCCTTGCCTCCCCACGCTAGACTGCATTGCTGGGTACCACGTTATTTGCAGCTGCTCTGGCTCCTGTGCACTCTTCCAGGATTTCCTTTGTGCACAGCCAAGCCTGGGTCCCCGACACTCTAACCTGCAGTGCACAACCTCCTGAGTTGTCCTCTGGCGTCGTGGGATCTTCTTTTGTGACTTCGGGTGAGCTCCGGTTCACTCCTCTTTGTAGTGCCTGTTCCGGCACTTCTGCGGGTGCTGCCTGCTTCTTAGAGGGCTCCTTGTCTTGCTGGGCGCCCCCTTTGTCTCCTCACGCAATTGGCGACATCCTGGTCCCTCCTAGGCCACAGCAGCATTCAAAAACCCTAACCGCAACCCTTGCAGCTAGCAAGGCTTGTTTGCGGTCTTTCTGCATGGGAACACCTCTGCAAGCTTCTTCAAGACGTGGGACATCCATCCTCCAAAGGGGATGTTCCTAGTCCTCTTCGTTCTTGCAGAATCTACAGCTTCTACCATCTGGTGGCAGCTTCTTTGCACCCTCAGCTGGCATTTCCTGGGCACCTGCCCAATCTCGACTTTGTCACGACTCTTGGACTTGGTCCCCTGTTCCACAGGTACTCTCGTCTGGGAATCCATCGTTGTTGCATTGCTGGTGTTGGCCTTCCTTGCAGAATTCCCCTATCACGACTAATGTGCTCTCTGGGGAACTTAGGTGCACTTTACACCTACTTTTCAGGGTCTTGGGGTGGGCTATTTTTCTAACCCTCACTGTTTTCTTACAGTCCCAGCAACCCTCTTCAAGCTCACATAGGTTTGGGGTCCTTCGTGGTTCGCATTCCACTTTTGGAGTATATGGTTTGTGTTGCCCCTATACCTATGTGCTCTCATTGCAATCTATTGTGACTGTACATTGCTTGCATTGCTTTCTATTGCTATTACTGCATAATTTTGGTATTGTGTATATATATCTTGTGTATATTTGCTATCCTCATACTGAGGGTACTCACTGAGATACTTTTGGCATATTGTCATAAAAATAAAGTACCTTTATTTTTTAGTATATCTGTGTATTGTGTTTTCTTATGATATTGTGCATATGACACCAGTGGTATAGTGGGAGCTTTGCATGTCTCCTAGTTCAGCCTAAGCTGCTCTGCTAAGCTACCCTTTTCTATCAGCCTAAGCTGCTAGACACCTCTTCTACACTAATAAGGGATAACTGGACCTGGTGCAGAGTGTAAGTACCCCTTGGTACCACTACAAACCAGGCCAGCCTCCTACAAGTGCTACTGGAAATTTTATTGATACCCAATTTACCGAGAGTGGAGCATACAAGTATTGCCCAAACCACAGCCAGATGTCTTTCCACCAGTGGATGGTAAGGTTGATGCGCAAATGTGAATGGTAAAGCTGAAGTCTCCCTTCTGTGCAAAAAACTGCTATGCTTCCCCTGAGCAACTAACTGCCTAGCATTCAGGCAAAGGAAATAATCAGAAAAGGATCAAATATTTCCATAAAAGCTGGCCTGTCAGAAATCTATACTGATTTGGCGGATGTTTTTGACAAAAAACGACCAACACTTTACCACCCCTCGGGCATTCGATTGCAGGATAGATCTCACACCAGGAACTAAATTGCAACGCAGCAGAATATAGGCCCTTACCAAAGGAGAAAAAGAACATTTGCAGCAATATTTAGATGAGTATCTTGCAAATGGCATTATTCATCAATCAAAATCATCAATGTCTTCACCTCTTTCTTTTGTCTCCAAAAAGGGGGAGAGTTAAGACCACGCATCAACTATCATGTGCTCAGTGACATCACTATCAAAAACAGATATCCCCTTCTACTGATTCCAGAACTAATGGACAAGGTTACGGATGTGATAATATATACTAAATTAGACCTAAGGGGAGCCTATCATTTAGTCTGAGTTAGACACAGAGATGAATGGAAAACAACCTTCCGGACAAAGGGGGTCATTCTGACCATGGCGGTAAAATCCGCCAGGGCCAACGACCGCGGGAGAACCGCCAACAGGCTGGCGGTGCTCCCTTGGGCGCCGCGGTCAGAAACGGAAAACCGGCGGTGTACCGCTGGTTTTCCGCTGCCCTGGGGAATCCTCCATGGCAGCGCAGCATGGGGATTCCGACCCCCATACCGCCATCCTGTTCCTGGCGGTTTTGGCCGCCAGGCACAGGATGGCGGTATGGGGTGTCGTGGGGCCCCCGTAACAGGGCCCCACCAAGATTTTCAGTGTCTGCCATGCAGACACTGAAAATCGCGACGGGTGCAACAGCACCCGTCGCACCCCTTCCACTCCGCCGGCTCCATTCGGAGCCGGCATCCTCATGGAAGGGTGTTTCCCGCTGGGCTGGCGGGCGGCCTTCTGGCGGTCGCCCACCAGCCCAGCGGGAAACCCAGAATACCCGCGGCGGTCTTTTGACCGCGCAGCGGTATTCTGGCGGTTCCAGCCAGGCCGGCGGCTTCCGCCGCCGGCCGGGGTCAGAATGACCCCCAAAGTTTGGTTTACTTGAGTACCAAGTAATACCCTTCGGGCTTTGCAATGCCCCAGCCGCTTTCCGATTCTTCATAGATGAAGTCCTACAACAATTCAAAGACATTTGCTGTATTGTCTATATCGATGCTATTCTCATTTACTTTAAAAGTGAGGACGAACATGAGAAACAAGTACAAGCCATTCTCCAACAATTGAAAATAAATCAGTTGTGCGTCAAACTAGAAAAAAGTGAATTCCATAAAACAGAAGTAGCCTTTTTAAGTTACGTTTTAGCACCTAATGGTATAAAAATCGCAGCGATACATTGGCCAGCCCCCACTACCATAAAGCAAGGCCAAAGCTTTTGGGGATTTGCAAGTTTTTATCAGCACTTTATCCACAATTATTCTGAGATTGTCCATCCTATCACGCGCTTGGTGTGTAAAAATGTAGCATTCCACTGGAACAAAGATGCTGAGAAGGCTTTTCAGCAACTGAAAAAGAAATTTACTAAAGCACCCATTCTAACGACCCAGACACTAGCCGATCTTTTCTAGTGGAGGCAGGAGTGTCTCAAAATGCTATAGCGGGAATCTTGTCACATTGACATAACATCACAGGTCAAATGCACCTGGTAGCCGATTACTCTAGGAAACTGATCCTATTGCAGATTTTCCAGTGATCTTTCTTCACAACTTCTCATAAAAAGACCTTCCGCCATACACAGGTTGACGATTGAACAAAGACGGAAAGAACGTCTTCATGGAAGGCCCCCTTCCCGGAATCTTACCTATTACCCTGGACGTATCAGCTTCCCAGGCGGTAAGTAGGAGTTAGGAGTTTGGTCCCTATCGTCCCGCAACATAACAAAAACTCTTCTTCAGGTAAGAGGGTTCCTTGGAACTTGTACAGTAATCCATATGTTTTTTTATGGACCTCTCTTGTGCCTTTGACTTGGTAGACAGAGATTTGTTTTGGGAACTAATGCAACAGGCAGGCATTGAGCCCCCTTTACTAGATCTTGTATGGCTTTTACCTCAGGGCTCAACTACCAGAAGGCACTATTTGCAAAATGGGGACAATACAGCTGCGATAAGGGTTGTTAAAGGAGTTAGATAGGGGTACATATTAGCTCCCTTTCTTTTTCTATTTTTTATCAACTCCTTAGATACAGCTCTAAGCTCCTGCAGGGAAACCTAGAATTGGTCCCCAGGCAGTGCCGATCCTTCCATGTGCAGATGATGCAGTCCGTTTAGCCCGGACGGTGAATGGCTTTCAAAAACGTTTTTAAAGTTTTAATGATTTTATGACCAGACTTAAACTTGCCAAAAGACTTGGCGAAAACCTTATTCGGGAGATGATTCTGCTTTATAAAGGTAAAAGTCTAGCAGTGTGCTTGTATGGAACCGGAATTTGGGGATACACCACCACAGGTAAACTCTAGGTAGCAGACAATAGGTTTTAGTGCAGAGCTTTGTCAATCCCTCAAGCTACAGCGACCTTCATCTCACATACAGAATTGGGCCTCGGTTTTAAAGAGGAGCATATTAGCTTTTATGGCTGTAAGTATAGAGTACTCCCAATGCATTTATGCCACATGAAATAAAATCACTCTCTTGTTCGGCCCACTCTAAGGTTTTAGTCATCGAAACCTGAGCTCAAGAAGGGTGTGGTCAACCAACAAAGCTGGGCGGACGTGCTACGCTAACCATCCTACAGATCGCATCGAAAACGAGGCTCCCAGCCGGTCGCCACATCGGACAGAGGATGAGAGAAGGAGAATGACACAAAACAACAGGGAGCGGGTTCAAATATTGACAATACAACCTTGAGAGATGTGACAAAGTGGAACAGCCTAAACCAACATGGCGACCAGGAGAAACAGTGGGAAGAGCTGAGAAGGCCGAGACCAAGTGAAAGTGCACCAAGAGACGAGAAGAGTGTGGAAACAACAATTTGGGAGCAGTATCAGTAGGCAATACAGTAAAGACAATAATACACATATTGGGGGAACCAGCCTGCACGACACAGAAACGGAGCACCCACGGAGATGCAAAGCGCACAAAGAGCTAGCTAGAAGGCCGAGAAAAGACAGGTACAGAGGGAGAAGTTGGGAAACAAGACAAGACTATTCGAATCAGATCGGATCCCCACGAAGCCATGCCTGACTTTTCTAAAATGCCTGACCATAAGATGGTGCCCAATAAAGATTGGCACAGAAAATAATGGGGAACCCGAAACACACCGCTAAGCTACCTCAAAGGGAAATCCTCAAATAAGAAACAACATCAATAACTATTACAGCTCCAGAGGGGGACTAAGAGTGTTAGAATTTCAGAGATATCCCATATACCCACAGAGGAGTCCCAGTAGTCCGGAGATATATATATTCCCACATACCACCAAAAACAGAATCAAGGCAATTGACTGTGGAATTATTTCCCCACAACAGTGGCAAAGACGACTGGCGAAGACCACCCCACAAGCGCGAATATGACACTCACCAAAGAAGACCTCCTCTCCTCACTGCATGACTTTAAATCTGAATTGAGAGAAGAACTTAGAACAGACATAGCACCCTCCTTTGACTCACTCAAAACAGAGATCAACACTCGTTTGATCTCTATACAAACAGACATTGATTCAGTAGGTCAACTAATGATGGACTTACAAATGAAACATCCAGACTTAGAACGACGCCTGCAGCTGATGGAGAAGACATCGGATTATCTTCAGTCACAACTTCAAACAGCCCTACTCATATGCAAAGACTTGGAAAATAGATCCCGGAGGGAGAACATCTGACTGAAAGGCCTGGAAGAAGGAGTGAAAGGGACAGACCTAGAGGCGGTTGAGGTTGGCCTATTTTCTGACATGTTGGGTGATGGGAACCAAGAGTTGCAACAGGAGAGAGTCCACAGAGTGGGACCCCAGCTTCTTGGGAGGAGCAATAGTCCAAGGGATGTACATGCAGAATTGCACTCATTTAAACTCAAAGAACGAGTAATGCTAGCAGCATGAACAAAAGGCACAGTAAGCTTCCAGGGAGCGGCATGCTCCATTTATAATGACATCGCTCCTGCTACGTTTGCACGATGCATGCAATTGAAACCTGTAACGGCAGCACTCCACAAAACTTGAATCAAATATTGTTGGACCTACTCCTATAACATAGACTTTGAATTCCATAATAAGCAGCATCACTGTTCATACTTTGAGAAGCCGCATCAGTGCTGGATCTTTCCCAGGCATTACCACAAGAAATGGAGGACAGAGTGCAGTCAGCTATATCAAGCCCTGGAGCTAATTCAACAACAGACGACTGGCTTAATCAACATAGGAGAAAAAGAGACAATAAGAAATGAAATACTCCTAAGACTGTTTGAAGCGTAAAGTGACCTAACAGACCTGAGATACTGTGCCAGACACAGAGGCTGAGACCTACTAAAGTCAAAGGCCTAAGAGCAATGCTAAGACCAGCACAACGATTGCTGTGCATGGGGCTGAACCAGGGGGGGATCTGATATGTGACGGAGATTAGGGGGTCACCGATAAGATACAAATCATATTAGATGTCGGCTATTAACAAATCTGTAGAAATGGTGGGGGACATGAGCCAACATGTCCAACCAACTTACATAACTAATAGACTTGAAGATTTTGGAGGGATATCCTGCCCTCAATTCTAGTTGGTTTGTTTTGTTCAATACTGTATTGTTGTTTGGATGGTCGGAGAGTGGGGGGTGGCAGGGATGGGTAGGAAGAGGGGGGAGGGAGATGAGGAATAGAGAGATGAGGGAATGGAAGGGCATCGAGGAAATAGTCAAGGAGACAATATGCAATGTACTTTCTTTCACTTTTAAATGATTCTTAATACACTGACATGAAACTTCAAGGGGTTGAACTCCCCAGCGAAAAGACAGGTAGTATGGAAATATATTACTGACAGGCGCATAGATATAGTGGTCCTCCAAGAAAGTCATCTGAAACATAGTGATGATCATAGAATGTGACATAAAATGTACCCCCTGATCTATAAATCAACAGCTGTAGGAGGCTGGCCTGGCTTATAGTGGGTACCTGATGGTACTTACACTTTGTGCCAGGTCCAGTTATCCCTTATCGGTAGATTAGTAGTGTTCTAGCAGCTTAGGCTGATAGAGGTAGCTATAGCAGAGCAACTTAGGCTGAACTAGGAGACATGCAAAGCTCCTACTATACCACTTATATAATATAGCACTATATCATAAGAATCACAATACTCAGAGTTACTAAAAATAAGGGTACTTTATTTTAGTGACAATGTGCCAAAAATATCTCAGGGGATATACTCTCTTAGGAGGTAAGTAAAATACATAAAATATACACACATACCAAAATCAAGTAAGTAAACAGTTAGAAAAGTAGTGCAAACACTGTAGAATACAATAGGCCTAGGGGCAACACAAACCATATACTAAGAAAGTGGAATGCGAACCACTTAGGGACCCCAGGCCTAGTGTAGTGTGTAAAGGGTCAATGGGAGTGTAAGAAAACACTAAATGTGTCCAAGATACTCCACTCCAAGACCCTGAAAAGTAGGAGTAAAGATACCCTACTTCCCCAGAAACACACTAAAGTCGTGATAGGCGATTCTGCAAGGACAACAACTGACTGCATAGCACTGAAGATGGATTCCTGGACCTGAGCACCTGTAAAGGAAGAGGACCAAGACCAAGAGTCACAAAAGTGTCTGGGGAGGGGCAGGAGCCCACTAAACCCCGGATGAAGGTGCAAAATGGCTGCCTCCGGGTGGAAGAAGCTGAAGGTTCTACAATACTGGAAGATGCCAGGAACTTCTCCTTTGTACAGAAGATGTCCCACTGCGTGCTGGAGGATGAAGAGTTATTTCCACGCAGAAAGACTGCAAACAAGCCTTGCTAGCTGCAAATGTCGTGGTTGAAGAAAATGGGTGCTGCCTGGGCCCAGGAAGAACCTGGAGGTTGCCCCTTGAAGGAGGAGACATAGGGGGGGGCGCTCAGCAACACAGAGAGCCCACACAGAAGCAGGCAGCTCCCGCAGAAGTACTTGAACAGGGGTTCAAGAAATCTGAGCATGGTGGTCGTCTCAGTAGTACAAAGGAGGGTCCCACGAAGACGGTGGTCAACTCACCGGGTTGAGCAATGCAGGACGGAGTGCTGGGGACCTGGGCTTACTGTGCATGAGGAATTCCTTGCAAAAGTGCAGAGAAGCCCTAGCAGCTGCAGTTCACTCAATACACAGGATTACTGTCTGGTGTGAGGAGGCAAGGACTTCCCTGTGCCAAATTTGGACAGATGGACCACTGGACTGTCAGGTTAACTTGGTTCCAGCTCCTGTGTTCCAGGGACCATGCTCGTCAAGATGAGAGGTGACTCAGAGGACCGGTGAAGCAGAAGTTTGGTGCCTGCGGTAGCAGGGGGAAGATTCCGTCGACCCACAGGAGATTTCTTCTTGGCTTCCAGTGCAGGGTGAAGGCAGACAGCCCTCAGAGCATGCACCACCAGGAAACAGTCGAGAAAGTCAGCAGGATTAGGCGCTACAATGTTGCTGGTAGTCATCTTGCTACTTTGTTGCAGTTTTGCAGGCGTCCTGGAGCAGTCAGTGGTTGATCCTTGGCAGAAGTCGAAGAGGGAGATGCATAGGAACTCTGGTGAGCTCTTGCATTCGTTATCTGACGAGAAACCCACAGGAGGGACCCTAAATAGCCCTCAGATGAGGATTGGCCACCTAACCAGGTAAGCACCTATCAGGAGGAGTCTCTGACATCACCTGCTGGCACTGGCCACTCAGAGGCCTCCATTGTGCCCTCACACCTCTGCATTCAAGATGGCAGGCTAAGGTCTGGGACACACTGGAGGAGCTCAGGGCACCATCCCTGGGGTGGTGATGGACAGGAGAGTGTTCACTCCCATTTCCTTTGTCCTGTTTCGCACCAGAGCAGGGGCTGGGGGATCCCTGAACCGGTATAGACTGGTTTATGCAAGGAGGGCACCATCTGTGCCCTTCAAAGCATTCCCAGAGGCCAGGAGAGGCTACTCCTCTCAAGCCCTTAACACCTATTTCCAAAGGGAGATGGTGTTACGCCCTTTCTCAGAGGAAATCCTTTGTTCTGCCTTCCTGGGACTGGGCTGCCCAGACCCCAGGAGGGCAGAAGCCTGTCTGTGGGTTGACACCAGCGGTAGCTGCAGTGAAAACCCCAGAGAGCTAGTTTGGCAGTACCTGGGGTCCATGCTGGAGCCCTAAGGATGCATCGGATTGGCACCCCAATACCAGATTTGGCATGGGGGGGACAATGTCACAATCTTAGACATGTTACATGGCCATATTCAGAGTTACCATTGTGAAGCTACATATAGGTATTGACCTATATGTAGTTCATGTGTGTAATGGTGTCCCCGCACTCACAAAGTCCAGGGAAATTGGCCTGAACTATGTGGGGGCACCTTGGCTAGTGCCAGGGTGCCCTCACACTTAGTAACTTTGCACCTAACCTTCACCAAGTGAGGATTAGAAATATAGGTGATTTATAAGTTGCTGAAGTGCAGTGTAAAATGGCTGTAAAATAATGTGGACGTTATTTCACTCAGACTGCAGTGGCAATCCTGTGTAAGAATTGTCTGAGCTCCCTATCGGTGGCAAAAGAAATACTGCAGCCCATAGGGATCTCCTGGAACCCCAATATCCTGGGTACCTAGGTACCATATAGTAGGGAATTATAAGGGTGTTCCAGTGTGCCAATCAGAGTTGGTAAAATGGTCACTAGCCTGCAGTTACAATTTCAAAAGCAGAGAGAGCATAAGCACTGAGGTCCTGGTTAGCAGAGCCTCAGTGACACAGTTAGGCACCACACAGGGAACACATTCAGGTTACAACTATGAGCACTGGGGTCCTGGCTAGCAGTATCCCAGTGAGACAGGCAAAAACAAACTGACACACAAGTAAAAATGGGGGTAACATGCCAGGCAAGATGGTACTTTCCTACAACACCCACCACTAAAAATAATGGGGTAGCAATACTATTCCATACCTCACTAAAATTCCAGGTTACAGAAACCAAATCTGACAAAGAGGGATGGATAAGATGGTTAAGGGATGGCTAGAGAGGAGAAAATGCACCATACTTTCTTGAGTCTCTCATATCCCTATCGGGAGGCTTTGCAGAAGGGGATATAATCCTGATGGGGGATCTTAACATGGTCTGGGATAGTACGGTAGATAGTACACATCAACATCGGACACAGGCCAGTACAGTCACAAAGAAAATTAAATAGACTCTACATCAACTAGGCAGGCATACACCCCACAACACAAGACTATACCTTCTTCTCCCATTCGCATAGATCCTATTCTAGAATAGATTATGGCCATCATGATGACCCTGGCGGTCAGGGTTAATATGGCGGTAGTACCGCCAACAGGCTGGCAGTACATACCGCCATATTATGAGATTGGCGGGCTGGCTGCAGCCAACCTGCCACTTCCCCACTGTGGTATGAGCCGCCGGGCCGGAGATGTTTGTTTCCAGTCCGGCGGGAGATATAGTACCGCCCATGGCATTATGAGCCGGCCTACCGGTGACAGGGAATTCCTTCCCTCTCACTGGTAGGTGGCTTCCCCACTCCCCCAAATCTCACCTGATGCCGCTCCATCCAAATTCACCCCCACCCACACCCATGCACACACTAACCACAACCCACTGTTAGAAATGGGGTTTCTGGTTGGCTAGGGTATGCACCTCAGCCAGGCAGAACTTACCCACTCTAGTCAGGGCAAGGGAGTTACATTAGAACACTTGTCATAAGAATATCATAAAACGCCCATAATAGGAACATTAGAAAATCTATGGCAAGTTAAGCAAACATATTAGCAAGTCATGCCCATAAAAGGAACATGTGCACATATATGTAAAAGTATCATAGGACAGGCAGGCAATATAACACAATTAATAAAGTCTGTAGCAAGAACTTCAATTATGGTTATACTGGTCCCTTTAAAAAGTACCTGTCTTGATGAGGAGGCACCTCCAGTGCCTAAAACAACCGATGGGGCCCCCGGCGCTCCTCTGCGCAAAAACGGGGGCCTCCCTAAACAGGGCAGACTGAGAGGGGCGGCACGCACCCTCTCTGAATTCTTGACGGGCCCCTTCTGGGACCCGTGATCGCTGGGGGGCCCCCCGGGCCTCCACCGGCCCTCCCGAGGGGGGCCCAGGTCGCCCAATACACTTAAAGGGTAGAGGGGGCGATCGCGCCCCTAGGGCAGTGACCGGGGAGTAGGGAACTCCCGTTCCTCCCCGTGTCCTGCGTGCCAGGGGGCAGCCGCCCTTGTCCGTGGTGCGGCTGCCCCAAAAGGAAGTATGGGAAGCAGGGACCTCCGTTGAGGTCCCTCGCCGGCTTCCTGCGGCAGCTGCACCCGGTCTGGTGCACAGACCGCTCCCCTGCCGTCCCTCGTCCACGAGGGAGGCAGTTTCGGAAGCTGGTGCCGGCGTGTGCCCCGGGGGCGCTCCGTAGAGCGCGCGTCACCCGGGGGCACGAGAGGAGCGGCCCGCTCCTCTCTATACTCCAGCAAGTGCCCCGGGGGCACAATGAACAGTGCGGTCCTGGCGGCCGTCCCCGATGCGGCGCCTGGGCCGCGGCGGTGATTCTGCCCACAACAAAAGCGCTGGAGAGGGCGCCCGGGTTGCGGCGGTGATCTCCTTCAAGCGCTTTTCACAGCGCTAAGACAAATGCAGCCTGGGCTGCGGCGGTGATTTCTTTCAAGCGCTTTTCACAGCGCTAAGACAAATGCAGCCTGGGCTGCGGCGGTGATTTCTTTCAAGCGCTTTTCACAGCGCTAAGACAAATGCAGCCTGGGCTGCGGCGGTGATTTCT
Source organism: Pleurodeles waltl (assembly GCF_031143425.1). Lineage (NCBI taxonomy): Eukaryota > Metazoa > Chordata > Amphibia > Caudata > Salamandridae > Pleurodeles > Pleurodeles waltl. The sequence continues at coordinate 786,147,210 of NC_090443.1, forward strand.
TTGGGCAAAAGAAAAGCTAGTTGCAGGGGTCAGGGGCCACAGCACCCTGCCCCTGGGAACAATATCAAGGAGATGGTACAGGGCTGGTGGATCCAGCTACAGGCCAGCACAAGGGGTGCAGTTGGTGGCAGTTCCTCCTAGTGACCAGGCAGGTCACAGGTCAGCACAGCAGCAGCAGTCCATGGCGGTTTCCTGGTGAGTCCATTCATCAGCGTCTTGTGTCCAGTTTCAAGTTCCAAGAATGTTCAAATTGTGGGGAAAATTCCCCTGTACTTATAGTCAGTTCTTACAGTGTTTTACAGTGGTAGGGAGAGGAGGTTCCAGCCAGTTACAACTGGTTCTGGGAGTGCCCCCTCTCTCCTTTCAGCACAGGCTCCAAACATCAGTGGGGGGTTAACGACCCTATTGTGTGAGGCCAGGGCACAGCCTTTACAAATGTAGGTGTGCCCCGCCTCTCCCTTCTCTCAGCCCAGGAAGACTATTCAGTATGTAGATGCACCTCAGTGACACCTCCACCCTCCCTGTGTACAGGCTGTCTGAAAAGTATGCACAAAGCCCCAACTGTCACTCTGCCCAGACGTGGATTGGAGTCAAGCTGCAAAACACCAGAATCATAAGCACAGATAAATGCGCACTTTCTAGAAGTGGCATTTCTGTGATAGTAATAAAAAATACACCCACACCAGTAAGCAGTATTTATTATCACCATCACAACCATACCAAACACGCCTACGCTAGCCCTCATAAATCAGACAATACCCCTACACATAAGGCAGGGCATTTCTAATGCAATCCTATGAGAAGGCAGCACTCACAGCAGTGAGACACCAAGTTAGGCTGTTTGTCACTACCAGGACAGGCCATGCAATATGGCACATGTCCTGCCTTTCTACATACATGGCACCCTGCCCACAGGGCGTACTTTAGGGGTGACTTACATGTAGTAAAAGGGGAGTCCTGGGCCTGGCAAGTAAATTTAGATGCCAGGTCCCTGTGGCAGAAAACTGCGCACACAGGCCCTGCGCTAGCAGGCCTGAGACAGGTTTGAAAGTCTACTTCAGTGGGTGGCGCAAGCAGCGCTGCAGGCCCACTAGTAGTATTTAATTTACAGGCCCTGGGTATAGAGATACCACTGTACAAGGGACTTATAGGTAAATTAAATATGCCAATCAGGTATAAGCCAATCATACCAACTTTAGATGGGAGAGCACCTGCACTTTAACACTGGTCAGCAGTGATAAAGTGCTCAGAGTCCTAGAGCCAACAGCGAAAGGTCAGAAAAACCAGGAGGAAGGAGGCAAAAAGACTAGGGATGACCATGCGTATGGCCAAAAGTCCAACACAACCCCCTACCAGCCAAAATCCAGGGGAGAACAATCAATACCTTGATGTACTTTCCTGATTGGGGCGATAGAACAAGGACCCAGGCCCACAACAGCAGGGGCATGTTCCAGTTCTACGCCTTCCTGACTCCACTGGGATCTCTCTGTCAATGCGTCCCAGGCAGCCTAGACCAACCCACGGGGATTCTCTAGCTGCCAATGGCCAGAACCAGGCCCCAGGCCATCTAGGAGCCTCTGGTCTCTGAATCCATAATGAGTGGGGGGCGGTAGCCCCAGGTGCAAAGCAACCTGTCTCCACTCTATTTCCGATCAGTTCAGGGGCTCTACCCTGCCACTGATCCACCAACCTAGGGTCCGCACCCATAGGTTCTACAGGGGCTAGAGGCGAGGCTCTCCTCCCTCTACCCCTCCTTCTAGGATCCCGCCCTCCTCTCCTAGGAGGGGTATCACCAGAATCCACACTTGCTAGGGTGCTGGGTACAGCAGTCCTGCACAACTTCCTCGCCAGCCCAGGATCACTACCTGGCGACTGACCACCCAACCTAGGGACGACACCCTTGGGTTGCACCGGGGTCCAGGGCGGGCTTCCCCCTCCCTGACCCCCACTTCCAGAGTCCTGCATCTCCCCACCTTGGGAGAAGCCACCAGAAGTTTCACACAGGGGGGTGAGCGCACTAACCGCCCCCCCAACCAGGTCAGAGTTTACCCCCTGAACCTGTCTATCTAGTCCAGGGACGACACCCTTAGACTGGACCATTGCCCAGCGAACCAGGACTTCCTTGGGAGCACACCTACCCCCTACCAGATCAGAGCTTACCCCCTGAATCTGGCAATCCAACCCAGAGTCACTACCCTGCGGTTGAACCACTGCCTGGCGCACCAGGACTTCCTTGGGAGCACACGTACTCCCCATCAGGTCAGAGTTTACCCCCTGAACCTGATCATCCAATCCAGAGTCACCACCCTGCGGTTGAATCCTTGCCTGGCACACCAGGACTTCCTGGGGGGCACACCTACCCCCCACCAGGGAAACACTTTCCCCAAGGGCCACACAAGAGTCTGGCTGGCGCAGGTCTCCTGACCTCTGCCCATCGGACAGAGTCTGGATTCCCCCCAGCCCAGAAAGGGTCTCCCCAAGGTCATTCCTGGGGGGCTCTGCTCTCAGAGCTGACCCCTGACCCTCCAGGTTCTCCACTGGGGCCCGCAGCCCCCTCTCAACCCTATGCCTGGATTTCCGCCTCCTCCGCTGTAGAGCGAGACTACCAGACACCAGGACCGGCGGAACGCTATCACCAGCCACCCGCTTAAGTCCTAATGACAAAATGGGATCCTTCTGAACAGCTGGCCCTACGGCACAGGTTAGGCTCACCTCCTGGTGTTCACTCATGGAACCTTCAGGGGCCTGGGACGGGATCTCGGGCACCTTGGGCCTCAGCCCAGCCCCATTCCCTCTCCTCGGAGACGGGACATGGGGTCCCTCACCCATCCCAGTCCACTGGGACCTACCTGGGACACTCCATTCCTTTCCCACCACACCTTGTTGGGAAACACCTAGACCACTCTCATTAGGAACACCCCCTAATGCCACACCAGACCCTCTGGTACGCAACCAGAAGTCTGCCTCCTTTGCGAGCTCCCTGGGGTCAGAGAGCTCACACACTGACAAGTGTTGGCGTAACTCTGAAAAACAACAACGAAACAGGTGCTCTCTGAGAATCAGATTAAATAGCCCTTCAAAATTGTTTACTGTGCTACCCTTCACCCATCCATCTAGTGCAATGCAGCAATCCTCCACAAACTCCTCCCAAGACTGGTGGGACAGTTTCTTACCACCCCTAAACCTTTTTCTGTATTCCTCAGGGGAAAAACCATACTTCACAATCAGTGCGTTCTTCACAGCGGAGTACCCCTCCCTGTCACTCTCTTCTAGAGTCAGTAGGGCATCCCTCCCCTCCTCAGGAATAAAACTCCCTAGGCCAGTTCCCCAATCCTTCTCAGGGATCCTGCGCTCTACCAGAGCCTTCTCATATTCCTTTAACCACTGACGTATGTCACCCCCCTCTTGGAACCTAGGTACCAGATCTATGGGTATGTGAGTAACCTCTTTGCTACAGCACTGTACATTGCTGCCACCACTGGACTCCACCTGCAACGCTGGTGAGTCCAGAACCTTCAGACTGCGCTCTAGAGCGAGTCTTTCTCTGGCAAAGGCCCTCTCTGCCTCTGCCATTCTCTCCTGTACTAAGGCCTTCTCTACCTCAGCCCTTCTCTCCTCAACAGCTAGGCGCGCTAACTGCAACTTCAGGTCCCTCTCTTCCCGCCTATCTCTTAGCTCATCAGGCGTCAAGGAATGAGAGGTAGCCCTGCTTCTTACACTGGACCCAGCAAGGGACTCCCTATCACTGGGGCCTTCCCTGTCAACTGGCGTCCCCAACCGGTCATTCTCACCCTCCTGATCAGTCTCTCTACCACTCTCTAGGGATGAGGTCTGGGAGCCCTCCCATTGGGAACCCTCGCTACACTCAGGATCCTCTGGGTACCCCCTACGCACACTCCCTCCCTGGGTAAATGTCACAAACCTTTCAAAGAAATTCAGAGATCTCCTGAGGTCCCCTTCTACAGGCAGCCCTCTCTCTCTACAGAACCCCTCTAATTCCTCCTGCGTGTAAAACGGCAGGTCCTCTAAATCAAAGGTAAGCCCCATCTTGAAAAGGTACAAATAACTCAACTGTGACAACCACAATACCCAAGCGTGAGAACTGAAAACAGGAAAAATGACCAAAGAGAGAAAGTTAAGAGAAGCCAAACATGTGATGGTCTAAACGCAATCCTTGTAGTGAAATAATGAGTCACAATGGTATTGTGCAAGCGCAAGTCCTATCCTCACCGCTGACTTCCAATGTTAGAAATGGGGTTTCTGGTTGGCTAGGGTATGCACCTCAGCCAGGCAGAACTTACCCACTCTAGTCAGGGCAAGGGAGTTACATTAGAACACTTGTCATAAGAATATCATAAAACGCCCATAATAGGAACATTAGAAAATCTATGGCAAGTTAAGCAAACATATTAGCAAGTCATGCCCATAAAAGGAACATGTGCACATATATGTAAAAGTATCATAGGACAGGCAGGCAATATAACACAATTAATAAAGTCTGTAGCAAGAACTTCAATTATGGTTATACTGGTCCCTTTAAAAAGTACCTGTCTTGATGAGGAGGCACCTCCAGTGCCTAAAACAACCGATGGGGCCCCCGGCGCTCCTCTGCGCAAAAACGGGGGCCTCCCTAAACAGGGCAGACTGAGAGGGGCGGCACGCACCCTCTCTGAATTCTTGACGGGCCCCTTCTGGGACCCGTGATCGCTGGGGGGCCCCCCGGGCCTCCACCGGCCCTCCCGAGGGGGGCCCAGGTCGCCCAATACACTTAAAGGGTAGAGGGGGCGATCGCGCCCCTAGGGCAGTGACCGGGGAGTAGGGAACTCCCGTTCCTCCCCGTGTCCTGCGTGCCAGGGGGCAGCCGCCCTTGTCCGTGGTGCGGCTGCCCCAAAAGGAAGTATGGGAAGCAGGGACCTCCGTTGAGGTCCCTCGCCGGCTTCCTGCGGCAGCTGCACCCGGTCTGGTGCACAGACCGCTCCCCTGCCGTCCCTCGTCCACGAGGGAGGCAGTTTCGGAAGCTGGTGCCGGCGTGTGCCCCGGGGGCGCTCCGTAGAGCGCGCGTCACCCGGGGGCACGAGAGGAGCGGCCCGCTCCTCTCTATACTCCAGCAAGTGCCCCGGGGGCACAATGAACAGTGCGGTCCTGGCGGCCGTCCCCGATGCGGCGCCTGGGCCGCGGCGGTGATTCTGCCCACAACAAAAGCGCTGGAGAGGGCGCCCGGGTTGCGGCGGTGATCTCCTTCAAGCGCTTTTCACAGCGCTAAGACAAATGCAGCCTGGGCTGCGGCGGTGATTTCTTTCAAGCGCTTTTCACAGCGCTAAGACAAATGCAGCCTGGGCTGCGGCGGTGATTTCTTTCAAGCGCTTTTCACAGCGCTAAGACAAATGCAGCCTGGGCTGCGGCGGTGATTTCTTTGGGCAAAAGAAAAGCTAGTTGCAGGGGTCAGGGGCCACAGCACCCTGCCCCTGGGAACAATATCAAGGAGATGGTACAGGGCTGGTGGATCCAGCTACAGGCCAGCACAAGGGGTGCAGTTGGTGGCAGTTCCTCCTAGTGACCAGGCAGGTCACAGGTCAGCACAGCAGCAGCAGTCCATGGCGGTTTCCTGGTGAGTCCATTCATCAGCGTCTTGTGTCCAGTTTCAAGTTCCAAGAATGTTCAAATTGTGGGGAAAATTCCCCTGTACTTATAGTCAGTTCTTACAGTGTTTTACAGTGGTAGGGAGAGGAGGTTCCAGCCAGTTACAACTGGTTCTGGGAGTGCCCCCTCTCTCCTTTCAGCACAGGCTCCAAACATCAGTGGGGGGTTAACGACCCTATTGTGTGAGGCCAGGGCACAGCCTTTACAAATATAGGTGTGCCCCGCCTCTCCCTTCTCTCAGCCCAGGAAGACTATTCAGTATGTAGATGCACCTCAGTGACACCTCCACCCTCCCTGTGTACAGGCTGTCTGAAAAGTATGCACAAAGCCCCAACTGTCACTCTGCCCAGACGTGGATTGGAGTCAAGCTGCAAAACACCAGAATCATAAGCACAGATAAATGCGCACTTTCTAGAAGTGGCATTTCTGTGATAGTAATAAAAAATACACCCACACCAGTAAGCAGTATTTATTATCACCATCACAACCATACCAAACACGCCTACGCTAGCCCTCATAAATCAGACAATACCCCTACACATAAGGCAGGGCATTTCTAATGCAATCCTATGAGAAGGCAGCACTCACAGCAGTGAGACACCAAGTTAGGCTGTTTGTCACTACCAGGACAGGCCATGCAATATGGCACATGTCCTGCCTTTCTACATACATGGCACCCTGCCCACAGGGCGTACTTTAGGGGTGACTTACATGTAGTAAAAGGGGAGTCCTGGGCCTGGCAAGTAAATTTAGATGCCAGGTCCCTGTGGCAGAAAACTGCGCACACAGGCCCTGCGCTAGCAGGCCTGAGACAGGTTTGAAAGTCTACTTCAGTGGGTGGCGCAAGCAGCGCTGCAGGCCCACTAGTAGTATTTAATTTACAGGCCCTGGGTATAGAGATACCACTGTACAAGGGACTTATAGGTAAATTAAATATGCCAATCAGGTATAAGCCAATCATACCAACTTTAGATGGGAGAGCACCTGCACTTTAACACTGGTCAGCAGTGATAAAGTGCTCAGAGTCCTAGAGCCAACAGCGAAAGGTCAGAAAAACCAGGAGGAAGGAGGCAAAAAGACTAGGGATGACCATGCGTATGGCCAAAAGTCCAACACCCACGATATACAAACACACCCCCAACCCCCTCCGATACACAAACGCCCCCCACCCCTTCTGATACACAAACACCCCCATACATGCACACATCCACAGACATGCACACACCACACAACTGACCCCACTCCCCACATCCACACATGCACACATCCCCCCTCCCCATCCCACCAGTCAGAGCACCCCTCACCCCCTCCCCACATACATGCACACAGACACCCACATGCATCACGCATACACCAACTCACTAACACTTCCATACATGCATTCATACACACATTGTATACATGCATTCATACACACACTGCGTAAACGCAGTCATACACACATACTTAGAGACATACTCACACACATTCTTACACAATCACACTGACATGCAGACAAACACTCTCTTCACCATTCTTACACGCATTCACTCACATGCATACAACAACACAAACTACACAACACAAACAGATGCATTCACTCACGCACTCACACACTCAGACACTCACACACATACCCCTACCCTCCCACCCACCTCCCCTGCAGACACCCGGCTTACCTTGTCCTGTGAGGAGGTCGTCCAGCAGGGAATGGAAAGGGACGCTGCTACTACCAGCAGAAGACTGCCAGGCCATATTTCTGGTCAAAATATGACTGGCGGTGTTCTTCTGGCAGGGCGGTGCAGGTGGTTGCAGAGCCAGCTTATCACCGTCCACCAGCATGAGCACTCCCAGATTTCCACCCTTATTGTGGCGAAAGTCAGGCAGTGCTCATAATCTGGTGGACGGATGGTAGCCGCCGTGGTGATATGTTGGCGGCTGTCACGGAGATGGTGGGCGGTACTTATTGCCAATGTCATAATGACCACCCAGTCGTCATTAGAAAATGCACCATAGTAACAACATACGAACCAAACTCTGGCCAGTCAGAGTTTCTTGTGTCTCTCCTGTCCCTATTGGGGGGGCTTTGCGGAAGGGGCTATAATACTGATGGGGGATCTTAACTTGGCCTGGGATAGTACGGTAGATAGTGCACATCAACATCAGACAAAGGTCAGTATATTCACAAAGAAAATTAAACAGACTCTACATCAACTATGCATGCTGGATGTTTGGAAGGAACTGCACCCCACAACACAAGACTATACCACCATCTCCCATTTGCACACAACCTATTCTAGAATCGATTATGTCTTCATTAACCAACACCTACAACAGTTGATAATACAAACAAATATTCACCCCATGGCCATCTCAGATCATGCCCCAAAGCAAGTGGTGCTGGACTGGAGCCCCTCAACCCTGAAGGTGCACCTGTGGTATTTCCTGGCTGTATTGGCACGGGACTGTCTCTTTAGAGATGAGTTTCGTAAAGCGATTTGGGAATACTTCAAAACAAATAGGGCGCAAGACACTCCATGAACTGGGACGCATTCAAAGCTGTGATCCGGGGTAAATCCGTATCTTTGCTTTCCACCTTGCTCAAATAAAACACCAAAGAGCACCTAACTCTAGAAGCGGAACTGACACTTATAGAAAGGGAACATGAATCCTTCCCCTCTCTATCCCTTCAGCGGAAGGCAACGGCATTGTGAGGCAAACTTAAAGCTATTTATTCCATTAAAGCAGAAGTAACACTTCCTCGCTTAAAGAAAACCACCTATGAACAAGTAAACACAAGAGGAACACATCTAGCGAGACAATTTAGGGTTAAACGGGAACGAACATACATAAGCCAGATTCAGAGAGGACTCGTGGGCAATACTCAACACCGAAGAAGGAAAAGTGGAAGAATTTAAACAATTTTATCAGCAACTAGATTGCAGGTTCAAGAGACTCAGTAAGTTGCCTACCTAGAGACGGATACCCTACCTCAGGAGTCCTCAGCTTTCCATGACACATTAAATTGCCCCATTACCAAGAAAGAATTAAAGAATGCAATAACACTCTCAATCCCTGGGTCCAGAGGGACTCAGTGCATACTTTTATAAAACTTTCTGTAGTCAGCCTATCCCCCATTTGACTGCATTATATATTTATATCGCAGACATTCATGCGGTGACTCCTACAATGGGGGAAGCACTAATTTCAATTCTCCTGAAGTTGGGAAAAACCCACGACTATGGGCCTGATTATGAGTCTGGTGTTCTTCAGACCCCAGACTCACAGTAGCAGTCAGGCCCGGGCGGTCGTGGCAGTCCGACTGCCACATTGTGACCGTGGCGGAGCTGCCACCGTCCCACCGCCAACGCCGCCAGGCTGCCACCAGCCTGCAGCCTGGCGGTCCCGGCGCTTCCAGTGCTGCCCTAGGGGTTACGAGTGTCCATTGCCTGCCTGTCCATGGCAGTTTACACCACCATGGAAAGCCTGCCGGAATGGGGGCATCGGGGGCCCCAACACTGCCCATGCACTTGGCAGGGGCAGTGCAGGGGCTCCATGCACAGCCTTGCCGCGCATTCCAGTGCTCGAATTACGGGCAGTAGAACAAGCAACGGGTGATGCTCCACCCACCACACCGCCACTAATGGAGCCGGTGTCAATGCTAAGGCCCTGTTCACCGCAGGGTCGGCGGGCAGAAACGCTCGCCCTGCAGTGAACTCCTAATAGGGCTGGCAGGGTTCAGGCCGCATAGGGGGCCTTAAGGCGGATAGAGTTTAGCGGGCGGCAGATAATGAAGCTCTAGGTGCTTCTTATAGTGCTACTGCCTTACTCAACATTGATGCTAAACTGTACACAAAAATCTTAGCCACACGACTAGAAGACCTCATGCCAGAATTAATACACCCGGATGAATCCGGCTTTACCAAAGGAAGGCAGCCCATGATAACCTGAGAAGGGTGATACACCTAATTGAGAAAGCCAACAAAAAGGATATCCCCACAATACTACTAGCACTAGATGCTGAAAAAGCCTTCAACCAAGAGGACGGGAACTTTCTATTGCGCAAGTTTTGATTTGGTGAACGCTTTATCAATATGGTTAGAGCCAATTATATATCTCCTGAGTACTGGTGAATGGGGTGATATAAGGATACTTCGGACTATCTCACGGTGCAGGACAAGGATGTCCCTTGTCCCCTCTATAGTTTGCCTTGAGTTTTGAACCACTTGCAGCAAAACTACAGGAAAACCCTTCCATACGCGGCCTCACTTCGGTTCAGGGGAGCACAAGATATCCCTGTTTGCCGATGATGTATTTTTGTCTGTCACTGTTCCTAAAACTTCTCTCCAAGACTTACAAATCAAACTACAAAATTACGAGGCAGTGACGGGCTTTAAGATTAAACACAGTAAATCCTTCTTGCTTAACCTTACAGTCCCAAGGATTGAGATGGAGGACATAATGACCATGCCTCCCTTTCAAAGCTTGAAAGGGGAAATCACATACCTTGGCATAAAGATTATCCCAAAATGAAAGACTTATATAAAACAAATTATCTCCCTCGACTAAGACAACTAAAGGCAGACTTCAAGCGATGGGATCCACAGTATTTAACATGGATAGGACGAATTCAGGCATTCAAAATGATAGAACTACCCTGCATCTTCCAAGGACTCCCAATAGAACTAGAAAGCAGCGTATTTCCAACCATACGCTCCATGGTGACAAACCTCATATGAGAAGGCCGCAGAGCACGTCTCTCACATCAATTACTAACACATTCCCAAGAGGTGGAAAGAGAGGCACTACCCAACTTTGTAAACGTTTATAGAGTGTCTCAAATAAGAATCATAGCAGAGTGGTCTCTGAAAGCATCAGAGAAACAATGGCTACACATGGGCTGTAGTGTGGAAGACAATATGGAATGTATTATGGAAAGCCATAACTGCCCTAAAAACACATATTTAAGTACACCGACAGCAACTATGCTGAATGTTTGGGACAAGGTAACATACATGAAATGGAATAACGACATTCCCATTCCCCAACATGCCTATCCACCATAACAAGGCCTTTCAACCACCACTCCATCAAGGTCCTTTTGACAGATGAAGGGAGTGCGGTTGTTTCACTATATCTGAGATGTTTCATGGTGAGGACATCCTAACTTTTGAGAACTGCTGCCACAACTTTCACTTGCCTGACTCAAATAAAGCATTGGGTGCTCAAACTGTTAGTAAGAGAGGCCGCAACCAGGGAACGTCTCCCAATTGAACAATTCGTAAAAAGAGTAGGGGCCACACCGGAGCAGCATTACATTTTTGTACTCCCTTCTACAATCTTCCACATGGACCCCCCCACACCACTATGTTAAGTCCTGGGAAAATCCTAGAAAAAACGATCACTGAGGGACAATGGCAAAAACTGTGGTCAGACATACCAAAATTTAACAGATTGGTGGGTCTACGAGAAGTATACTACAAAGTGCTTTATGACTGGTACTTATACCCGGCAAAATTTCAAAAGATCTTTCTGAATACCTCGGATCGTTACTGGGGGAGTTGCGGCTTCTTAGGAGACTTGCAACACATTCGGTGGGACTGCCCAATTATCTGACCATATTGGAAGGAAATCCTAGCTCAGATTAAGGAAATCCTGGGCTATTCAGTGCAGGCCACCCCATAGCTGGTACTTTTGGGAATCTGTTCACCATCCCTCACACACCAAACAATAGGTGACCGTTCTGTTATGTGGCTCTGCGTGGGAACAGCTAAAATGGCACTAGCAGTGGCATGGAAGACACCCACAGCTCCTACTGTGCCTCAATGGCACACCTGTATATGGCAAGCTCTAACAATAGGGTGTATTAAAGATATTATGGATGACACTAGAAAAGGCTCTGAATACATTTGGGGCCCGCTTGTCCATTTCCTTTCGCAGTGCCTGCCACTGTTCTCCTGCCCCACCCGCATACGAGCACTACATTTATTCCACATATGACAGAGTTGTTTGCAGTCCTGCGTTATGGTATAGCTGAGGCACTCCCCCACCACCATACACGATAGACCGCTCCATGACTCCACTCACCACTGCTTCACTTGAAGATCATCCTGTAGGTTTTGAAAGTTATATTTGTATTTATTTATTTTTCTATTGTTTGTTGTCAGATAAATTTGAGACATCCCGGAATATCGAAGATCATACAAGAAGTTGAATAAGCATCACAAGATGTCAAAAGAAATGTTACCCGCCGGTAACAGACTTTGTACCACTTAGCTGAAATATATATGATTTTATGCTTTCACAAAACTGTACAGGCTATTAGCTATTTATATTGCTTGATGATATAATTGTATGGCGATGTAGCACTTGAAATTGTGATGTAAATATTCTAAAAAATGCTGATAAAAACAATGTGTCAAATAAAAACCTGAGCTCAACTGCTGGTAGCTATGGCATAGAGAAGACTGGTTTAACTTACCAAGAATTTATAAGGAGTTTCAAAGTAGAAAAGCAGTTAAAGAGTCTAAACCACAATATAACAAAAGCCACATTTCAATTCAAACAAATAGAGAACAATCTAATAAGCAAGATGACATCACAGTGGTGACAATCCAACAAGGGGAACTAGAGGTATGAATTTTTAAAGATTTAAGTCAAACAATGCCAAGGTCAATGATCACGGTAGACTAGGACCAAGTTCCAATTATAAGCCAACTGCAATAAAGCATGCATCAGATACACCAGGTACCTTGGTCCTATTGAACATGTGGAAGGGAAAAAAAGTTCAGAAATGTTCCTAAGTACCTAGGGTCTGGAGGAAAAGGTCTCAAATGTTTTAGAACTTTCTTCTGGTGCCCAAACAAAAGTACTTTTTTAAGGTCCCCAGAACATCAGGGATGCACTTAGAGACACACAAGCTGTCAGGCAGAGGTCAACAAAAGGGTCCAATTGATACTGCTCAGGTAGTCATTTTAGATAAAAGACCTATTGCAGTGTGATGTGTCCCTGTAGTCACTCTGGAGTTCAGTCAACTGATTCTTGGAGTTCACTTCTTTTTCCTGGGTGCAAATGGGTCCAGCCCTTCTGGTCTCCTCACAGGTTTTAACATGTTTCAAATAGCAGGTGCAGTTCTTCTTATGTTCTTCCACAGGTCTGGAAAGTGCCCTGAGGGGATAGGTGCCTTGGGGTCCACGATTATGCCTGGCACCACGTAGTGGGTAGGCACCATCCACCCACCAAGTGGCAACCCTACCAACTTACAGTAGTCATAGGCAATGCCAAAATTGCTTAAGTCTTCAGCCACACTAACGTAGGGCTCTGAAGACTGAGGAAGTGTACCAGAGTGGACTAGAGAAATCATCACTGTCCATAAACAACTAACACTAAAATCTAGTGTAAAACAGGCACTGAACCTAAAACAAACCAGTAGATAGATACCTGGTAAGACAAAAGCAAAGCCCATCAGCTCTAGGCAAAAGGATACACGAAAATTATAATGGGATCCTTTTTGCTCCCTTTCTAGTGTGCCAAAGTGTCACATATGGCTCAAATAAACCTGTCAGGCAGAAGTTGACATTGTGGTGCCAGTAGGATGGCAGTATCCTCCCTTTCTGCTTTAAATACCACGCACCCTTTCTTGTGACATACAAGGCCTACATAGGGGAGACTTACTAATATTTACCTGTCAAAAAGGTTATTGAGGCAGGTTACTCTGCAGGGATGACACTGCAGCAGCCAGACTAAAATCATAGGCCTGAAACCATGTTTTCCTTGTCACACTTGTGGATACCACAATAAATGTTGCTGTCCACAGGTGACATTTAGCATTCCATGCCATTGGTGCAGTTTGTACACACTCTTCTATGGTGTTATAGGAGAGTTAAGGACATGAAACAGGGACTAGCCACTTTCTACTTGGTTTACGGGTCAGAGAAAACACATTGGCATTGAAAATCAACGGGTGGTGCCAAATGTCCAGAGTCTAACAACCGGCAACAAAATTCAATGCAAAATGGTAATGACCATGCAAAAAGAACGTTTCTCAAAATCTTCATATATTTTGGTTGTGCCTGTGATTTTTGCAATTCTCTGTACACTGGCACCTTCCCAGTAACTGTCTGATCTATTGTGCTTAATTTTCGAGCGTCACAGGATGGTTGTTTACGTAGAATGAATTGCTGATGCTACCACTACATTTTCTCAATGACATGCATACATTTTAGGTTGCTTTTATTGGGAGAATGGAGCATTGATATAAGGATTTCATTCTGCAAGATCAGCATTACATCTTGTGTATCAATGCTACATCTTAAATATAAACCTTATCTGGAATGCTGTGATTTTGGTGGTTATCTGGTGTATTGAAGCATGTTTTCTTTAATTAAAATAACTGATATCGATAATCGAACATCAGTGGATAACTGATTTATTGTATATTACCAACCTACTTCATTTTTAATTTTTTCTTTCTCTTTCCTGTGACAGATGTTGCCGTTTTTCTGGTGTAACTGTTGGGTTCGTTTTAATTTTGTCGCTTGTGGTCATTGTTAAGTCTTATACTGCATTAGACATGGAGTGACTTGTTTTTATACTCCCAATAAAAATGAGCTAAAGCTCAGCTAATCATTTTTAATTTGCCACTGCCGTGGGCAACAATTTTAAAATCCACTGGCAAGGCCAAAAGTGGTGCTTGGCCATGTGAAAAATATAGAAACAATGCAAAAGTATAAAAAAAACTGTTTTCTATTACAAACACTTGACATGTTATTTAGATTGGTGTGATTTCATGTAATATCCGACATTTCATGTTACTGTTATTACTCAAAATACCTGATGTTATGCCATTGCGCCACATTGAGTAATTGAGACTTCATTCAAGTAAAAATCGTATCCTGGAAGCACATGAAGAACCCAAACAAATCGAACACAAGCAGCTCTTTTACACATCAAATGTAATTTTGCACTAGGTTTCTAGCACAAAAAGTGTGCTTGCACTAAAAAGGGAAGTGAGGCCTCATTTCCCACTAAGAATGAGTGCACATTTTTTTTTTTTTGGGTAATAACGTAATTTTACATAATTTGTGACAATTGAGATTTTCCTAGCCTTGGTGTCTGAAAGGCTAGATTTTATTAAAGACACAGAGGCGAGTATTATGCAGTATTTTCTTGCTTTTAATTTCAACAGCAGCCAAGAAAGAAAAAACGACATTTCCCAAAAGGGAAAGGAAAAAACTACAAAGTGACATTACAATTGGGGGAACAACCAATGAGACGTCGAGTACAACTATTAGTATATTGACTGCGAACAACAAGACCTCTTTTCTTGATGCAAGAACTAAAGAGGAGGATAAGCAACGAATAAAACAGCATAAAATATAGCCATAGCAGCGAAAAGGTCCACAAAACAATCTTGAAGCTGGTGAGCGGAGAGACGAGCCCAGGAAGGAGAACCGTTGAAGAAGCCATCCAGCTCTAAAGGGAGAACATCATGTGGATTAGGCAGAACTAACGCTGGAAGAAGGAGTTGGAACTAAAATAAAGAAAGAGGGAAGGGTTAAAAAAGTGGAGGGATAATACTCGCCTCCGTGTCTTTAATAAAATCTAGCCTTTCAGACACCAAGGCTAGGAAAATCTAAATTTTATTACAAGACCGGAGGCTCATATTATGCATGTTCAAATCATAACACTAACAGAATCTGAAACATGGGAAATTGGTTTACAATAAAAGGTTTTAAACGTATTTTCATTGGACCAGTCTGCATACCTGAGAATATCCTGCAACAAGGCTCCAGCCCAAAAAGCTTGAGAGGCCATTGCACCTCTAGCAGAATGGGAACCAAAGGAATCGACATTAATCCCAGCTGAAGACATGATCCATCTGATCCAACGGGATAAGGTTGGGGAAGAAACAGGTTTATGAGGCTTTTGAAAAGAAATGAGTAACTGGGAGGCAAAGGAGGGTCTCAGGTCTGCAGTACGATTCACATAATTCTTTAAACAAGTTGCAAAACACAATTTGGGTTGAGAGGGAAAAAACAGATAATGAACAGAGGCAACGTTAGTTTTAGTACGCCTTCGAACCTGAAAAGAAATACCTAGAGGAGAAAAGAAAAAGGAGGGCACATCCAAAGCTTTAACATCTGAAACACATTTAAGGGAAATCAGACATAAAAGCATAGTCAACTTTGCAGACAACTGCTTAAGGGAAAGGAAACCATTATCCAGCTAGTCAATGAGAAATCTAAATACCAAATTAACATCCCACATTATGCTGTACTTAGGAGATGGAGGAAAAACATATCTGACTCCCTTCAAAAGCTGACAAACAAGAGGATGCTTACCAATCGGTCTCCCATTGACTCTATAGTGCTCAGCAGAAATGGCTGATCTGTAAGTATTAATAATACGGTAAGCTTTACCCCGGGAAGCAAGAGATGCAAGGAAATTCAGAACCAATACTACATCATCTGAAAGGGGATCGGAATTCCTGTCCATGCACCAGCTGCACCAAGTGGCCCATGCAGATTTTTAGGCCTTGGTGGTACCAGGGGCTCTAGATTATTGGATGAGCTTGAGAGCATGTTCCGAAATTCTTGGGGTTCTCCAGGATGACCCAAAATCTTCCAGGCTATGAGAAAAAGGGTGTTGCCGAGGACCATGTGGTGCTGACGACCCTGGGGATCTAGCAATAGGTCGGGACAATGAGGAAGCCCCACCGGACAGTCGGCCGCTAGTTCCAAAAGAGTTGGATACCAAGATTGAGCTTGCCAAAAGGGGGTTATGAGAACCAGAGTGGACTGCTGTCTGCGTGCCTGTGCAAGGACTTGAGGAATCAAAAGGAAAGGAGGAAAAGCGTAAAGAAGAGATGATTGCCAGATCTGAAGGAAAGCATCCGTGGCGAGAGCCTGCGGATCCGGTCTTCAGCTGAAGAAGGAGGGAATATTGGAATTGAGGAGTGAAACAAAGAGATCTATGGAAAGGTTGCCAAAGATGGAAATAAGATGATTGAACACTGAAGGGTGCAGCTGCCAATCGCTGGAACACTGAAGATGTCTGGAGCACCAGACTGCAACTGTATTCAATTTCCCTGGCATGTAAACCGCTCTGACTGAGATGTTTTGAGGAAGACAATATTCCCACAGATGCTTTGCTAGAGTTGATAAAATCTTGGACCTGGTACCTCCTAGATGGTTGATGTACCTGACGGCTGTCAGGTTGTCCATTCGGAGAAGAATGGTGCAACTTACCTTGTCTTTTGTAAAGGAGCGGATGGTAAAGGAACCTGCAAGCATCTCTAAACTGTTGATGTGCAAGAAGGACTCCTTCTGACACCATGCGCCTCCAGTTGCGAACTGACCACATCTTGCGCCCCAACCAATCCGACTTGCATCGGATTCTAATACAAGATCTGGGGCGGCAGAGAAGATAGTTCTCCCGTTCCAAGCATCTAGGTGCATCAGCCACCAAAGCAGTTCCTCCCTGGACTCAGGGTCTAGAGCAAGAGGATCAGAAGAAGCAAGGCCCCTGTGAAAGTGGCGAATCTTCAAACGTTGAAGGGTGCGATAATGGAGGAGACCTCAGAAGATAGCCTGAATCAAGGAAGCAAGAAGCCATACCAGGCGAGCCAGAGTTTTAAGAGAGATATGAGAAAGAGATAAGGATTGATGAATTTCCTTCATGATTAGGGAAACCTTGTGCTGGGGAAGTTGAAGAATAGAAAGAGTAGTGTCTATGAGAAAACAGAGGAATTCCAGTTTTTGAGAGGGAACAATGGCAGATTTTTGAAAATTGATGAGAAATCCCAACTTTAGGAGAAGATTTTGACAAAGATGTAAGTGGGAAAGAAGCAGATCTCTGTCTTGTGCCACAAGGAGAAAATTGTCTAGATAGAGGATGAGGCGGACACCTCGAGATCTGAGGAAAGCTGCTATGGGTTTGAGAATCTTGGTGAAATACCAAGGGGCTGAAGAGAGGCCGAAAGGCAAGACTTTGTATTGATAAAAGGAGTCTCCCCACTAAAATTGGAGCATCTTGAAGATCTAATCTGACCAACCAATCATTTTCAAGAAGAAAGTCCCTGAGGTGGAAGTTAGTCTCCATTTTGAAATGGCAATAGATTACAAAATTGTTAAACAAAATTTAGATTTAGAACTAGCTGAAACTCTGGTTTTTCTTTTGGACCAAGAAAATGGTGCTGAGAAATCCGGAAGAGTCGAACTGAACTGGCTCTATTGCCTGTTTGGAAAGGAGAGATTGAATCTCGTACTGGAGGAGTTGGTGTTGTTCTTGTGAAAAAAACAAGGGAAGAGGGAAAGAAGATTGGAATGGGGGGTGATATAATTCTAACGGTTAACCCTGAATGGACTGAATCACCGAAGGATCTGATGTGAGAAGCAAACATGAATTTACGAACAAATCTAATCTGCCTCCTACTGGAGGTAGGTCAGAATTGAAAACACTTATTGGACAATTGTTCTCCTTTATTGGAGTGTCCTCTGCTCCGGTAACCTCTTGAACGGTGGGGGTAGAAACGTGGCTTATATCCTGAGTAGGTATCAGGCTGGTACTGTTGAGAGTAGGAGTCTCGGTTGGGATATTGGCCCCTGAGGGAGCGGCCGGCAAAGCGACTCCTGCCTTTGCGGGCCCTGGAAAAAACCTGTGATGAAAAAAATCTTCTTCAGAGAAATTTGAGCCTCATCCAAAGTGGCAAGGGTGGAGACATACTTGCCAAGTTCTTTTATAAAGGAATCTTCAAATAAAAGGCCATTAGCCGAAGGACCCTCTTCTTTGGAGGCCAGCAAAGCCAATTTGGGGTCAATCTTTAGAAGTAGACTCTTCCTTCTTTCGATGGATAACTGGGTGTTTGCATTACCCAGTATACAAATTGCACTTTGTGCCCAATTAGAAAGAACTATAGGGTCTAGAAGGAAACCGCTCCATTATTGCCTCTTCTGCCAAATCAAGAATCATGGTTAGAGGACCCACTAAGTCCAACAGCTTATCCTGGCAACCAGACCAGGCTCTGTCCACACCTTTTTTGGGATCTTTGCCATATTTGGTAAAAAACATTAGCATGTTCGGGTCAATTACAGGGGTAGCGGTAACATTGGTGGATAATGAAGGATGGAGACACTTAGGGGCATATTTATACTATGTTTGCACCGAATTAGTGTCATTTTGTTTTACTCTAATTCGGTGCAAAACTAATTCCATATTTATACTTTAGTGCTAGACCCCTCTAGCACCAAATTTATGGAGTTAAAGTCATTTTTTGAAAGTGGAGACCTACTTTGCCTTAATGAGATGCAAGGTAGGCATTCCCGTGCAAAAAATGACTCTATGGCCTTAACGCCATATTTAGGGGCATATTTATACTCTGCGGCATATTTATACTCTGTTTGCACCGAATTAGTGTCATTTTTTTTAACTCTAATTCGGTGCAAAACTAACTCCATATTTATACTTTGGTGCTAGACCCATCTAGCACCAAGGCCCTGATTTAAACTTTTTTTGCACCGCATTAATGTCATTTTATGATGCAAAAGTGGCGCAAACTTACAAAATATTGGCCCTTATTTATACTTTTTGCTGCAAAACTGCACTAACTCAGTTTTGCACCAAAATGTTTAGCACCGGCTTGCACCATTTCTGTGCACCAGCCGGGCACCATATTTATGGAATGGTGCAAGCCAGTGCAAAGGGTAGGCTAGAGTTTTAAAAAATGACTTTAGTCGGGTGGGGCTGGCAGTATAGAAGAAGAGGGTTTAGCACCAAAAAATGGCTTAAGGCAGGTTAGAGTAAAAAAAAATGACTCTAACCAGATTAGTGTCATTTTATGGTGCTAAACCTACCATGCCACATGACTCCTGCCTTAGAAAAGGCAGGAGTCATGCCCACCACCCCAGTGGCCAGCACAGAGGACAGGGGTCCCCTGGGCATGGCCATTGCACCCTGTGCCATGTATGGGGGCCCATTTCATGGCCCCCTATGGCACTTTCAAAAATAAAATGCACTTACCTGTACTTACCTAGGATGGGGTCCCCCATCCTCGCAGTCCCTCTAGTGTGGGTGGGGGTGCCCCTAGGGCCTAGGGAGGGCACCTCTGGGCTTATTCCATGGTGTTCCACCATGGAAATAGGGCCACAGGTCCCCTAACGCCGGCCCTGACCCTGGTCTTAAAAAATGGGGCAAAGCAAGCTTTGCCCCATTTTTTGACCCCTCCTCCCTCCCTTGCACCATTTTTACATGGGAGTATAAATATGGTGTTAAGGCCATAGAGTCATTTTTTTGCACGGGAACGCCTACCTTGCATCTCATTAAGGCAAGGTAGGTTTCCACTTCCAAAAAATGACTTTAACTCCATAAATTTGGTGCTAGACAGGTCTAGCACCAAAGTATAAATATGGAGTTAGTTTTGCACTGAATTAGAGTAAAAAAAAATGACGCTAATTCAGTGCAAACAGAGTATAAATATGCCCCTTAGCGTCAAAATGATGCTAATCTAGTCAGAATCATTTATTTTGACTCAAAACTGCCTAACGTCATTTTTTTTTAAGCTAGCCTACCCTTTGCACCGGCTTGCACCATTCCATAAATATGGTGCCCAGCTGGTGCTAAAAAATGGTGCAAGCCGGTGCAAAACTTTTTGGGGCAAAACTGCCTTAGTGCAGTTTTGCACCAAAAAGTATAAATAAGGCCCTTAGACTTTAGTTTATTTCTGGTAACCTTGTCTATGGAATGGCATAAATAAAAAGAAACATATTCTGCAACATGGTCAGAGGGAAACCATTCTTTAGAGTTGGGATGAACCATAAAGGAAGGGTCGAACATAGGTTCACCAGAATGGTCCACCAAAACTTAAGACACAGGGTGAGCGACACCACAGTCAGAAAAATGTACGCCTTTTCTCCGGAAGCTCATAATCATATTGATCAACAGATCCATGCACATCATCAGTATAACTGAGGGAGTCATTATCATCATCATCATCCGTGTCTCTCAAATGGGTGATATGGATGGGGGAGGAAGGGAGTCCCGATTTAAAAACCTCTCGGGTGGGAGGACCAATAGAAACAGAAATGCCCTTTGAGGGCCCAGGAAGGGAGGCAGCACGTTTCTTGCCTTTGCTAGAAGGCACCTCATTTGTAGAAATAATTTTTGAAAAAGAGGCTTCCAAAGTCTTTGACAAATCCCATATTGAAACAGAGTCTTTTCTAAAATTCTTTAAAGATTCTTGGAGAAACTGAGTGTCTTCTTCTTCAGACATAATGAAATAACGCCAAAAATATTTTACAAATGGATAGAAAACTGGTAAACAAAAGTTAACCAGCAAAAATAGGGTTAAAACACAACTTAGGAGAGGGGGGAGTGGCCTGGGGATAAAGGTGTGTCGAAATATCAGAGAAAAATCCTACCGCACAACAAGAAGCGGTGGTAACCTAATGTAAATCCCTCCCAGGGGGAAGGAACCAGGAAAAAAACAAAGCAGCAGAGCAGTCATCGCAGGGAAGCGACCGGAGCAGCAAGCAGCGATGCTGAGGCAAGGTGAACTCTACAAAGCATTTCCAATGGCCGAATGCGACCGTTGGAAGACGCAAGGCTGCAGGAAAAAGCAGAATAGGAAGAAGGTATGCACTTCAACAGAACAAAGTCAAAAACACAATAACTGTCAATAAATATATTAAACACTGAATATGAATAAAGATGAAAGGAGCTAGTACTTATCTTGACTGCGAGCAGCAAGAAAAGAGGTCTTGTTGTTCGCAGTCAATATACTAATAGCTGTACTCGATGACCCATTTGTTGTTCCCCCCCATTGTGATGTCATTTTGTAATTTTTTCCTTTCCCTTTTGGGAAATGTAGTTTTTTCTTTCTTGGCTGCGGTTTAAATTAAAAGCAAGAAAAGACTGCATAATATGAGCCTCCGGTCTTGTAATAAAATTTCATGTAATGTCCGCAAATGAAATTGCTCACTTTTTCACTGAGGCGTATTTTATATGTTTTCAAGATGGCTACTGTGTTGCAAGATGCAGTGTACATTGCATCATCATGCCGTCATGCATCACAAAGGGCAATTTCAAAATATAGAAAACATATTTTTTTCCCAATTTTTTTCAAGATGGCCATTGCTTTGCGAGGCACTGCAAGTACTGTGTTGCCAAGTCTCATCATGCAAAGGAGTTACAATTTGCTGTACTTTCCAGATGGTCACCGCGTTGCAAGATGCAATGTAAAGACACAATGCAGTGGCCATTTTGAAAGTATAGAAAACTTTTCTATATGTACACTGCCTTTTTGATACTTAAGCTTGACTGATATGCCCTATTCTATTACCAAGGCTGGTGGATTATAACATCATTCAGTATTAGCAAGACTATTAGCAGCTACCTCCATACCACACGAGAAAGACAGCGCGAGAGGAACACAATTGTAAAGAAAAGTACCTATCCTTAAACTTACTCAGAAATCTTTCCAATATTTTTCACATTTTCTATTAATTGTTGTTTGACTTTTTTTCTGAGTGATTTGCTTTAATATTGTTTTTACTTTCCCTATAAATGAAAATTCTTAGCAACTTTTCTTCATTTTTTAACTCTGGTTTCTGAATGTCTGTTAATTCTTTACTTTTTGGGTGACCTTTTAACTTTTTATTTTTTCATTGTTATTGTTTAGTTGATTGAATAAAGATAAGACCTCACACATTTTTTCTGAGTATTACATTGCCAGGTGGAGTTTGTGAACATTGTTACATTCTTCTGTCAATGTGATCTGAATGCACAACCTCACCATAGCAGCATTTAGCACAGTATCGGTTCAATAAAGAACTTTACTAATGGCTGCGCTGATGCCCATAAGGTTTGTACAGCGTATTTTAGTCAGAGTTTAGTGACTGGCACAAGGCAGGGCAGTGTACATGTAAAGCAGTTTTTCATGAAATAAATTTTTTCCCTTTGAACAACATGTGTTAACTTCAAGAGAATGATTTGCGCTCTTGTTGACTTCTGTCACTTTATGATTCTTCACGCACAATGGACCGAAACGCTTCTACAATGCTCGGACTCTTAATGTTTCATTTAACCCATTTGAACTGGTAGACTAGGCTTCTTTTGTTGACTTTGCAGCATTAGAAATTTGAACATAACATTAAGTTAATTTTAATCTAAAAAAATGTTTAAAGTTAGCAAAACATCACCTCCTTAATATGTCCAATAGCAAAAGTCTTGGGGCCAGATGTATGAAAGCATTTTGCATTCGCAAACGGTGCGAATGCCCGTTTGCAAATGCAAAATGCCATTTCAGAATGTATGAAATACACTCTGAATGCAATTTTAAGGAATCGCTAAAATAGCGATTCCTTAAAATTGCGACCCTGTTTAGAGAGTCGCAAATTGTGACTCTCTAACTAGAAATCGCAAATAAGGATTCCTTATTTGCGATTTCTTAGCACATGTATGAAGCCATTCCTAAATGCGATTTTGGCGTTTAGGAATCGCTAATTACCACCAAGTTGAACTTGGTGGTAACCATGTGCAAAATTAAAAAATGCATTTAAAATGTATTTTTTAAATGTACATGTAAAGCACACATGCCCTTTTGGCATGTGTGCACCTTACATGTTCCCCAAAAAACTTTTGGGGTGCAGCAGAGGGGGGGGGGGGGGGGGGGGCTTAGCCTCCCAGCACCCTGGGGTTTTGCATTTCCAAAATTGCGATTTCTGGTTCAGAAATCGAAATTTTGGAAATGCGAAAAATTTGCGGATATGGGCCACCCATGGCTGCGAATGGGGCCGGTATCGCAATTTGCGAATCGGTTATAGCATTTGCGATTTTTAAGAAATCGCTATTACCGATTTGCAAATGTGATACATGGCACTTTGCGAGTCGGAAATAGCGATTTCTTACAAATCGCCATTTCCGAATCGCAAAGGGCCGTGATGATATATGTGGCCCATGGTCCTTTAACTGGTTAAAATTAGAGAAAAATGTTCAACGTGCAATCTATAAGGAAGCAGTTTCTGGGCTTTTCGTTATGTGCATCTGCAAAGAGAAGACATGTTAGGGTGGCTGAATAGACAGAAGGGGTCATGGCTTCTGATCCCAAGTAAAGATTAGCATCTGGAAACATAGATGCCACTTCCTTAAAGTCTTCACTAAACATCCAATTAGCAACAGCATGCACATATTAAAATGAGCCAGAAATTAAGAGTAAGCACTTAGGGGCATATTTACAAGAAAATGTCTCATCAGTCCTGATGCATCACTTTTTGTGCTTCCCCGGCGCCCCCTTAACGACACCATGATTGGACTGTATTTAAAATGCGGCGTAACATGGCGGTCGTTACCACAACAACGTCAACATTTTTGGTGTTGTTGTGGAACTGTGCTGAACTAGCTCCAACAATTTTGGCGCTGTGCAGCAAAGCACAGGGAGGCCCATAGGCCAATAAGGGAGCGTCACTTTAACTTCTGCCTTGGGCAGGTATTAAAAATGATTAAACAAATGGTGCAGTGAAATCTTGTTAATTTACCTACGCCCCTTTTTTTGGCCTCCCTGTGGGGGAACGCCCCCTTTCCGTACATTATGCCTGGTGCAAGCATGATGTGGCACAAGTGGTTACAAAATGGAGAAATGCATGCATTGTGCCACTGTGTAAATATGACACGGGGGAAAGGCCTCCTTAACGCCATCTTGGGGTAAAAAATTATGAAACTAGGGCAGAGCAAGCCGGCGGCACAGGCTTGTAAATATGCCTCTAAGGGTCTTGTGTACCAAGACCCATCTGCAAACCAGGATAAGCAATTTGCTCAAGGACTGATTTGTGAATTGGTATCCAATTTGTGATACTATGTAAAAAAATGCTTCAGCATGTACATTTAGTGGGTGGAGGGGTGGTTGCAAAATGACCTGCCATAAAAAGAAAATCAAGCAGGAGGCAAATTGCAACACCAAGTGAATAGCTACGTGTGCAGGGATGGTACCTTCAGGAGACAACAGATCACAACCTTTGCATGTGCTTTCCAAAACAGGAAACTTGTTTCTAAAGCAGCCCGTGTTCCTTAAGTAGACAGTTGCTGATGTAAAAAATAAGGCATAGATTTAAGAAAAGTGGTGCTTCACATTGTGAAGTCCCACTTTTCTTGCGCCCCACTGTGCCCCTCTAACACCACCATGTGTGTGCCGTATTTAAGATACGGTGCACCATGGCAGTATTAGGAACAATAGAGTCAACATTTTTGACGCAATTGTGCTGCTTTACTCAATAGCGTCAAAAAGTCTGACGCTAGTGGAGCAAAGTGCAAGGAGGCCCATTGATTCCAATTGGTGCTTCCTTTTAACACCACCTTTCAGATCTTTTAGATTTCATTGTGCCATTTTTACGGGCCTCCTTGTGGCACGACGTCCCTTTTGCATACATTATACATTGCACATACATAATGTGGAGCAAAGTGTTGCAAAGTGGCACAATGCATGCAGTGTGCCAGTTTGTAGATATGGTGCAGCGTTTTTGTCAGTCAGAACTGAACTGATGCTAATGTGGCATAAGATGGTGCAAGGCCATCCTTAACTTTGGACCTAAGTTTCTTTTACAGGAGCATGCAGTGTTTCCCTAGACCATTGCATTCGCTCCCAAAGGCACTTAGACATGATTGACAAAGGGTCGGCTTCCCCTTTGTGTTTCAGTTATCAACCTATTTGAAAAGTTAGTCATTTTTCTGTTTTTTTCCACTACAAATAAGGTCACAAAGCATTGATACAGCTCATTACGATTCGAAATAGGAGGGCTATTCGCATTTCATCCCCCTTCTATTCTTGATAGGTCACAAAACCCCTTGTATGAGCCTATCTCTTAAATGGGGGTAAAAACATCCTCAAAACACTGGTTTGCTTTTGCAAACCCAGTAAATTTGTAAACTGTACTGTTTGTGACCACAGAATTCGTTTTCACTTCAGACCTAAACTGCTGTTCTCTTCCTTACTTGTGCTAGAAGTAGCATTAAAGGGCTAAACAATCTTGGGGCTGTTGATAATTGCAATAGTTTTGCATCAACTTTCTATGTTTCATGCTCTTTTGCATTGGGTAGCAGAAGAAGCTGTAAAACTGCAATGTCATAAAATGCTCCTTTTAACCCCTTGGGTGCCGGGGATGAGGTGGTTACATCTTCGGCCCTCTGGTGCCGAGGACGTAAACAGCTCATCCTGCATCTGGCCCACGGGGAGTGCTAGCACTCCCCCAGTGGGCCTCCCACCCCCTCTACCTAGGCACCCCGCCGCGCCAGTGATGTCTGTTGACATCAGCAAGCAATCATGCAGTGACCTCATGAGAGGCTGCCCCCATCGCGTTGGAAGCTCAGCGTGATCAAAAGAGAAATGCTTGCATTTCTCTTCTGATGGGGAGATGGGGAAAGGCCTTTCCTTTCATGTCTTTCTGAGCATTTCTGCAGCCTGATCCAAAAGCGATCGGGCTGCACAAATGCCCCCTAGACACTAGGGATGTTTTTTTATATACTGGTATGAAGGGAGTGACCTATTTTAATTAGGCCGATCTGCCCCCAGGGCAAATTTATTTTAGGCCATTTCTGCCCCGATTTGGGGCAGATCGGCCTATTTTAATTAGGCCAAACCACTAGACACCAGGGATTTTTTTTTGGGCTAATTTCACACAAGGGGAGTGACCCCTTGGGCAAGGGTCACTCCCCGGGGGGGGCAAATTTACTTTAGGCCATTTCTGCCCCCCCTTGGGGGCAGATTGACCTATTTTTTTGTATTGTATTTTGTTTCTTATTAATTGCATCATATTACACAATGTACAGAACATATTCTATTATTCTATGCCATTTCTATTTCTAATCATATTTTAAACATTATGTATGGGTGATTACATTTTTATTATTCACTTGTCTTCATCCATGTCATTTGCCATAGCCGTGACATTTTTCGTATAACGATACAAATACAAACAGGAGTTCGTTTGACGGTTATTGGACCTGGCCCTTTTACAGGGTCATTCCCCGGACTTTTTGCTTTTGCCTCATTATTTTTCTGACCTTTGTTGGCTGACGTATTGACTCTGAGCACTTTTTTACTGCTAACCAGTGCTAAAGTGCATGTGCTCTCTCTTACAAATTTGGTATGATTGGATTATACCTGATTGGCATATTTAATTTACCTAGAAGTCCCTTGTAAAGTGGTATCCCTATACCCAGGGCCTGTAAATTAAATGCTACTAGTGGGCCTGCAGCGCTGCTTGCGCCACCCACTGAAGTAGCCTGTCAAACCTAGTTAAGGCCTGCCAGCGCAGAGCCTGTGTGCGCAGTTTCCTGCCACAGGGACCTGGCATCTAAATTTACTTGCCAGGCCCAGAACTCCCCTTTTACTACATGTAAGTCACCCCTAAGGTACGCCCTGGCTAGCACTTTGGGCAGGGTGCCATGTATGTAGAAGGCAGGAAATGTGCCATGTTGCGTGGCCTGTCCTGGTAGTGACAAACAGCCTAACTTGGTGTCTCACTACTGTGAGTGCTGCCCTCACATAGGATTGCATTGGAAATGCCCTGTATTATGTGTGAGGGGTATTGTCTGATTTATGAGGGGTAGCGTAGGCAAGTTTGGTATGGTTGTGACAGTGGTAAGAAATGCTGCTTACTGGTGTAGGTGTATTTTTTATTACTATCACAGAAATGCTACTTCTAGAAAGTGAGCATTTATCTGTGCTTATAACTTTGGTGTTTTGCAGCTTGTCTCCAATCCATACTTCTCAGACAGCCTGAACACTGGGAGGGTGGAGGTGACACAGAGGTGCATCTACATATTGTAAAGCCTTCCTGGGCTGAGAGAAGGGAGAGGCGGGGCACACCTGCATTTGTAAAGACTGTGCCCTGGCCTCACACAATAGGGTCGTTAACCCCCACTGATGTTTGGAGCCTGTACTGAAAGGAGAGAGGGGGCACTCCCAGAACCAGTTATAACTGGCTGGAACCTCCTCTCCCTACCATTGAAAAACACTGTAAGAACTGACTATAAGTACAGGGGAATTTCCCCCACAATTTGAACATTCTTGGAACTTGAAACTACACAGAACACTGATGAATGGACTCACCAGGAAACCACGTTCGACTGCTGCTGTTGTGCTGACCTGTGACATGCCTGGTCACTAGGAACTGCCACCATCTGCACCCCTTGTGCTGGCCTGTAGCTGGGCCCACCAGCCCTGTGCACCTTCTTGTTTTGGTTTGCCCCCGTGGGCAGGGTGCTGTGGCCCCTCACCCCTGCAAACCCTCTCTACAACTTTGCCCACAGCATTTTTCAAAGTTGCTCTTTTTATTTCTAAAGAAAACTTACCGCTGCAGCTCAGGCTGCTGATTTAAGCTAGCGCTGTGTGAAGCGCTTTCTTTGGAGCCCCTAGCGCTCCGCCCCGGCACCTCTGCCTGTGAAAATCACTGCCGCAGCCCGGGCATCACATTTGGGACTGAGGCGTGAGGATCGCGCTGCCTCCAGTACCCCCGGGGCACTTCCTGAATCCAAAGAAAGGAGCTGGGCCGCTCCTATTGTGCCTCCGGGTGACGCGCGCTTTACGGAGCGCCCCCGGGGCACACGACAGCCCCAACTCTCAGAGCTGCCTCCCTTGAGGACGAGGGACGGCAGCAGTATGGCTCTCGCACCAGATCGGGTGTGACCGCAGAAGGGAGCAGACCAGGAGCCTCAACTGAGGCCCTTGCTCCCTCTACCCCCTTTGGGAAGCCGCACCACGGACAAGGGCGGCTGCCCCCCTGTTCACGCAGGACACGGGGAGAAAAGGGAGTTCCCTTCTCCCCGGTCACTGCCCGACGGGCACGATCGCCCCCCTTTGTGGATCTTTTTGGTGCTTTGGGCCCCCCCGTCGGAGAGGGCCACTAGAGACCAGGGGTGCCCCACAAAGATCGCGGGTCCCCGGAGGGGCCCGTCCTTTTCCCAGTAGGGAGGGTGCAGATCGCCCTCTCTCCCAGGAGACGGGTGAGGCCCCCATTTTCCACGCATAGGAGCGGCGGGGCCCCCCATACTCCTCCTTAGGCACTGGAAGCGCCTCTTCCACCATAAATCAGGTACTCTTTAGAAAATCTAGGCTCTAGGGTCCTAATACAAACTTACAGATGTTTGCTATTTCCTACCTGTTTACTGGTGATACATATATGTGCTAATGTTTCTTTTCTAGGCATGTCTAGCTGATATGTATGTATATGACTTGTGGTTAAGGGCCAGATGTATGATCACGGCCCATTGCGATTCGGTAATAGCGATTTTTAAGAAATCGCTATTACCGACTCGCAAAGGGCCATGTATCACATTTGTGAATTGGTAATAGCGATTTCTTAAAAATCGCGAATACTATTACCGAATCGCAAATTGCGATACCGGCCCCATTCGCAGCTATGGGCCTGTTGGCCCATAGCTGCGAATTTTTAGCATTTCCAAAATTGCGATTTCTGAACCAGAAATCGCAATTTTGGAAATGCAAAAGGCCAGGGTGCTGGGAGCCTAAGGCCCCCTCTCCTGCACCCCAATTTTGTTTTTTGAACATGTAAGGTACACACATGCCAAAAGGGCATGTGTGTTTTACATGTTAAATTTAGAAATGCAGTTTTACTGCATTTTTTAATTTTGCACCAGGTTACCACCTGGTTGCAGATCATGGTATTTTGCATGTGCAAAATACCATTCTGCGAAAAATCGCAATTTGCGATTTTTTTGCAGCATTGCCTTGCGACCTGGATTTTGTGAATCGCAAATTGTGATTCGCAAAATCCAGATCGCAATGCAAATAATCGCAATTTTTGCGATTTCTACTTTGTGGTCTGTGAATGCCTTTCATGCATTGCAGACCACTATTTTGCACTCACAAACGGCCAATTTTACCATTTGCGAGAGCAAAATATTTTTATACATATGGCCCATAGTCTCTAATGTTCCTTTTATGGGTATTTAGGAATTGTTCATGACAAGTGCATATACCTTTTACTATAATTCCTGACTACTGCTTATGTTGCAGAATCCTGAGTACTTACGTGTTCTAATGTGACAACTGCATGTTCTTGCAGAGTATTAGTAACTTGTGTAACAGACTGACAACTGCTAAGGTAGCAGGGTATTACTTACGTGTAATGTTGGTCTAATTATGTTTTGTGCAATACAGATTATTGTTACAAAGCTCAGTGTTGTGTTTACTTTGTGGTGTAAATTTTACGTCACTTGTGTTGTGTGTTGTGCAAACGCTTTACACATTGCCTCCAGGTTAAGCCTGACTGCTCGTGCCAAGCTACCAAGGGGGTGAGCAGGGGTTATCTTGGACGTGTAACTCCCAAGCCCTGACTAGAGTGGGTAGGTTCTGCCTGGCTGAGGTGCATACCCTAGCCAACCATAAACCCCATTTCTAACATTGGTTGTCAGTGGTGAGGATAGGACTTGCGCTTGCACAGTACCTTGTGACTCATTTTTGCACCGCAAATCGCACTTAGACCATTACATGTTTTAATTCTCTTTTCTAAAATGATTCTCCTGTTCTCTCAAGCTAGTCATTTTTATTTTTACTCCTGTGTTGTATACTCGCACTTTGGACTCTTGTTGTTTATGCTAGTGTTGTGCTCTTTACAAAATGGAGTCTACCTTTGACATGGATGGCACTAAAGCTTTATATTATTTTGAGCAGGCACGTGAGATAGCAACAGAAAAAGAGGCCTAAGAGAGGGATGGTTCTGACGGAGACCCTAGAGAGACCCACGAGAGTAGTGAGCACTCTGAGGAAGAGGGTCCCCAGTACACACCCCAGGGGGATAGTGACCCGGAAGAGTTAGACTCTGAGGGAGAAGATGACTGGCCAGGGACACCAGTAGAGAGAGAGGACCCCATAGATAGGGTGTCCCTAGGTTGGAAAACCAGGTCCAGGGTAGCTCCCTTGACCTGGAGGTGGAGAAGGCTGTCCCCAGTCTCTCTACCATTACTTCTGGGGGTATCACTCCTGATGGGAGGGTGCGGAACTCTAGAAGGAGGGGCAGGAGGAGGAAAGGCTCTTTCCTGACCCCAGCTCAGCCAGAGGGGAAGGACCCTGGGTTGGGAGACCAGTTACAGGGGGGATCCTCTGAACTGGTGGGTGAGCTGACCAGGACGACTGTAACAAGAGCCCTGGCAGTTCTGGATTCTGGGGGTACAACTCCTTCTCGGAGGAGGCGGAACCCTAGAAGGAGGGGCAGGAGGAGAAATTCTCCCTTGGGCCCTATTCAGGCTATGGGAACAGTCCCTAGGCTAGAAGACCAGTGGCAGGGGGTAACTCCCGAACTGGTGGGAAGAAGAGTGGAAACAGGATGCTATGCACCTGGGGCTCCCGCCCCCCACTCTGAGAGGTTTCAGAGACCAGTGGCCCCAGGCTTGACTGGGACCTGGCTATGGCCACAGACAACTAGGATGCCTCCCTGGGTTAGCTTAGATTGTCTTGGGAGCATAGACAGAGGAATTCAACTGGGTTCAGATTGGCGTAGAACTGGATCATGTCCCTGCAGTTGCAGGCCAGGGTCCTGGTTCTATATTCCTAATCAGGGAAGTCCATCAAGGTATTGATTGTTCTCCCCTGGCTTTGGGCTGGTAGGGGGTCATGTTGGACCTGGCCCTTTTACAGGGTCATTACCCAGACTTTTTGCTTTTGCCTCATTGTTTTTCTGACCTTTGTTGGCTGACGTTTTGACTCTGAGCACTTTTTCACTGCTAACCAGTGCTCTCTCTTACAAATTTGGTATGATTGGATTATACCTGATTGGCATATTTAATTTACCTATAAGTCCCTTGTAAAGTGGTATCCCTATACCCAGGGCCTGTAAATTAAATGCTACTAGTGGGCCTGCAGCGCTGCTTGCGCCACCCACTGAAGTAGCCTGTCAAACCTATCTAAGGCCTGCTAGCGCAGAGCCTGTGTGCGCAGTTTCCTGCCACAGGGACCTGGCATCTAAATTTACTTGCCAGGCCCAGAACTCCCCTTTTACTACATGTAAGTCACCCCTAAGGTACGCCCTAGCTAGCCCTTTGGGCAGGGTGCCATGTATGTAGAAGGCAGGACATGTGCTGTGTTGCGTGGCCTGTCCTGGTAGTGACAAACAGCCTAACTTGGTGTCTCACTACTGTGAGTGCTTCCCTCTCATAGGATTGCATTGGAAATGCCCTGCCTTATGTGTGAGTCATTAAGGGAAATAAGTCGCAATGTTTCATAATAAGGATGGGGTACCGTCAGAGGTGATGGGAGACCATTAGGAATTCACTGAGAAGTATAAGGAAAAGCCATGGTTAGGGAGGGATGTATGAATGGAAGAAAGAAGAGGGATGGTGAGTGGGGGGGGTCTAGGGTCTAGATCAGGAAAGATATAAGGAAGAGAATAATAAGAAAAGACATGGGAGGGATAAGGAAAGAAAAACCATACATGTGAATTGTATTAATATCTATGATATCCAATAGGTAAAGGAACAATAAGAAAATAACAACAATAATAATAGTAATAACCGCAGTAGTAATGATATTGATATTAATTGTGATAGTGATAGTGACCGAGGGGGGGGTGCTCGTGTAGACTCAAAAGGCAAATCATTATATTGGCTGCGTTGATATGAAGGGAATAGGGTCAGGTTACAGGATGTTATGGGGCAGGAGGGCCGGAGGGCGGTGCGGCGATATGGACGACGGTAATATGTCTCTAAGGATTGGGATATGAATAGGGGTATGGGTTATAGTGAAAGGTCAATGAATAATGGATAATGGGTAGTGGGTTTACTGTGAGTTATGTGGTGGCTTTCTACCGGGGGGTTCATCTGAGTTCTGTAGGGAAGGTGCGTTAAGTATGGGAGGGTGTGACTGCGTAGGCATGGTATCGGGAATGACATATTTCCACTGCATGATATATTGTAAAGTTCTTTGGGGGGAGATCCGATCCCAGTGTCCCGAGATGAAGGGTGACCAGGTCTGGAGAAACACCTCTGTTCTGTCCTGTAAACTATGAATAAGTCGTTCATGTGTGGCTGCTTGGTACAGTGCTACCAACCATTCATCATGGGAGGGAACGTCGATGCACGCCAATGTCTAAGGACGCATAGTTTGGCCGTTGCTAGCGTGGTGTGTAGGAGCCTACTTTCTGTTTGTGTAATCTTATAGAGTTCTCCAGTATCATGTAACAATAGGAGAGATGGGGTGGGAGTGGTGGGAGAGGTAGAACTTCCAGAAGAGTGTTTCCTACTGACCTCCAAAAAGGTTGTATGGCCGTGCAATCGTGTAGGATGTGGAGTAAGTCACAGTGCGTGTGCGGGCACCTCCAGCAGTTTGCATGAGGGAGAAGTCTTGCCGTTTGTAATTTCTGTGGGGTCCAGTACCATTCATGTAGGGTCTTAAAGAGACAGAATTTTAGGCGAGACTCGCGTGTTCTGCGGTCTCTGGCTTCGATCAGATCTGCCCAGTCCTCCAAGTCGTATGCGGTCTGTAGGCGCGTCCGCCATTTATTCTTCAGGGAAGTCAGGAGTGGAAGTGAGAAAAGATGACGATTCAGCAATGCCTGAAGTCCCGATACCGCTCCTTTCAGTTGCCCCCAAGTCTCCAGATAATTTAATATAGGAGAGCGTAGGAGCTGTTGGGATGGACACCTAGTCTTTGTATAAGACAATGTCTGAGTTGAAGGTAGCGCCATGGGTGACATTCCGGGAGATTGAATTCCACCTGTAGATCCCTGAATGTTTTGCAGGTCTCCCCTGATACAAGTTGGTCCACTCGCATGACACCTTGCTGGCACCAGTCCTTCCAGATAATAGTTTTCCCTCAAATATGGAACCCTTTGTTGCCCCATAGTGGGGCTCTGTCATGCAGGTGTGGGTCTATTTTAAGGAGTCGGTGTACCCGTTGCCAGGTTTTCCTCATGGCTCCTATCATAGGGTTAGTGGTTCGGGGGTGCTTTTGTCTCGTATCGTATAATATCTGGAGGCCGTAGGGGGCTCCTGTAAGAGCTCGTTCTACGTCTACCCATAACGGCGGATTTCTTGCATTCGGGAGTAGTAGCACCATTTGTGAGAGGTGTAATGCGTAAACATAATGTTCGACCGAGGGAAGGCTTAGTCCGCTGCACTCTCGTCGGGCTAATAAGGTGGTTCTGGGTAGTCGTGGGCGCATGGATCCCCAAGCAAAGGTGCAGATACAGCGGTCTATCTCTCGTAACACAGGTAAGGGGATCTGTAGGGGGATAATACCTAGGACATATAGAAACCTCGGCAAGGTTACCATCCGCACCGCTTGTACCCTGCCCCACATCGAGA
This sequence comes from Pleurodeles waltl, assembly GCF_031143425.1. Taxonomy (NCBI): domain Eukaryota; kingdom Metazoa; phylum Chordata; class Amphibia; order Caudata; family Salamandridae; genus Pleurodeles; species Pleurodeles waltl. The sequence continues at coordinate 786,181,137 of NC_090443.1, forward strand.
GGCCCCAGTTGACCCCACTTCTCAAAATCCTGTTTCATAGCACTGATCAGTGGATCTATATTGTCTGTTACTACGTTAACCAGCTCTTTATTTACATCAATACCTAGGTATCTTAGTCAGGAGTGTTTCCATTTGACTGGTAATCCTTGTATGGATGTACTAATTGTGACTGGGGAAAGTGGTAGGGCTTCACTTTTATCCCAATTGATTCGGTATCCTGATATGTGTTTGAATTCCATTAGAATCGCTCTCAAAGCAGTGAACGAAATGGGTAGGTCAGTGAGGGAAAATAGGATGTCGTCCGCGTATAGGTAAATGTCAGAGTTTCCGCCTGGTAGCGGGATTCCTGATATGAGGTTGGAACTACGGATGACCGCTGCCAAAGGTTCCACCGCAAGTAGAAATAGGAGAGGGGACGGCGAACATCCCTGACGTGTCCCTCTCCGAATCATAAAAGTGTCCGATAGGAACCCCCCACAGTTTTCCTGTGCTGTCAGGGAATCATATAAGAGGCGCACTTTATTAATGAAACCGTCTCCTAACCCGAAACTCTTTAAGATTTCAAAGAGGTACCACCATTCTATTCGTCAAATGCTTTCTCGGCATCCAACGAGAGGGCCAAGGCTTCCTCTTGTGTATCACGGGCTGTCCAGATAGCATGAAAGAGTGTGCGGAGGTGATTCCTGGAGGAGCGGCCTGTTACAAAGCCTACTTGTGAGTGATGAATTAGAGAGGGGATACCTTTTTTGTGGCGGGTGGCCAGTATTCCCGCTAATATTTTAATATCTCCGTTCAAGAGGGAGATAGGACTATAGCTTCCGCTGAGAAGTGGGTCTTTTCCGGGTTTCGGCAAGACTGTGATGGTGGTTTTATTAGACAGAGGGTGTAGGGAGCCCTCCTTTTTTGCCCTTGGAACGCCTTATATAAGGCATCCACTGTGTCGGTTCCCGTCCATTTATAGAATTCAGATGTGAACCCATCTTCCCCCGGTGCTTTGTGATATGATAGATTGGCTATTGCCTGTTGTATCTCTACCTAACTAATGCCTCCTTCTATAAGTGCTCTGCCCTCATCTGTGAGGCAGGGTATTTGTGTCCTCTGCAGCAATGTGTCTAGGCGGGCAGTATCCTCCGATGTTTCTGAGGAGTACAGAGTTTGGTAGTACCGACCGAATTCCTCTGCGATCGTCTGGGGGTGCGTGATGACCATATTATCTTGGGTGTGCAGTGCCGTTATGGCTAGTCCTGTTTCTCGTTTACATAGTTGGGCAGCCAACAGGCGGCCCGCTTTCTCTCCGTGTCCATAGTGTCGTCCCTTCAGCCTTTGTAAGGCATATTCTGCCTGTGAGGTATAAAGGGAATTAAGCTCCATTTTGGCCTGTTCCAGGGAACGGCAGTTGGGGGGTAGGTTGTCTTGTGTATTTCTTCATGGCCTGCGTTATTTTATCTTCTAGCGTGCGCTGTTGAGCCCTTCTATGATCATTGGAGATGGCTGCATCTCTCATTAGTTGCCCTCTAATAGTTGTTTCGCCGCAGCCCAGAGAAGTTGCGGTGAGGTTACTGAGCCCCTGTTATCATTCAGGTATGTGGCAATATGAGTCTTGAGTTGTTCCTTCCCTTTCGGGGATCGGTACCTAGGGTTAGGGAGTCACCAGGGTTTGTGGCCAGGTGTAATCATCCCGAGTTCCAGGGTTATTAATACCGGGGAATGGTCTGATAGTGCGGCCACCAGTATTTCTACTGACTTAATCGATTGTACCATTGTATGATTAAGTAAGAAATAGTCTAGCCGTGATTGAGTCCCGTGGACCGAAGAGACAAAGGTATATTCCCTATTGGAGGGGTGAGAGAGGCGCCAGCTGTCTATTATGCCGTGATCTGAGAGGATGTATTTTAGTACGGCTCTATCTGCATTGTTGCCCGTGTCAAGACCACTTGATCGGTCTAGGATAACATCTTGGACTATATTCCAATCCCCCCCCAAGAATATATTGTGAGGCACCTATCTGTGTTAGAAGGCGATTAAGAGAGAGGAAAAAGGAGCGCTTAGAGCCGGTGGGGGTGTATATTGAACCTACACATATTGTGGAGGATCCTACCACTAGCTTGGCCAGTACGTAGCGTCCCTCTGGGTCATGCCATGTTTTAATTAATCGGAATTGCAGTGAGCAACGCAGAACTATTGCCACTCCACATCTCCTTCCCATTCCCTGTGTACCTTCCAGTATAGGTGGTGTTCCGCAGTATAGTGCTTTTCCCACCCAGTCCGTGCCCAGCTTCTCTGATTCCGTTGAGGAGAGATGTGTTTCCTGTAGCAGGGCAATGTCTGCATGTTGGGAGTGGAGATAGGACAGTATCTTTTGTCGTTTAATATAGTGGGTCATGCCGTGCACATTCCAGGACAGGACTGTGAGTGGGGTCGTCGCTCCCAAGGGTGCCAGGTGTGTCATGGTTTATGGTGTATTGGATGTGTTAAGGTCCGTGAGATAGGTCCAAGAAGTGGGTGATGGTAAGCTTGAGAAGCGAGCAATAAAGGTTTCTTGTTTATTTAGGCCTTGGAAGGGGTTTGGAGGGGGGGTGGTCTATAAATAATACTGAGAAGGGTCCCTTCGGTCACAAGACGAGGAATATTAAAGAAAAGGAGAGGAGGAGGATGGAAGGAAGTGGTAAGAAGGTGGTAAGAAGGGAGCGGGACTAGGAACCTCCCTAAAACGAGGGAGTAAATAATAATAATAATGAGAGGGTAAATAAAGAAAATAGGGAATGGAAATTGGTCGAGGTGAGAAAACACTCACTACTGCTTAAAGCCTTCTAATCTGCGGGTCTAACCTGTAAGGCCCGCGCGCCAGTAAGGTATTATATCAATAGGACGTAGTGAGGGAATACATGCTTTGTTCATGGTTTCGTGAAACCTCCTAGGAGGTCCCCCAGTCGTGTGGGCGTGTTGGTGGGTGCATAAAAGGCTGAGGGGTCTGGCTATGGACCCAGAATAGACATTAGGGTCTAAAGGTGGGGGGGAGGAAGGGGCCCGGGGCGGCGAGTCATGGGACATCTTATAATACGTATTCTATGCTTGCTAATTGTTAAGTTATTGTAGAATGTAGAAATTTGTGGTATATTATGATCTATTGTGCTACGTTCTGTGTTATCGCTCGTGAATATGTCCTGCGGGGCAGTCCTGGAGCCGCCGCAAACAGGGGTTGTTTTAATCTTATTACTCCCTTCAGGGTGGTTATTATGTGCGTGGGAATTTGCTGTAATGTTCAACGGATGCGCCTTCCATGGTTCGCCTTTAATAGAGTTAGGGGCGTGATGCTATCTGTTAAAATCGTCTGTAGGCTCTCCTAGTGGGTGGCGGTGTTGGGGCTCTCTCTGGAGAGAGCTATCAGCACTGATGCCCTTGTACTGCTTGGGCTGAGGGCACCGAGTGTTCTGCCCACCCCCTCTTGGAATGGGGAGGGGGGGCAGAGGAAGAGACAGTGGCCGGAAGCAGGGTGACCTCCCCTGTTAGTTGCCTGTCCAGTAAATGTATAGTGTTCAAGACGATACGTTGTGACTAAAAATGGATTGTCACATAAGAGCAATCAGGTTGGGTTATTCATAGCAAATCTGACAATTTTACTTTGGATTCGCCTACAAAGGTTTTGCACTTTGGGTCATTATTTTGTTTGGCTCCAGCAACCCACTTGGGGCAAAATGAAAAAAATTGCAGGACCACCACAACCAGCATGCACTGCTCACTTGAGAGGCCCACTGGGACGGACTAGTATTTAAAGAGACTAATCAGGTGCCTGTAGTTAGACAAGCTGAAGCCATGCCGGTCTTTTAAGTAAGAAAGAGATGCCTGGAACACCTCCAGCACTGGCTGCACCTACGAGGGTGAAACACTTTTATATTTTTCTCTGCTGAAGAAAGGATTGACCTTGAAACACGTGTCCAGAGATGATTTTATAACTTAAGGTCTGGAATAATGAAACTGCTTAAAGAATTCTCTGAGTTGCTGGCTTTGCTTTTTCTTCCCGTTTAAATAACATGTTGGGAGTGCACTTTCACATGAGGACAACTTCGTTTTTGATAATTAACCAGCCTGTCCAGCCGGGAAGGCAGCACCACTGCACATCGAAGCAGGTCTGTGTGACTAAAAATGGATTGTCACATAAGAGCAATCAGGTTGGGTTATTCATAGCAAATCTGACAATTTTACTTTGGATTCGACTACAAAGGTTTTGCACTTTGGGTCATTATTTCGTTTGGCTCCAGCAACCCACTTGGGGCAAAATGAAAAAAATTACAGGACCACCACAACCAGCATGCACTGCTCACTTGAGAGGCCCACTGGGGCGGACTAGTATTTAAAGAGACTAATCAGGTGCCTGTAATTAGACAAGCTGAAGCCATGCCGGTCTTTTAAGTAAGAAAGAGATGCCTGGAACACCTCCAGCACTGGCTGCACCTACAAGGGTGAAACACTTTTATATTTTTCTCTGCTGAAGAAAGGATTGACCTTGAAACACGTGTCCAGAGATGATTTTATAACTTAAGGCCTGGAATAATGAAACTGCTTAAAGAATTCACTGTGAGTTGCTGGCTTTGCTTTTTCTTCCCATTTAAATAACCTGTTGGGAGTGCGCTTTCACATGAGGACAACTTCGTTTTTGATAATTAACCGGCCTGTCCAGCCGGGAAGGCAGCACCACTGCACATCGAAGCAGGTCTGTGTGACTAAAAATGGATTGTCACATAAGAGCAATCAGGTTGGGTTATTCACAGCAAATCTGACAATTTTACCTTGGATTCGCCTACAAAGGTTTTGCACTTTGGGTCATTATTTCGTTTGGCTCCAGCAACCCACTTGGGGCAAAATGAAAAAATTGCAGGACCACCACAACCAGCATGCACTGCTCACTTGAGAGGCCCACTGGGGCGGACTAGTATTTAAAGAGACTAATCAGGTGCCTGTAATTAGACAAGCTGAAGCCATGCCGGTCTTTTCAGTAAGAAAGAGATGCCTGGAACACCTCCAGCACTGGCTGCACCTACGAGGGTAAAACACTTTTATATTTTTCTCTGCTGAAGAAAGGATTGACCTTGAAACACGTGTCCAGAGATGATTTTATAACTTAAGGCCTGGAATAATGAAACTGCTTAAAGAATTCACTGTGAGTTGCTGGCTTTGCTTTTTCTTCCCGTTTAAATAACCTGTTGGGAGTGCGCTTTCACATGAGGACAACTTCGTTTTTGATATATATATATGTATATATATATATATCAGAAAACCATTATCACACTCCTGGACGAATACATCTTAGCATCAGCAAAGACTAGATCTTTACATGAGGAGCGTGACTACAATGTCTTTATTCAGCTTGATGTGGTTGAGCTAGGCAAACGTGATATAACACTACATAAACGGTGACAGACATAAAGCGTTTGTTGCATCAATAACTGTTCACTCTAGATCGTAACTGCATATTAATTGTGATTTTCTATACATACAAGTTACCAGGCACAAGATTCTGTAAACATAACAATATTGCCTCAATGGTTTGCATAACAGTGTTTCACGGAATCAAATATAGTTTTCTCCAAAAGAGTTATCAAACATAAGTTTTCTCTCTCTGTTATTTGAGAACTTATCCCTTAAGCGCAACAATGCCTAGAGTGACAACAGCATCAACTGCTATTACGATGTTCAATGGTTAAGCATAAATCTTCACTCTTTTGTGCAACAATGTTTAAAGTTGCAACAGTATCAACTGCTATTATGATGTTCACTGGTTGAGCATAAATCTTGTCTACAATTGTATCCAATTATAATTGCTGTGTGCAGACAGAATTCCTCCAATCTGGATAAACTCCTGAAAGAATACCCTTCGTAATTGACCTTAGGGCTATGAGTACGGCCTCCTACTCGTTATCATTGTATCTGTATGAAAATAGATCATTCTGAAAAGAAACTCCTCCGCTCCTCTTCTGGAAAGCACCCAAGATGTCGTTGGAACTGAAGTCTTCAAAATGGTGAGCACACTTGCAGGGGTGTGGCTGGTATTTCTAGACATGCCACACCCCAAGATGGCCACCGCCCATGGGATGCTGGAAAGTGTAGTTTCTTCATGAAACATCGTTTATTAGAATACATAACAGTGATGAGAACATTGCTTCCACCAATGTCATGACCCCGCAGCCACATGAGTCTTTCCACATGGGGGTTGATTCCTATGATGTGTTTTTGAACATAAGGGGACAATTAAAGGCACCAAAAAAGAACAGCAGATACGTGAGATAGTGGTGGGGGTGGGCCCTAGACCACGCGTCACCCTAATCCTGACAGCGCACTGGCGGGCAGATGGGTAATTATCCCCGATCCACTCCCTGGAGGGGCAGAAAGCCTACTAGATGCCAGGGAATAAAAAAAAATAGTGGGGTGGTGGCTACCAACCAGTATGGGCATGGTTATGCCGCCATCCTAACTGAAGAGGGTAACAGTCTTTTAGCTTTCCCCCTGCACACTAAAAGATCTTATCTGTGGCAGGCAAGAGGACATTTGATTATTGTGGGTTTTGGTTTTACATTTGGGCCATGAGAGCTTTTCTAACTCTCAAAATCATCCTACTTGGAATGGTGAGGACTGCACTTTTTGGACTTTGGGACACTGCCATGTAGAATAATCTACGGGACCTAGACACATCTGAAAACTAAACATGTAGGTGAGTCCAGGGTGGTGTGTTTCACATGCACCCGCACCATTTTCTTACCCACAATGCCCTGCAAACCTCCAACTTTGCTTGAAATCACACATTTTCCCATATTTTTGTGATGGACACTACTGGAATCTGCAGGAATCCACAAAGTTCCTACCAAGCATTGTTGCATCTATACCGATAAAAATTCTGCCCCATTTGTCAGCCTAAACATGTTGTTTTCCAAACTGCCCTTTTAGACTCGCTTTGGTTCCCCCTCAATTTCAACATGTTTTTGGCTCTTCCCTATCACAGGCACTTGGCCCACCTACACAAGTGAGGTATAATTTTCATTGGGAGACTGAGGGGAACGTTGGGTGGTAGGAAATTTGTGCCGGTGCATTGATCCCACACAGAAATGTGGGGAAAATGTGATTTTCTTTAGCTAATTTGAGGTTTTCTGAGGATTCGGGGTAACAAAACACTGAGGGATCCATGCAAGTCACACCTTATTGGACTCCCTTGGTGTCTCAGTATCTCGTTTTCAGAAATGTCTGCTTTTGGAAGGTTTCCCTAGGTGGCAGCTGAGCCCAGGTACAAAAACGCATGTGCCCACCGCAAAAACACATAAAGTTTGGGGCATTTCCTGCCCACGCAAGTGAGGTATAATTGTTATTGGGAGACATGGGGGAATACTGGGTGGAAGGTAATTTGTGACTCCTCTCAGATTCCTGAACTTTGCAGCACCGAAATGTGAGGAAAAAGTGTTTTTTGTCACATTTTTAGGTTTGCAAAGGATTCTGGGTAACAGAACCTGGGGAGAGCACCACAAGTTATCCTATTCTGAATTCCCCTAGGTGTCTACTTTTTAAAAATGCACAGGTTTGATAGGTTTCCCTAGGTGCCGGCTGAGCTAAAGGACAAAATCCACAGCTACGCACTTTCCAAAAAACACATCAGATTTCAATGTAAAAATGTGATGCATCCGTGTTGCGTTTCCTGTCACGGGCATTAAGCCTACCAACACAAGTGAAGTACCATTTTTATCGGGAGATTTGGGGGAACACAGAATAGAAGCGTGTTTGCCTCTTGTCTTTCTCTACATTTTTTCCTTCCAAATGTAAGACATTATTTAAAAAGAAGTCTATTTGGAAATGAACTGTTATTCACATGCTAGTATGGGGACCCCAGAATTCAGAGATGTGCAAATAACCACTGCTTCTCAGCCCCTTATTTTGTGCTCATTTCGGAAATACAAATGTTTCCTTGTTACCTATTTTTCACTCTTCATATTTTACCAAATGAATTGCTGTACACCCGGTATACAATTAAAACCCATTGCAAGATGCAGCTCCTTTATTGGCTCTGAATACCTAGGGTTCTTGATGAATATACAGCCCCACAACCAGAAGAGTCCACCAGACCTAACAGTATATTGCGTTGAAAAATCTACCATAGCTGGAAAATGTTATGGAAGAAAACGTGGACAGAAATGTCTCTTTTTTTACCTCAATTTCAATATTTTTTTATTTTAGCTGTTACTTTCTGCAGGAAAACCTTGAAGGATCTACACAAATGACACCTTGCTGAATGCAGAAGTTTGTCTACTTTCCAGGATCCAGCATTGGTTTTGCACCCTTTTCTGTCACTAACTGGAAGGAGGCTGAAAGCACAAAAAATAGTAAAATGGGGTATGTCCCAGTAAAATGCCAAAATTGTGTTGAAAAATTTGGTTTTCTGATTCATGTCTGCCTGTTTTTGAAAGATGGGAAGATGGTGATTTTAGCCCCCCAAAACCTTTGTTGATGCCATCTTCAGGGAAAAAACACAAGCTTTCTTCTGCAGCCATTTTTTCCCCATTAAAAAAAAAACATAATTTTAGCTGTATTTTGGCAAATTTCTTGGTGTACTCCAGGGGAACCCACAAAATCTGGGTACCTCTTGAGTCCTTAGGATGTTGAAAAAAAGGACGCAAATTTGGCCTGGGTAGCTTATGTGGACAAAACATTATGAGGGCCTAAGCGCGAACTGCCCCAAATAGCCAAAATAATGGCTCAGCACCTGAGGGGAAAAGGCCTGGCAGCAAAGGGGTTAAGAAGCTAACAATTGCGCTTATCCGACATTCACTTCGAAATGAACTCACTTAACCTTAGCTTTTTTTGATAGGTGTAATTTGCTATTCTAGTTTCAGTATAAAATAGGACTTAAAGCTATTTTCAAATAGGTTAGATGGAAAGATGATAACACTCCGGGGGTCATTCTGACCACGGCGGGTGGCGGTCGCCGCCCGCCATGCGGTTACCGCCGAATGACCGTACCGCGGTCAAAAGACCGCGGCGGTCATTCCAACTTTCCCGCTGGGCCGGCGGGCGACTGCCAAAAGGCCGTCCGCCGGCCCAGCGGGAAAGCCCCTGCAATGAGGAAGCCGGCTCCGAATGGAGCCGGCGGAGTTGTAGGGGTGCGACGGGTGCAGTGGCACCCGTCGCGATTTTCACTGTCTGCAAAGCAGACAGTGAAAATCTTTGTGGGGCCCTGTTAGAGGGCCCCTGCACTGCCCATGCCAGTGGCATGGGCAGTGCAGGGGCCCCCAGGGGCCCCACGGCACCCGTTCCCGCCATCCTGGTTCTGGCGGTGGACACCGCCAGAAACAGGCTGGCGGGAAGGGGGTCGGAATCCCCATGGCGGTGCTGCAAGCAGCGCCGCCATGGCGGATTCCCTGGGCCAGGGGAAAACCGGCGGGAAACCGCCGGTTCCCCTTTTCTGACCGCGGCTTTAGCACCGCCAGCCTGTTGGCGGTGCTTCCGCCGCCCTCCGCCATGGCGGTCATGGACCGCCAGGGTCAGAATGACCCCCTCTATGTCTTGTGACAACACCTTTACTTTCTAATGTTAACCTTTTGATTTTGGTACACAATGGTCACTAAAGGCTGAATGCAAATATAAATATCAAATGTGATTATCTCAACCGCCTAAAATCAGAGCATATTAAACTGTTTTCCCTTCCTTTTGAAAGTTATGCTAACCTGAGTAGCTCCGGTGCCTTTTATATAGCTGTTGTGCCAAACAGTGTTGCATGAAGAAGAAATGTATATTTTATTTGAATGCTAAATATTTTTTTCTATTGGTGCCTGTGTGCATCAGACAGTTCCCAGACGCCCCCGCACACAATACAGGAATCCCTCTGATGCAGGCACCAGAGGGATTTCCTGCTGCAAAGAAACAGCCTCAGGAGTTGGGGAAGAGCTTCCCCAGCTCCCAAGGTGGTTTCTTTGTTTTCTGTGAAATAACGATCAGCGTGCGTGGTGCGCTGATGTTATTTCACTGAAAATGAAAGTGCAATGAGTCAATCGGCTCGATCGGGTGGAACACCCACAGCAACACCCATTGCACACCCCTTCCATGCAAAGTGCTGTGTGTGAAGGAGCCCTTTTTACTAAGTGGCCTTAAGCGATAAAATGTGGCTTAACACTGTCTTGTAAATATGGCGCACTGCACAGCGCCACTGGAGCACCCATATATTTTTTGTGTACCGGATGGGAGCTGCACAGAATGGTCATGGCAGTAGCTCCACCCCCACAAAAATAGGCACAGTCTTTCCATCCCCTGGGGTCAGATGGGGATTATTTTCCCCCAATCACCCCCCTGGCGGGGGACAGAAATTCCACTAGACACTTGGGAAGATATTTTTAAAAAAGAATGGTGGGGGCATGGCCATGCCCCCACCCTAAATTACTGGGGCCAAAGTCTTTCTGCCCACCTGGGGGGCAGGTGGGGGTAATTACACCGGACTTCCCCCCGGGGGGCAGACAGCCCACTAGACGTAAGGGAATAAAAATAAAAAGAGAGGTGGGGGCTGCCCACCACCAAGGGCATGGTTATGCCCTCAACCCAACTGATGGGGGTAACAGTCTTTGCGCTACCCCTGTGGACTAAAGGTAAGAGAATAGTTTACTCTTTTGGGTGTAGCTTTTCCACATGGGCCAGGAGAGCTTGGATAACTCCCAGTATTGTCCCACTGACAATGGTGAATGGCTGCAGTTTTGGGGCTTGGGTAAGCTGAAACCAGGAAAAATCTACCAGACCCAAACACTTCTGATACTAGACATCCGGGGGAGTCTAGAGTGATGTGCTTCACAAGCACCCTACACCATTTTCTTACCTACAATGCCCCAAAAACCTCCAACTTTGCCTGAAGTCATTCATTTTCCCTTCATTTCATCAATGGAAACTTCTGGAATGCACAGGAATTCACACAATTCCTACCATCCAGCATTACCCGACCTATACAGTGATCCATATGTTTTTTATGGACCTCTCATGTGCCTTTGACTTGGTAGACAGAGATCTGCTCTGGGAACTAATGTAACAGGCAGGCATTGAGCCCCATGTACTAGATCTTGTATGGTGTCTACCTCAGGGCCCAACTCAGTGAGGAGTGTACAGCCCGATAGGGGTTGTTAAAGGCGTTAGACAGGGGTGCATATTAGCTCCCTTTCTTTTTCTATTTTTATCAACTCCTCAGATACTCCTCTAAGCTTCTACAGAGAAACTTAGAATTGGTTCCCAGGCAGTTTTGATCCTTTCATATGCAGATGATGCAGTTGTTTTAGCACGGACAGTGAATGGCCATCAAAAATGTTTAAAGAGTTTTAATGATTTTATGACCAGACTTAAACTTGCCAAAATACTTGATTCAGCATTATAAAACTTAGAGCCTGATTACAACTTTGGAGGACGGTGTTAATCCGTCCCAAATGTGACGGATATCCTGCCCACCGTATTACGAGTTCCATAGGATATAATGGACTCGTAATACGGTAGGTGGTATATCCGTCACATTTGGGACGGATTAACACCGTCCGCTAAAGTTGTAATCAGGCCCTTAATATCTAGCAGTGTGCTTGTATGGAACCAGAATTTGGGGATATGCCGCCCAGGAAAACTCTAGGTAGCAGACAATGGGTTTTGTGCAGAGCTTTGGCAATCCCTCAAGCGACAGCGAGCTTCATCTCACATACAGAATTGGGACTTGGTTTTATAGAGGACTAGATTATCTTAGCTCTAGCTCTTTTATTGCTAATGGTATGGAGTACTCTCAATTCATTTTCCGCCACAAGTAATAAAACCACTCTCTTGTTTGGCCCACACTAACGTTTTAGTAATCAAAACCTGAGCTCAAGAACGGCGTGGCCAACCAACAAGGACATGTGGATGTGCTCCGCTATCTATCCTACAGATCGCAGCAAAACCTAAGCTCCCAGCCGTTCTCCACATCCGACAGAGGATGAGAGGAGAGTGACCCAAAACAGCCAGGGAGTGAGTTCAAATATCGAAAATACAACCTTGAGAGACGCGACAAAGCGGAATGGCCTAACACAACATGGCGGCCAGGAGAAACACCGGGAAGAGCTGAGAAGGCCGAGGCTGCGTAAAATAGCACCAAGAGGTGGGAAGGGTGCAGAAAGAATGATTGGGAAGCAGTATGAGTCAGCAATACACTAAAGACAATACTACAAACATTGGGGGAACCATCCGGCACGACACATAAGCGGAGCACCCACGGAGAAGTGGGAGTGGAGGACCCTGGAGGGAGCACCGGGAGATGCAAAGAGGCACAAAGCTAGCTAGAAGGGCAAAAAAAGACAGCTACAGAGGGAGAAGGTGGGAAAGAAGACAAGACTATTCAGATCAGAACGGATCCTTGCAAAGGCACGCCTGACTTTTCTAAAATGCAACCAATAAAGGTCAGCACAGAAAATAATGGGGAACCTGTCAAATTAATTCCCCACGACAGCGGCAAAGACAACTTGCGAAGGCCGCCCTACAATTGTGAATATGACGCTCACCAAAGAGAACTGCCTCTCCTCACTGCATGACTTTAAATCCGAATCGAGGGAAGAACTTAGAGCAGACATAGCAGCCTCCTTTGACTCATTCAAAGCAGAGATCAACACTCTATACAAACAGACATTGATTCAGTGGTTCAACTAATGATGGACTTAAACAAAACATCAATACTTAGAACGACGTCTGCAGCCAATGGAGAAAACATTGGATTATCTTCAGTCATAACTTCAAACAGACCTACTCAGATGCAAAGACTTGGAAAATAGATCCTGGGGAGAGAACTTCCGACTGAAAGGCCTGGAAGAAGGGGTGGAAGGGTCAGACCTCGAGGTGTTTGTGGTTCACCTTTTTTTTCCGACAGTTTAGGTGATGGACACCAAGAGGTGCAACTGGAGAGAGTCCACAGAGTGGGAACCCAGCTCCTTAGGAGGAGCAAAAGACTAAGGGATGTACTTGCAAAATTGCACTCCTTTAAACTCAAAGAATGAATAATACAAACAGCACGAACAAAAGACACAGTACATTTCCAGGGAGCGGCGTGCTCCATTAATAATGACAACGCTCCTGCTACGTTTGCACAATGCATGCAATTTAAACCTGTAATGGCAGCTCTCCACAAAATGTGAATCAAATATCGCTGGACCTACTCCTTTGACATAGCCTTTGAACTCCATAACAAGCGGCATCACTTTTCAACATTTGAAGAACCCGCATCAGTGCTGGGTCTTTCCCAGGCATTACCACAAGAAATGGAGGAGAGAGTGGATGGGGCTATGTCAAGCCCCGGAGCGAATTCAACAACAGAAGGCTGGTGTAATCAACGGAAGAGGAAAAGAGACAATAAGAGATGAACTACTCCTAAGACTGTTTGAAGCATAAAGTGACCTAACATACCCAAGATATTGTGCCAGACACAAAGGCTGAGACCTACTAAAGTCAAAGTGCTAAGAACAATGCTAAGCCTAGCACAACAATCGCCATGCACAGGGCTGAACAAGGGGGGATCTGATATGTGACAGAGATTAGGGGTACCTCCGATAAGATACAAATCATATTAGATCCTGCTATTAACAAATGCTCAAAATATAAATCTGTAGAAATGGTGGGGAACATGAGCCATCATGCCCAACCAACTTACAGAAATAATGGACTTGAAGATTTCAGAGATCTACTGCCCTCAATTCTAGTTGGTTTGTTTTGTTCAATTTTGTATTGCTGTTTGGATGGTCAGAGAGTGGGGGGCAGCGGGGAGGGGTAGGGAGACGGGGGAGGAAGATTGGAAATGGAGAGATGAGGGAAGGGAAGGGCATCGAGGGAATGGTCAGGGAATCAATATGTAAAGTACTTTCTTTCACTTCTAAATGGTTCTTAATACATTGACATGGAACTTCAAGGGGTTGAACTCCCCAGCAAAAAGACAGCTAGCATGGAAATATATTATTGACAGGCACCTAGATTTAGTGGCCATTCGAAAAACTCACCTGAAATGTGGCGAAGATCATAGATTGCGACATAAAATATACCCCCTGATCTATAAATCAGCAGCCACCGCTAAACATGATGGGGTAGTAATATATTCCATACCTTATTTAAATTCCAGGTTACAGAAACCAAATCTGACAAAGAGGGGTGGATAATGATGGTTAAGGGTTGGCTAGAGGGTAGAAAATGCACCATAGTAACAACATACGCACCAAACCCGGGCCAGTCAGAGTTTTTTGTGTCTCTCCTGTCCCTATTGGTGGGGCTTTACGGAGAGGGGATATAATACTGATGGGGGATCTTAACATGGTCTGGGATAGTACGGTAGGTAGCACATATCAACATCGGACAAAGGTCAGTATATTCACAAAGAAAATTAAACACAGTACATCAATTAGGCATGCTGCATGTTTGGAAGGAATTACACCCCACAACACAAGACTATACCTTCTTCTCCCAATTGCACAGAACCTATTCTAGAATAGATTATGGGGGTCATTCTAACTCTGACGGGTGGCGGAGGCCGCCCGCCAGAGTTCCCCCCTCCAGAACACCGCTCCGCGGTCAGAAGACCGCCGCGGTGATTCTGGGTTTCCCACTGGGCTGGCGGGCGACCGCCAAAAGGCCGCCGGCCAGCCCAGTGGGAAACACCCCTCCATGAGGATGCCGGCTCCGAATGGAGCCGGCGGAGTGGAGGATGTGCGACGGGTGCAGTTGCACCCGTCGCGAATTTCAGTGTCTGCTCAGCAGACACTGAAATTCTTTGTGGGGCCCTCTTACGGGGGCCCCACGACACCCCATACCGCCATCCTGTTCCTGGCGGGCGAACCGCCAGGAACAGGATGGCGGTATGGGGTGTCAGAATCCCCATGGCGGCGCAGCTGGAGGATTCTGCAGGACAGCGGAAAACCGGCGGGAGACCGCCGGTTTTCCTGTTCTGACCGCGGCCATACCGCCGCGGTCAGAATGTCCTGCGGAGCACCGCCAGCCTGTTGGCGGTGCTCCCGCCGACGGGTCAGAATCACCCCCTATGTCTTCATTAACCAACACCTACGACAGTCAATAATACAAGCCAATATTCACCCCATGGTCATCTTGGATCATGCCCCATTGGAAGTGGTGCTGGACTGGTGCCCCTCAACCCTCAACCCTGAAGGCGCGTCTGTGGTATTTTCCGGCCGTGTTGGTGAGGGACTGTCTCTTTAGAGATAAGTTTTGTAAAACGATTCGGAAATACTTAAAAAAAAAATAGGGCGCAAGACACTCCACAAACTGTGACGCATTCAAAGCAGTGAACCGGGGTAAATGCATGTCTTTGATATCTACCTTGCTCAAACAATAGACCAAAGAGCACCTAACTCTAGAAGCAGAACTGACACAAATAGAAAGGGAGCATAAATCCTCCCCCTCTCTATTCCTTCAGAGAAAGGTAACGGCATTGAGAGACAAACTTAAAGCTATATAGTCTAATAGAGCAGAAATAACACTTCTTCGCTTAAAAAACCCCACATATCAACAAGGAATCAAAATAGGAACACACCTAGCGAGACAATTGAGGGTTAGACAAGAATGAACATACATTAGTAAAATCAGAGAGGACCTTGGGGGCTCTACTCCACATGAAGAAGGAAAAGTGGAGGCATTTTTTTATTTTTATTTTTTTATCAACAACTAGATTGCAAATTGCAGAGACCCAGAAGCTTCCCTACCTCAGGTCCTCTCAGCTTTCCATGACACGGGAATGGCCCTATTACCAAGGAAGAAGTACAGAATGCAATGAACACTCTCAAACTCTGTAAATCCCCGGGTCCAGATGGACTCAGTGCACACTTTTATAATACTTTCAGTGCTGAGTTTATCCCCATTTGACAGAATGATATAATTATATCACAGACTCTAATGTGGTGACTCCTACCATGGGGGGCAGCACTAATTTCAATTCTCCTGAAGTCTGGGAAACCTCTCAACTTTGTGCCTCTTATAGGCCAAATGCCTTACTAAACATTGATGCTAAACTATACATAAAAATCTTAGCCACAGGACTAGAAGACCTCATGCCAGAATGAATACACCAGGATCAATCCGGCTTTATCAAAGGAAGACAGAACTATGATAACCTGAGAAGGATGATACACCTAATTGAGAAGGCCAACAAAAAGGATATCCCCACAATACTTCTAGCATGATACTCCTAGCACTAGAGGCTGAAAAAGCCTTTGACCGAGTGGACTGGAACTTTCTTTTCCAGACATTGCGCAATTTTGGATTAGGTGAATACTTTATCAATTTGGTTAGAGTCAATTATATATCCCCCAAATCCCGAGTACTGGTGAATAGGGTGATATCAGGATACTTCGGTCTATCCTGTGGTACGAGACAAGGATGTCCCTTGTCCCCTTTATTGTTTGCCTTGAGTATTGAACCACTTGCAGCAAAAATACGGAACACCCTTCCATGCGCAGCCTCCACTTCGGTTCAGAGGAGGACAAGATCTCCCTGTTTGCCAATGATGTATCGTTATCCCCCACTGCTCCTAAAAATTATCTCCAAGCCTTACAAATCAAACTACAAAATTACGAGGCAGTGACGGGGTTTAAGGTTAACCTTAGTAAATCCATCTTGCTTAACCTTACTGTCCCAAGGATGGAGATGGAGGACATAATGACCACGTCTCCCTTTCAAAGCAGGAAAGGGGAAATTACATACCTTGGCATAAAGATTACCCCCCAAATTAAAACTTACACAAAGCAAATTATCCCCCTCTACTAAGACCACTAAAGGCAGACTTCAGGCTATGGGCTCCACAGTATTTAACATGGAAAGGACAAATTCAGGCAGTCAAAATGATAGTACTAACCTGCATCTTACATTTCTTACAAGGACTACCCACCATGGTGACTAACTTCATATGGGAAAACCGCAGAGCACATCTCTCACATCAATTACTAACACATTCCTGACAGGTGGGAGGAGTGGCACTACCGGACTTTGTAAACTAGTATAGAGCGTCCCAATTAAGAATCAAAGTAGAGTGGTCTCTCAAAGCATCAGAGAAACAAGGGCTACACATTGACAGGGCAGTAGTGGGGAAGACAATGTGGGATGTACTATGGAAGCCCAAAAACAACTGGCCTAAAAACACATATTTAAGTACACCGACGGCAACCACGCCGAATGTGTGGGACAAGGTGTAGTGCTTTCCTCTTATTTAGTTTCTAAGCACTAACATAACACAACAGAAATGTACTTCTGAGGTCAAAGAAGACTTTTATTGTTATTTTATTCTTCCCCAACCACAATGTTTATGAATGAATGACGAATTAGTAGCTTTCAAGTCCGCGTTAATCAAACAAAATATATCAGTTTGCAATATACACAGCAGGTTATATTTATAAGATATTGAATGCAAAGCAAAACAAATACTTCACCGTGTGGGAACTATTCACAGCTTCATCTTTCTAAGGTCTGCAAGCTGAGGACCCCTGTCAGCCGCGAGAAAGAGAGATTCATCTACCCACACGGGATTGCTGGCAGCCTGCGCCAAGCTCCAGCACGAGGTCCGGCAGATTCGAATCTGACTCTCTGCAGCCTGTTACATTCGTTACAAAGGTGTGCCCCCTCCTCTCAGACCTGGGAAACTGAGCAAGCCTTTTGGAGACTGGCCAGGTCTCCAAGACTACTCCTGTTCCCAAGCTCAAGGGAAGAGAAACGACGCCCATGTACTCTCTCTTATCAGGTCTAGTCTACTGTGAGAGCAAAACATCTTGGTTCTCTGGTGCAAAAACACAGCTTGGAAAAATACAGAACTCCACGTTAAAGGCAATGGGCAGCTAACCTAAATATCAAATGCAATGTCATGTTAAAGGCAATAGGCAGCTAACCTAAATATCAAATGCAATGTCTAGTGTCATGTCAAAGCCAATAGGCATCTAAGCTGAATACAAAATGCAATGTCTTATATCATGTCAAAGCCCATAGGCAGCTGAGCTGAATATAAAATGCAATGTATAATATCATGTCAAAGCCAATAGGCAGCGGAGCTGAATATCATGTCAAAGCCAATAGGCAGTTAAGCTGAATACAAAGTGTAATATATGATATCATGTCAAAGCCAATAGGCAGCGGAGCTGAATACAAAATGTAATATATGATATCATGTCAAAGCCAATAGGCAGAATATCTAATAGCATGTCAAAGTCAATAGGCAGCTAAACTGAATACATCATGTCAAAGCCAATAGGAATGCAATGTCAAAGCCAATAGGCGGCTAGACTGGATACAGCCTGTCAAAGCCAATAGGCAGAATACAGAATGTAATGGCTAATGCAATGTCAAAGCCCATAGGCGGCTCAACTGAATACAGAAAGTAATGGCTAATGCCATGTCAAAGCCAATAGGCAGAATACAGACTAATGCAATGTCAAAGCCCATAGGCGGCTAAACTGAATACAGAAAGTAATGGCTAATGCCATGTCAAAGCCAATAGGCGGCTAAACTGAACAAAACATACCATGTGCTACTGGTGAACATTGAGCAACTAATATGCGCAGTGGTGAAACACAAAGTCATTGGTCAAAACAAAACTTATCAAATGGCAGGACATTCCGCCCTTTGACCAATGAATTTTTGTTTCATATATCTCATATTTCAAACAAAAAAAAAACATCAGCACAAAAAACATTATGATCGAAGCAATCCCTGTAAAGCAATAGAAGTGAATTAACACATTGATTTCATAACCTTTCACATCAGATACATCTACATAGAAAAGACTGGGCAATTTTTTTTTCTGAATGAGTCTCTAATTCAACAGTGTTAGCAATTTGATGTGGCATGAGTTCTACTCATGTAAAGGTGCACGGTCCACCTGAAAGGTTTGCTGGAAGGTAAGCAAAAGTCAGAGTTCCAAACGAGAGGCAAAAAAAAAAAAAAACACAGCAAACAAGTTGAACTTGAACTGAAGGCGCAGTTTGCGCAAAATGGATCCATGGTGCTGGCACTTTACTCAGCCAGGTTCAGGTTGGGGATTCGGTCCCTTCCCCGACCCCACACGCACACACCGGAAGGGGGACCACACAGCACACTCAGGGACAGTGGCGAAACGTGGTCGGATCTGCAAAAGAAATAAGTATGACTTTTCTTGCAAATAACATTTTTCATTTAAACTGCACCCTTCCTCTTTCTTTCCCTGTTTTATAATCAGCAGGACGTTTTTGAGGCCCTTTGTTATATTTTCTGCAGGTTCTGGAGGATCACTTGGGGCTTCAGCCCACACATCAGCACTGAGGTTTTTATCTGCTGCGCCACAGCTCCCCTTTTCTTGCACTGTCAGAAGGGCTGGGGCAGACTCCTTCTTTACCAAACCTCCATTCACTGCATTTTTGTCAAGTTGGGCCATTCTGTCTCCAATTTGTATGAATGAATCAGATTCTTTTCTAGGTATCAGCATAATTTCGATTTTTTCTTGGTAATTTGCAGCAATCACTCTCCCTAAAACCTGATCAATTTGCCATTTCTGTTCTGGTAACTTTCCTCTCCCCAACTGCTCTGTGACTGCTTGCATGACAGATTGCTTTTGTGCGTGCTGCACAGTTTTTATCAAATCTAGGGGAATGTGCATCTCTCTCATCTCTGCCCACCTGTAAGTGGCCTTTTCACATTTCTGGGGCACCCACATAGCCATCCCCACTAAGGCAGAATTCTGGGTGAACACTTCTCTCTCTGCATTTTTCTCATTAACATCTGCAAGGTAATTGAACCAGTTAGGTACAAGCCATGTGGCTAAAACATTATCAAAGAACCAAAAATCAGCATAAAAATGACACATCTCACGTAGCTCTTGCTTTAAAATCTGACACACATTATACAACGCTGTTCCTTCTACTGTGCCAGAAAGCAACATTTCAGTCAATGAATCATTAGTAAAACAAACATGCTTTTTATCTTCAGTGGACACGAATTCAAATGGTGCACTCAACTTCATTGGTAACTCTTTTACCTGTGGTACTCTAGCCCTGTCTTGCAAGTACCAGATCCATTGTATGATTCTAGCTAGGGGCACTATTTTCTTTCCTTGTTCTTGATTTAAATGTACATAAGTATTTCCTTCTTGCACTGCGCAGAAACCTAAAGTCTGCAAATCACACGCGCGCAGCTGCATATTATTTTTCACAGTGACCATATACAACAGTGTTAGGATTTCTCTCAAATGAGGGCTATTCTTTTTCCAAAAATCAAACAAGCTAATGAAACTCGGGGTGTCTTGCTCTAAAATCCTTCGTTTTACTTGTGCATTTTGCAACGGTAACTCGTAAATCACATTCTGGTCTCTCTCCTCCGTGTTATCAGTTAAGGAATGCATTTTGGCTGCCAAAAACCCTGGCTCACACGGAAACTCAGTGCAGCTCGGAGCTGTCTTAACCCCCTCATTACTGGAATGGGACAAGAACGATTCTTCAAAAACAGCCTTTTTATAACTTTCAGTCGGGCTAATTTGCTCACGTAAATTCCTATTTTCATGTTCCAACTTCCTACATTTCTCCTGCATTTCTCTGTAAGCAGATAAAGGTATCCAGACCTTTCTGTCATCATTACTTCCAAAACACACTTTTTCTACATATATACAACGGGAATTATTTCTCAAAACAACATCAGGCATTTTAGCTACACATGCATTTTCTTCTGTAATTCCCCAAACAGAAAACAATTCACAGTTTTTCTTAGCACCATCAGGCAGTTCATCAACACATGTATTCTCAGACATGGTCTGCCGTGCTACTGTGATTCTCCAAACAGAAAACAATTTCTGTAATTCTCCAAACAACAAAAAACAATTACACTTTTAAAGTGTGCACTTAGAAATCTACTAACTCGTCAAACCCCTTTAATCACCTCTTAATGACCGACCCCACGACTCCAGGTACCAATTGTAGTGCTTTCCTCTTATTTAGTTTCTAAGCACTAACATAACACAACAGAAATGCACTTCTGAGGTCAAAGAAGACTTTTATCGTTATTTTATTCTTCCCCAACCACAATGTTTATGAATGAATGACGAATTAGTAGCTTTCAAGTCCGCGTTAATCAAACAAAATATATCAGTTTGCAATATACACAGCAGGTTATATTTATAAGATATTGAATGCAAAGCAAAACAAATACTTCACCGTGTGGGAACTATTCACAGCTTCATCTTTCTAAGGTCTGCAAGCTGAGGACCCCTGTCAGCCGCGAGAAAGAGAGATTCATCTACCCACACGGGATTGCTGGCAGCCTGCGCCAAGCTCCAGCACGAGGTCCGGCAGATTCGAATCTGACTCTCTGCAGCCTGTTACATTCGTTACAAAGGTGTGCCCCCTCCTCTCAGACCTGGGAAACTGAGCAAGCCTTTTGGAGACTGGCCAGGTCTCCAAGACTACTCCTGTTCCCAAGCTCAAGGGAAGAGAAACGACGCCCATGTACTCTCTCTTATCAGGTCTAGTCTACTGTGAGAGCAAAACATCTTGGTTCTCTGGTGCAAAAACACAGCTTGGAAAAATACAGAACTCCACGTTAAAGGCAATGGGCAGCTAACCTAAATATCAAATGCAATGTCATGTTAAAGGCAATAGGCAGCTAACCTAAATATCAAATGCAATGTCTAGTGTCATGTCAAAGCCAATAGGCATCTAAGCTGAATACAAAATGCAATGTCTTATATCATGTCAAAGCCCATAGGCAGCTGAGCTGAATATAAAATGCAATGTATAATATCATGTCAAAGCCAATAGGCAGCGGAGCTGAATATCATGTCAAAGCCAATAGGCAGTTAAGCTGAATACAAAGTGTAATATATGATATCATGTCAAAGCCAATAGGCAGCGGAGCTGAATACAAAATGTAATATATGATATCATGTCAAAGCCAATAGGCAGAATATCTAATAGCATGTCAAAGTCAATAGGCAGCTAAACTGAATACATCATGTCAAAGCCAATAGGAATGCAATGTCAAAGCCAATAGGCGGCTAGACTGGATACAGCCTGTCAAAGCCAATAGGCAGAATACAGAATGTAATGGCTAATGCAATGTCAAAGCCCATAGGCGGCTCAACTGAATACAGAAAGTAATGGCTAATGCCATGTCAAAGCCAATAGGCAGAATACAGACTAATGCAATGTCAAAGCCCATAGGCGGCTAAACTGAATACAGAAAGTAATGGCTAATGCCATGTCAAAGCCAATAGGCGGCTAAACTGAACAAAACATACCATGTGCTACTGGTGAACATTGAGCAACTAATATGCGCAGTGGTGAAACACAGAGTCATTGGTCAAAACAAAACTTATCAAATGGCAGGACACAAGGTAACATGCATGAACTGAATAATGACATTCCCATCCCCCTACACAACTATCAACTATAACTAGGCCTTTAAACAAGCACTCCACCAAGGTCCTTTTGACAGATGGCAGGAGGGCGGTTGTCTCATTATATCTGACATCTTTCATGGTGAGGACATCCTAACTTTTGAGAACTGCTGCCTCAACTTTCACTTTCCTGACTCTGAGATCTACTACTACACTAAAATAAAGCATTAGGTTGCTCACACCATTAGTACGACAGGCCGCAATCAGGGAGCTTCATCCTATAGAACAATTCCTAAAAAGAGTAGGTGTCACACAGGGCAACCCTACTTTTTCTACTCCCGTCTACAATTTACCACACAGACCCCCATACTCCACTATGGTACATTCTGGGAAAATACACTAGGAAAAACGATCACTGAGGGACAATGGCAAAAACTATGGTCAGACATACCAAAATTTAACAGATCGGTTGTTCAATGGGAAGCACACTACTAAGTGCTATATGACTGATCTCAGATTAAGAAAATCCTGGGCTATCCAGACCCGGCCACACCTGAGCTCGTTCTTTTGGGAATCCATTTGCCATCCCTCAAACTGTAATTGTATGGTGATGTAGCAGTTGAAGTTGTGCTTTAAATATTCTAAAAAGTGCTAATAAAAGCAATGTGACAAAAAAATCCTGAGCTCAACCGCTGATAGCTATGGCACAGAGAAGACTGGTTTTACTTAGCAAACATGTATAAAGAATTTTGAAGTAGCAAAACAGTTAAAAAGTCAAAAACACAATATAATAAAAGCCACATTTCAGTTCAAACAGAGAACAATCTAATAAGCAAGATAACATCACGGCGGTGAAAATCCAACAAGGGGAACAAGAGATGAGAATTTGTAAAGATTCAAGTCAAACAATCCCAAGAAAAAATAAAACTTAATGATGGTCAATGATCACAGTAGACCAGGACCATGGTCCAATTATAAGCCAACCGCAATGAAGCATGCATCATGTTAGACTTTTCATCATTGGTGTGGTCTCCCTTAACTTTTGGCCTCTGTTTCCCAGGGTGTTGATGTATGCTGGACTCTGTTTTTGCTGTTTTTGTTACTCTGGGCACTTTACCACTGCTAACCAGTGCTAAAGTGCAGGTGCTGCTTTACGTTTTTCACTGTTGCAAGGCCTGTCCCTCTCATAAGTTAACATGGGGGCTTCCTTTAAATCTGATTAAAGTGTAGATTCCCTTTGGGAGCGGATGGACATGTGGAGTTTGGGATCTCTGAGCTCACAATTTAAACATACATCTTTTAGTACAGTTGATTTTGAGATTGTGTGTTTGAAAATGCCACTTTTAGAAAGTTGGCATTTTCTTGCTTATACCATTTCTGTGACTCTGCCTGTTGGCTTCCCTGTCTGGGTCAGTTTGACAGTTGGGCTGGTTGTACCTCACATTAGACAGTGACACAAAGGGAGCTGGGGTGTAGCCTGCATATCTTGATGAGCCATCTGTGCTAGGAGGGAGGGGAGAAGTGGTCACTCACACCTGAAAGGGCTGTGCCTGCCCTCACACAATGCAGTCTCCAACACCTGGGGAGTGGCTGGTGCCTGGCCTGAGCAAGGCAGGATTTCACATTCAAAAGAGAATTTACTTTGAGGTAGGCCTACTTCAAAGGAGAAATTGGGTATAAGAAGGGCACCCAAAATAATAGACTTTAGAAACACTTCTGGAAACAAAAGGGAACCTCTGCCTGGAGAAGAGCTGACGAGCTGAGGAAGAAGAGCTGCCCTGCCTGTGACTGTGCTTTGTGGAGCTATCCTGCAGTTGCTGCTTCTGCCAAAGTAAGAGGGCAAAGGCTGGACTTTGTGTGCCTTCCATCTTGAGAAGAAATCTCCAAGGGCTTGATTTAGAGCTTGCTCCTGTTGTTTGAAGTCTCAGGGACAGCAACGACTTCTCTCTGCCAGCACCTGGAGTCTCTGGAGAGACTCCTTCTCTGCCCTGTGGTGCCCATCCATTTTCTGGGACCCTGAAAGGAGAAGATGGCAGCCTAAGAGGAAGAAATCCACACACAGAGCGCCATGCGGGGAAAAGATCGACGCAAATCCAATCTGCAGCTGAAGAAACATCACGCCGCCGGCTTCGCGGCTGAAAATCAACACTCGCCAGAAACGCGACCGAAGAATCGATGCACGGAGAGGAGAACCCACACGCTGTGTGGTTTTCAGGTCATCATGCGGCTGGGTTTCTGACGTGAACCATCGTTGTGTGTGTAAAATCGACACAAAGCCTGCCTGGACCCGTGTGCAGACTGAATCAACGTATCACTCTCCTGCGGAGAGAAGAACCGATGCATGCCGACTCGACAGAAGGAGGAAGCGACTCAAGGTCTCGCTGAGGAGCGATATTGGCGCATCGCAAGCCCTTTATGACGCACACCTGCCCATGCGGTGTTATTTTTGATGCGCACCAGGTATATTTTCACGTTAGCAGCGCTAGCGTGTGTTTAAAACTACTTAAAGACTCTTTTTGATTTTTAATTGATAACTTGACTTGTGTATTGTGGATTTTTGTCATTTTGGTCTTGTTTTGTTTAGATAAATATTCTCTCTTTTTCTAAACCGGTGTTGTGTCATTCTTTAGTGTTTTTCATTATGTTACTGTGTGTGTTGGTACAAATACTTTACACCTAGCACTCTGAAGTTAAGCCTACTGCTCTGCCAAGCTACCAAAGGGGTAAGCAGGGGTTAGCTGAAGGTGATTCTCTTTTACCCTGAGCAGAGTGAGGGTCCTTGCTTGAACATATATATATATATATT
Source organism: Pleurodeles waltl (assembly GCF_031143425.1). Lineage (NCBI taxonomy): Eukaryota > Metazoa > Chordata > Amphibia > Caudata > Salamandridae > Pleurodeles > Pleurodeles waltl. The sequence goes on from NC_090443.1 coordinate 786,206,297, forward strand.
TTTTTTGTTTTTTTTAAAGGGGTGGGGGCATAGCCATGCCCCCTCCCCAGATAAATGAGGACAAAGTATTTCTGCCCACCTGTGGGATGGATGGGGGTAATTATTCCGGATCTGCCCCCCCCCCAGTGGGAGGCAGAGAGCCCAGTAGACGCAAGGGAATTAAAACAAATAGAGGGGTGGGTGCTGCCCACCACCATGGGCATGATTATGCCCTCACACCAGCTGATGGGTGTAACAGTCATTGCACTACCCCTGTGGACTACAGAATCTCATTCCAAAGGCAGGTAAGAGGCTATTTTACTCTTTTGAGTGTTGATTTTCCACATGGGACAGGAGAGCTTACAATGGTGAACAGCTGCAGTTTTGGGGCTTGGGTAGGCTGCTACCAGACCCCAACACTTCTGAAACTAGACGTCTGAGGGATGCTTCACAAGCACCCTACACCATTTTCTAACTCACAATGCCCTAAAAACATCCAACTTTGCCTGAAGCCATGCATTTTCCCTTCATTTCTTCCATTGAAACTTCTGGAATCCACAGGAAGTCACAAATTTCCCACCATCCAGCATTGCCCCACCTGCGCGGATAAAAAATCTCCCCCACTTGTGTGGCTGGGCTTAGTGCCATTGACAGTAACAGATCCAATTGAGGTCAATAGTCTCCACACAAGGGCTCCCATTGTCATTGATTTGATCTGTTTGTGTTCTGACACAAGGCCAATCCACACAAGTGGGGCAGTGGTTTTATTGGCACAAGTGTGGCAATGCTGAATGGTAGGAATTCCAGAACTTTCAATGACAGAAATATAAGGAAAATGTGTGATTTCAGTCAAAGTTTGAGATTTACAGGGCATTGTAGGTAAAAAAAAACTAATGGGACCCACATAAGTCCCATCATCTTGGATTCCCCTAGGTGTCTGGTTTTAAAAAATGTATGGGTTGGCTAGGTTTCCCTATGTGCCGGCTTAGCTAGGTCCAAAATCTAGAGCTACCCATTTTGGAAAAAGAGGGTCAGTTTTCAGTGGAAAAATGAGCTGCGGCCGTGTTGCATTTTGGGTCATTTCTTGCCATGGGCACTAGGTCTACTCACACAAGTGAGGTACCATTTTTATCAGGAGCCTTGGTGAAATGCCGAGTGAAAGGATGTTTTTGGCTCCCCACAGATTCCAGAACTTTCCATCACAGAAATGTGAGGAAAATGTTGTTTTTGTCAAAGTTTGAGATTTGCAGGGGATTCAGGGTAAAAGAATTTGGTGAGAGCTCCATAAGGCAGCACACCCTGGATACCCCGAGATGTCTAGTTTTAAAATATGTACAGGTTGGCTAGGTTCCCCTAGGTGGCAGCTGAGCTAAGTTCCAAAATCTACAGATAACCACAATTGAAAAAGAGGGTTAGTTGTGGGTGGATGAATGTAAGGCGTCCATGTTGCATTTTTGGGCCATTTCTTTTTGCGGGTACTAGGCCTACCCATATATGTGAGGTACAATTTGTATCAGGAGTCTTGCGAAGCATAGAATGATAGAACATTTGTTGTTACTAACTGGATTTCACTGCATTTGTGCCTTTCAAAAGTAAGACTGTGTATAAGAAAGATGACATTTTGAAAAATACTCTCAAAATCATAAGTCGGCACGGGTAGCCACAAATCCAGGGATGCAGAAACAACCACTGCTCCCAAACTCTAAATCTTATACCCTTTTCAGAAATACATAAGTTTCCTTGATGCCCATTTTTCACACTGCCTATTTCGCTATAACATTTTGTCTATATCTGGTACTCAATTAAAAGCCTTTGTGTGGTGCAGCACAATTGTTTGTTCTGGTACCTTGGGTTCTTAGAGAACCTACAAACCCTATATATCACCTCAACCAGAAGGGTCTCGCGGTCATGATGGGATATTGTCAATCAGCCATTGGGAGAAAAAGTTAGACAGTTGAAAATGTTGTCACAAATGCCCGTTTTTTTCTTGCTCATTTTCAACATTTCTTTTTTTCAAGGGTTTGTTTCTTTGGGAAAACCTTGAAGGATCTACACATACATGTACACATGCCTTGCTGAATTTGGAATTTTGTCTACTTTTCAGAATTGGAAGCTTTTCTGGATCACCCATAGTTTTTACTCTGGTTTCTACCACAAACTGAAAGTAGAGTGAAAGCACAAAAACTAGGGATAATAGGCTACCTCTTAGAAAAATGCAAAAACTGTGGTACAAAATTAGGTTTTTTGATTCAGCGTTGCATGTTTCTGAAAACTGGGAAGATGGTGACAAACTGTTTGTGGATGCCATTTTTAGGAGAAAAACAGACACTTTTATGTGGAGTATATTTTCCATATTTTTCGAAAAAAAATCAAACGTTTGCTATATTTTGCCCATTTTCTCAGTCACCTCAAGGAGAATCTACAAACCCTTGGGTACTTTTAGAATCCCCAGGGTATTGCAAAAAAAGGACACACATTTTGCGTGGATAGCTCATGTGAACAAAACATAATGGAGGCCTCAGTACAAACTACCCCATATTGCCAAAAAATGGATCAGAACAGGGGAGAAAAGGCTTAATAGCGAACATGTTAAACAAAGTAATTAGCAATTTCTCTCTTCACTAAATTTAAATTAACAATTACGGCTGATTGTTTAAATTTAGTCTAAAGTTGATACACTGTTTCTAGATTAATTTAATGTGTTTCATATTATGCTACCAGTAAGCATAAGGAACTGGCCAGTAAAACAAAGTACCGTTCACTTTGAAACCTCTCCAGAATGACAATGAGTGAGGTGAGCAAGCCTGTCAATTAGTTGGTCACTTCACCGAGGAAATTGTGAAAACACTGTGGCCAATTTGTGCCTTTTGTATCTGCATTCTCAATAGGTTTGGTCATCCATCCATCCATCTTTCTGTCCATGCTTTGCTCTGTCGTCCATCCTTCTTTTATCCACCCACCATCCCATTCATCCGTCTATCAATCCAATCATACATTAATCAATACATCCTGTTCTCTATTCACCTTACTTCTATTCAACTGTCCTTCTTCCTGTTATTCACGTTTTTCTCATCTACCCATTATCTATGTTTTCTATCCATCCAGCATATTTATTCCTGTCAATAAATCAACCTTACTACAATCCATCATTCCATCACCCCCTCCTTTGTTTCACCCAACCAGCCACCTCGTATCAAATCAAATCAAATCAAATCATTAACATTTATAAAGCGCGCTACTCACCCGTGCGGGTCTCAAGGCGCTAGGGGGGAAAGGGGGGGTTATCGCTGCTCGAACAGCCAAGTCTTTAGGAGTCTCCGGAAAGCGGAGTGGTCCTGGGTGGTCCTGAGGCTGGTGGGGAGGGAGTTCCAGGTCTTGGCCGCCAGGAAGGAGAAAGATCTCCCACCCGCCGTGGAGCGGCGGGTGCGAGGGACGGCAGCAAGTGCGAGGCCAGCGGAGCGGAGGGGGCGGGTGGGGACGTAGAAGCTGAGGCGTCTGTTGAGGTATTCCGGTCCCTTGTTGTGGAGGGCTTTGTGTGCGTGGGTGAGAAGACGGAAGGTGATCCTTTTGCTGACTGGGAGCCAATGCAGGTGTCTCAGGTGTGCGGAGATGTGGCTGTTGCGGGGTACGTCGAGGATGAGGCGGGCCGAGGCGTTTTGGATGCGTTGCAGGCGGTTTTGGAGTTTGGCGGTGGTCCCGGCGTAGAGGGTATTGCCGTAGTCCAGGCGACTCGTGACAAGGGCGTGGGTCACGGTTTTTCTGGTGTCGGCGGGGATCCAGCGGAAGATCTTGCGGAGCATGCGGAGAGTGAGGAAGCAGGCGGAGGACACGGCGTTGACTTGCTTGGTCATGGTGAGAAGAGGGTCCAAGATGAAGCCGAGGTTGCGGGCGTGGTCTGCGGGGGTCGGTGCGGTGCCGAGGGCCGTGGGCCACCAGGAGTCGTCCCAGGCGGACGGGGTGTTGCCGAGGATGAGGACTTCCGTTTTTTTCAGAGTTCAGCTTTAGGCGGCTGAGCCTCATCCAATCTGCGACGTCCTTCATACCCTCTTGTAGGTTGGTCTTGGCGCTGGCGGGGTCCTTGGTGAGGGAGAGTACAAGTTGGGTGTCGTCGGCGTAGGAGGTGATGATGATGTCGTGCTTGCGTACGATGTTGGCGAGGGGGCTCATGTAGACATTGAAGAGTGTCGGGCTGAGCGATGAGCCTTGAGGTACGCCGCAGATGATCTTGGTGGGTTCTGAGCGAAACGGAGGGAGGTAAACTCTTTGGGAGCGGTTAGCGAGGAAGGAGGCGATCCAGTCCAGGGCCTGGCCTTGGATCCCGGTGGAGCGTAGGCGGGTGATTAGGGTGCGGTGACAGACGGTGTCAAAGGCAGCCGAGAGGTCGAGGAGAATGAGGGCGACTGTTTCACCGTTGTCCATCAGGGTTCTGATGTCGTCTGTGACTGAGATGAGGGCGGTTTCCGTGCTGTGGTTGGTTCGGAATCCGGTTTGTGAAGGGTCGAGCAGGTTGTTGTCTTCCAGGAAGGTGGTCAGCTGTTTGTTGACGGTCTTTTCTATTACCTTGGCTGGGAAAGGTAGAAGAGAGATGGGGCGGAAGTTTTTCAGGTCGCTTGGGTCAGCCGTAGGTTTCTTTAGTAGGGCGTTGACTTCAGCGTGCTTCCAGCATTCGGGGAAGGTAGCAGAAGAAAAAGAAGAGTTGATGACGGTCTGGAGGTGCGGGGCGATGATGTCGTCGGCTTTGTTAAAGATGAAGTGCGGGCAGGGGTCCGAAGGGGCGCCGGAGTGGATAGAGTTCATGATGGATTTGGTTTCTTCCGTGTTGATGTGGGTCCAGTTGTTGAGGGTGATGTCCGGGGAAGCGGGTTCAGTGGTGTATGGTTGGGTCTGGTGTCCGAAGCTGTCGTGGAGGTCGCTGATCTTGCGATGGAAGAAAGTGGCGAGGGATTCGCACAAATCCTGTGAGGGCGTGACAGCGTTGGCGCTGGCGCTGGGGTTGGAGAACTCTTTGACGATGCTGAAGAGTTCTCTGCTGTTGTGGCTGTTTTTGTCTAGTCTGTCGGTGAAAAAGTTCCTTTTGGCAGTGCGGATCAGGTGGTGGTGTTCGCGTGTAGCGTTCTTGAGGGCGGTCATGTTGTCAGCGGTGTGGTCCTTGCGCCAGGCCTTCTCAAGGGCACGACAAGTTTTCTTTGATTCTTTGAGGGTGTCAGAGAACCAGAGAGGTTTTTTGGTGTTGGTCTGTCGATGCGTGCGTTTGAGGGGAGCAAGGTTGTCAGCGCAGTTGGAGATCCAGTTTGTGAGGTTGAGAGCTGCGTCGTTGGGGTCGGTGGTGAGGGTGGGTTGGTTGGCGGCGAGAGCGGAGAAGAGTTGCTCTTCAGGGATCTTGTTCCACTGTCGACGAGGGATGGGTTGAGTGCGGAGGTGGGAGGTCTCGCGTCGGAATGTGAAGTGGACGCAGCTGTGGTCGGTCCAGTGTAGGGCAGAGGTGTGGCTGAAGAAGACGTGTTTGCTGGCGGAGAAGATAGGGTCGAGCGTGTGTCCGGCGATGTGGGTGGCGGTGTTCACCAGTTGTTTGAGGCCGAGGTTGGCGAGGTTGTCGAGCAGGGTGGTGGTGTTGGGGTCGTTGTTTTGTTCCAGATGGAAGTTGAGGTCGCCCAGGAGGATGTAGTCCGGTGAGGCGAGGGCGTGCGGGGAGATGAAGTCGGCGATGGCGTCGCTGAAAGAGGCGCGAGGTCCGGGAGGACGGTAGACGAGGGATCCTCTGAGGGTGGTCCTTGGGTCGGTGCGAATCTGAAAATGCAGGTGTTCAGCGGCGAGGGGGGGGTCTTCGGTGGAGGTGGTGACGCTGATGGAGTCTTTGAAGATGATGGCGACACCTCCTCCTACTTGGTTGGTGCGGTCTTTTCTGGAGATCTTGTAGCCTTCGGGGATGGCGGGTAGCGATGTCTGGAGCAGAGGAGGCGTTCATCCATGTCTCCGTGATGAAGGCGACGTCCGGGGCTGTGGAGTCCAGGAGGTCCCAAAGTTCAACGGCGTGCTTGTGGACGGAACGAGCGTTGACCAGGATGCACTTGAGGTGGTTGATGGCGCGTGGGCTTGTGGTCGTGGTAGTTGCGTGGTGGAAGATGCGTTTGCAGGAGTTGCAGGCGAAGGGTCCATGGGTGCGTTTGGGGTGAGCTAGGAAGCAGGTTTTGGAGCGCCCTGGGTTGAGGGCGTGGAGGGTGGTGGGGTCGTAGCGGATCAGCGGGGCTTGGGGGAGCTGGGGACCAGGGGTCGTGGCGCTGGGCGCGGGCCAGGCGCGGACGGGCGCAGACGGGCTTGCCTCTGGTGCGCCTCCGGCGCGCCAGCGGCGTGCCCGCTGCGCGCGCCCGCTGCGCAGTCGCGCAGCGGCCGCCATAAGAGGTAGGAGGGGGGGGGAGGGGTCAGCTGGGGGCGAATGGGAGCTGGGGGGCGGGGGCGTGCAGGAGGTCGCGGCGGGAAAGCGCGAGGGAGGGGGGGGGGACAGGTAGAGTGAGAGGAGCTGGGGGAGGGGGTTTAGGGTGGAGGAGGGTGAGTGTTAGGAGGTTTGGAGATTAGGGAGAGAGATAGGAGTAGGGTTGTGAAGATAGGGGAGGGGGGGTTGTAGAGGTGGGTGAGGGAGAGAGGTAGAGTGAGAGGATAGGGAGATAGGTAGTAGAGGGGGTGGCGGGAGGGGGGGAGAGATAGAGAAATAGATAGAGAAAATAGATAGAGAAGTCGATAGATAGGGAAATAGATAGATAGACAGATAGGTAGGTAGGAGGAGGTGGAGAGTGGGGGAGTTAGATAGTGAGATAGGGAGCTAGAGAGATAGGAAGATAGGAGGAGTGAGGGAGGTAGATAGCGAACGGGTTAGCTAGGGGTGAGAGAGGAGGAGGCGAGTGAGGGAGGGGGATGAGGAAGGAGCAGGAGGGCAGGCTCGGGGGAAGAAGACGGAGGAGGTAGAAGAGCCGAAGACAGGAGAACAGAAGACAGAAGAACAGAAGACAGAAGAACAGAAGACAGAAGAACAGAAGACCGGAAGAGCAGAAGACAGAAGAACAGAAGATCGGAAGAGCAGAAGAACAGAGAAGAACAGAGAAGAACAGAGAAGAACACAGAAGAACAGAGAAGAACACAGAAGAACCGAGAAGAAGAACACAGAAGCACAGAGAAGAACAGAGAAGAAGAACACAGAAGACCGGAAGAACACAGAAGAACAGAAGGGAAGAACAGAAGAACAGAAGGGAAGAACAGAAGAACACAGAAGAAGATTGCAGAGGGGGAGCGAGGAGGAAGAGACAGAGAGGAGGAAAAGAAGCAGGAGCAGGAGAGAAGGTGAGTGGCGCGGGGCAGGGCGAGGGGCTGGGAGGAGGGGGGTACTTACAGTTAGGTGGGTCTCAGGAACACAGGAACTCGGGAACTTGGAGGAGCTGCAGCGGCAGGGGGAGCGACCTACCCTTGGGTCAAGGGTCGCTACCACTGTCGCGCAGCGGCCGCCATAAGAGGTAGGAGGGGGGGGGAGGGGTCAGCTGGGGGCGAATGAGAGCTGGGGGGCGGGGGCGTGCAGGAGGTCGCGGCGGGAAAGCGCGAGGGAGGGGGGGGACAGGTAGAGTGAGAGGAGCTGGGGGAGGGGGTTTAGGGTGGAGGAGGGTGAGTGTTAGGAGGTTTGGAGATTAGGGAGAGAGATAGGAGTAGGGTTGTGAAGATAGGGGAGGGGGGGTTGTAGAGGTGGGTGAGGGAGAGAGGTAGAGTGAGAGGATAGGGAGATAGGTAGTAGAGGGGGTGGCGGGAGGGGGGGAGAGATAGAGAAATAGATAGAGAAAATAGATAGAGAAGTCGATAGATAGGGAAATAGATAGATAGACAGATAGGTAGGTAGGAGGAGGTGGAGAGTGGGGGAGTTAGATAGTGAGATAGGGAGCTAGAGAGATAGGAAGATAGGAGGAGTGAGGGAGGTAGATAGCGAACGGGTTAGCTAGGGGTGAGAGAGGGGGAGGCGAGTGAGGGAGGGGGATGAGGAAGGAGCAGGAGGGCAGGCTCGGGGGAAGAAGACGGAGGAGGTAGAAGAGCCGAAGACAGGAGAACAGAAGACAGAAGAACAGAAGACAGAAGAACAGAAGACAGAAGAACAGAAGACCGGAAGAGCAGAAGACCGGAAGAGCAGAAGACAGAAGAACAGAAGATCGGAAGAGCAGAAGAACAGAGAAGAACAGAGAAGAACAGAGAAGAACAGAGAAGAACCGAGAAGAAGAACACAGAAGCACAGAGAAGAACAGAGAAGAAGAACACAGAAGACCGGAAGAACACAGAAGAACAGAAGGGAAGAACAGAAGAACAGAAGGGAAGAACAGAAGAACACAGAAGAAGATTGCAGAGGGGGAGCGAGGAGGAAGAGACAGAGAGGAGGAAAAGAAGCAGGAGCAGGAGAGAAGGTGAGTGGCGCGGGGCAGGGCGAGGGGCTGGGAGGAGGGGGGTACTTACAGTTAGGTGGGTCTCAGGAACACAGGAACTCGGGAACTTGGAGGAGCTGCAGCGGCAGGGGGAGCGACCTACCCTTGGTAGGTCGTATCGACCCCTTCATCCCTCCATCCTCCTCAGTATCCACCAATTCAGTCATCCAGCTGTCTTTCAACTCATTCATTCATCATTCATCCACCCACCCATCCATCCTCTCCTTTCTTTCCCTTTGTGCTCTCTTGTTGCATTGCTTTCTCCTCCCCACTGTTCCATCATGTTTTTCCACTTATGTCTCCGAGCAAAATCGATATAAACATAAACAACGTTTTCAAAGTTTTATGCCGGACGGACTGCCAATTGGCGATCACCCCGTGCAAGCTGCTAATGTGTGTGTGTGTGGGGGGGGGGGGGGAGGGGGGTGGGTCATGATGCCCTAAGGTTAGGATTCGACAATCCATATGTTTTGATTCAATTTTCAATCATCTATTCTTTTGAGCTGGCTCCTTCAGCACCTTCCAAATAGAACCTATCACATGTTACACTGCTGGCATACCACTGATCATTTCCCAGGCTTCAAATCATTACCCCTCAATCCTTACATTGGTTAGCCTTCATGTACAGCATACATATATAAATTGCGGGAAGTTGAGCAGCAGGATATGGAAGAGAAAAGTATAGCACGAAGATTTCTGTTGAGCTCCCACACAAGCAAACTTTATTCTTTTTAAGTGCGAATAGCTTTGCAGCTGGGTTACTTCATGTAAAAATATGTGTATTAATTGATGTTCAACAACATAATAATTACTTTACTGTAGCAAGAAGATATTGCAAACTCAAAAGTAAACAATTGAAAGAATGCATTTTAATAGGAACAACCATTAAACAAACAATTACTTTTCTTGCTGGTGGTAGCCACTATTAGCTGTTCCAAAGTCAGAGCCTTTGAAAATGGCTGTCATTGGCAAAGTCTATAGTGCTAACAGGCCACCTTGAAAATCTATCTTCAAGATGACTGGCTCATTGTGGGAGACAACATTAAGTGATGGGGAAGCCATCTTGAAAGTATCAAAACATTATTTTCTATGCCTTCCAGATGCCCACTGCATGCATCACATTGTGTCATGCAATGAGGCCATCCGTAAAGTACACTAAATGTAATTTTTCTATACTGTTACTATGGTCATCATGTTGTGTGTTGATGCAGTGCGATGACCATTTTAAATGTATATGCGACTAATATTTGTTAGACCTGGCCCTCTCTGCAGGGTCATCCCCATACTTGTTTTCCTCACTCCTTCTGTTTTCTGAATTTCGTTTTTTTTGGCCTTTGGACTTTGAGTACTTTTCCACTACTCTAACCAATGCTTAAGTGCTTGTACCCTCCCCCAAACATGGTAAAATTGGCCTACTCCCGATTTCCTGATTTACACATTTATTTTAATTGTAAGCCCCTAGTAAAGTGGTACTGCATGTACCCAGGGTCTGTACATTGAATGCTACTAGATGAATTGCAGCCCTCATTGTGCTCCCACTAAAAGTAGCAGTTAAAACATGTCTCAAGCCTTAAATTGCAGCTTATAGTGAAAGATTAAACTGTTAATTTGACCTGGCAAAATAAATCTTTTGCCAGCCTTAAACGTTCCTTTTTAATTCATATGTCACTCCTAAGGTAGAGCCTATAAAGCACATAAGTAAAGGTGCATTGTAGATAAAAAGTAGGATGTGTTTTTAAGATTTATCCTGGTAGTGAAAAATTCCTAAATTCACTATTCTAAGGCCTACCTCTCCCATTAGTTAACATTGTCCTACAATCTTATATTTAATATGTGCTAAATGTTTTGGGAACAGTTAGAAATATTGTGTTTAGAATCAAATGAATTGTAAGTTAAACTCCTCTTTAATGGTAAAGTCAGATTTTATGTCACAATTCTGAAAACGCCACTTTTAGAAAAATGCATTTTACTGCCTAAGAGGAAGAAATCCACACACAGAGCGCCATGCGGGGAAAAGATCGACGCAAATCCAATCTGCAGCTGAAGAAACAACACGCCGCCGGCTTCGCGGCTGAAAATCAACACTCGCCAGAAACGCGACCGAAGAATCGATGCACGGAGAGGAGAACCCACACGCTGTGTGGTTTTCAGGTCATCATGCGGCTGGGTTTCTGACGTGAACCATCGTTGTGTGTGTAAAATCGACACAAAGCCTGCCTGGACCCGTGTGCAGACTGAATCAACGTATCACTCTCCTGCGGAGAGAAGAACCGATGCATGCCGACTCGACAGAAGGAGGAAGCGACTCAAGGTCTCGCTGAGGAGCGATATTGGCGCATCGCAAGCCCTTTATGACGCACACCTGCCCATGCGGTGTTATTTTTGATGCGCACCAGGTATATTTTCACGTTAGCAGCGCTAGCGTGTGTTTAAAACTACTTAAAGACTCTTTTTGATTTTTAATTGATAACTTGACTTGTGTATTGTGGATTTTTGTCATTTTGGTCTTGTTTTGTTTAGATAAATATTCTCTCTTTTTCTAAACCGGTGTTGTGTCATTCTTTAGTGTTTTTCATTATGTTACTGTGTGTGTTGGTACAAATACTTTACACCTAGCACTCTGAAGTTAAGCCTACTGCTCTGCCAAGCTACCAAAGGGGTAAGCAGGGGTTAGCTGAAGGTGATTCTCTTTTACCTTGCTTGAACATATATATATATATATTTTTTTTGTTTTTTTTAAAGGGGTGGGGGCATAGCCATGCCCCCTCCCCAGATAAATGAGGACAAAGTATTTCTGCCCACCTGTGGGATGGATAGGGGTAATTATTCCGGATCTGCCCCCCCCCAGTGGGAGGCAGAGAGCCCAGTAGACGCAAGGGAATTAAAACAAATAGAGGGGTGGGTGCTGCCCACCACCATGGGCATGATTATGCCCTCACACCAGCTGATGGGTGTAACAGTCATTGCACTACCCCTGTGGACTACAGAATCTCATTCCAAAGGCAGGTAAGAGGCTATTTTACTCTTTTGAGTGTTGATTTTCCACATGGGACAGGAGAGCTTACAATGGTGAACAGCTGCAGTTTTGGGGCTTGGGTAGGCTGCTACCAGACCCCGACACTTCTGAAACTAGACGTCTGGGGGATGCTTCACAAGCACCCTACACCATTTTCTAACTCACAATGCCCTAAAAACATCCAACTTTGCCTGAAGCCATGCATTTTCCCTTCATTTCTTCCATTGAAACTTCTGGAATCCACAGGAAGTCACAAATTTCCCACCATCCAGCATTGCCCCACCTGCGCGGATAAAAAATCTCCCCCACTTGTGTGGCTGGGCTTAGTGCCATTGACAGTAACAGATCCAATTGAGGTCAATAGTCTCCACACAAGGGCTCCCATTGTCATTGATTTGATCTGTTAGTGTTCTGACACAAGGCCAATCCACACAAGTGGGGCAGTGGTTTTATTGGCACAAGTGTGGCAATGCTGAATGGTAGGAATTCCAGAACTTTCAATGACAGAAATATAAGGAAAATGTGTGATTTCAGTCAAAGTTTGAGATTTACAGGGCATTGTAGGTAAAAAAAAACTAATGGGACCCACATAAGTCCCATCATCTTGGATTCCCCTAGGTGTCTGGTTTTAAAAAATGTATGGGTTGGCTAGGTTTCCCTATGTGCCGGCTTAGCTAGGTCCAAAATCTAGAGCTACCCATTTTGGAAAAAGAGGGTCAGTTTTCAGTGGAAAAATGAGCTGCGGCCGTGTTGCATTTTGGGTCATTTCTTGCCATGGGCACTAGGTCTACTCACACAAGTGAGGTACCATTTTTATCAGGAGCCTTGGTGAAATGCCGAGTGAAAGGATGTTTTTGGCTCCCCACAGATTCCAGAACTTTCCATCACAGAAATGTGAGGAAAATGTTGTTTTTGTCAAAGTTTGAGATTTGCAGGGGATTCTGGGTAAAAGAATTTGGTGAGAGCTCCATAAGGCAGCACACCCTGGATACCCCGAGATGTCTAGTTTTAAAATATGTACAGGTTGGCTAGGTTCCCCTAGGTGGCAGCTGAGCTAAGTTCCAAAATCTACAGATAACCACAATTGAAAAAGAGGGTTAGTTGTGGGTGGATGAATGTAAGGCGTCCATGTTGCATTTTTGGGCCATTTCTTTTTGCGGGTACTAGGCCTACCCATATATGTGAGGTACAATTTGTATCAGGAGTCTTGCGAAGCATAGAATGATAGAACATTTGTTGTTACTAACTGGATTTCACTGCATTTGTGCCTTTCAAAAGTAAGACTGTGTATAAGAAAGATGACATTTTGAAAAATACTCTCAAAATCATAAGTCGGCACGGGTAGCCACAAATCCAGGGATGCAGAAACAACCACTGCTCCCAAACTCTAAATCTTATACCCTTTTTCAGAAATACATAAGTTTCCTTGATGCCCATTTTTCACACTGCCTATTTCGCTATAACATTTTGTCTATATCTGGTACTCAATTAAAAGCCTTTGTGTGGTGCAGCACAATTGTTTGTTCTGGTACCTTGGGTTCTTAGAGAACCTACAAACCCTATATATCACCTCAACCAGAAGGGTCTCGCGGTCATGATGGGATATTGTCAATCAGCCATTGGGAGAAAAAGTTAGACAGTTGAAAATGTTGTCACAAATGCCCGTTTTTTCTTGCTCATTTTCAACATTTCTTTTTTTCAAGGGTTTGTTTCTTTGGGAAAACCTTGAAGGATCTACACATACATGTACACATGCCTTGCTGAATTTGGAATTTTGTCTACTTTTCAGAATTGGAAGCTTTTCTGGATCACCCATAGTTTTTACTCTGGTTTCTACCACAAACTGAAAGTAGAGTGAAAGCACAAAAACTAGGGATAATAGGCTACCTCTTAGAAAAATGCAAAAACTGTGGTACAAAATTAGGTTTTTTGATTCAGCTTTGCATGTTTCTGAAAACTGGGAAGATGGTGACAAACTGTTTGTGGATGCCATTTTTAGGAGAAAAACAGACACTTTTATGTGGAGTATATTTTCCATATTTTTCGAAAAAAAATCAAACGTTTGCTATATTTTGCCCATTTTCTCAGTCACCTCAAGGAGAATCTACAAACCCTTGGGTACTTTTAGAATCCCCAGGGTATTGCAAAAAAAGGACACACATTTTGCGTGGATAGCTCATGTGAACAAAACATAATGGAGGCCTCAGTACAAACTACCCCATATTGCCAAAAAATGGATCAGAACAGGGGAGAAAAGGCTTAATAGCGAACATGTTAAACAAAGTAATTAGCAATTTCTCTCTTCACTAAATTTAAATTAACAATTACGGCTGATTGTTTAAATTTAGTCTAAAGTTGATACACTGTTTCTAGATTAATTTAATGTGTTTCATATTATGCTACCAGTAAGCATAAGGAACTGGCCAGTAAAACAAAGTACCGTTCACTTTGAAACCTCTCCAGAATGACAATGAGTGAGGTGAGCAAGCCTGTCAATTAGTTGGTCACTTCACCGAGGAAATTGTGAAAACACTGTGGCCAATTTGTGCCTTTTGTATCTGCATTCTCAATAGGTTTGGTCATCCATCCATCCATCTTTCTGTCCATGCTTTGCTCTGTCGTCCATCCTTCTTTTATCCACCCACCATCCCATTCATCCGTCTATCAATCCAATCATACATTAATCAATACATCCTGTTCTCTATTCACCTTACTTCTATTCAACTGTCCTTCTTCCTGTTATTCACGTTTTTCTCATCTACCCATTATCCATGTTTTCTATCCATCCAGCATATTTATTCCTGTCAATAAATCAACCTTACTACAATCCATCATTCCATCATCCCCTCCTTTGTTTCACCCAACCAGCCACCTCGTATCGACCCCTTCATCCCTCCATCCTCCTCAGTATCCACCAATTCAGTCATCCAGCTGTCTTTCAACTCATTCATTCATCATTCATCCACCCACCCATCCATCCTCTCCTTTCTTTCCCTTTGTGCTCTCTTGTTGCATTGCTTTCTCCTCCCCACTGTTCCATCATGTTTTTCCACTTATGTCTCCGAGCAAAATCGATATAAACATAAACAACGTTTTCAAAGTTTTATGCCGGACGGACTGCCAATTGGCGATCACCCCGTGCAAGCTGCTAATGTGTGTGTGTGTGTGGGGGGGGGGGGAGGGGGGTGGGTCATGATGCCCTAAGGTTAGGATTCGACAATCCATATGTTTTGATTCAATTTTCAATCATCTATTCTTTTGAGCTGGCTCCTTCAGCACCTTCCAAATAGAACCTATCACATGTTACACTGCTGGCATACCACTGATCATTTCCCAGGCTTCAAATCATTACCCCTCAATCCTTACATTGGTTAGCCTTCATGTACAGCATACATATATAAATTGCGGGAAGTTGAGCAGCAGGATATGGAAGAGAAAAGTATAGCACGAAGATTTCTGTTGAGCTCCCACACAAGCAAACTTTATTCTTTTTAAGTGCGAATAGCTTTGCAGCTGGGTTACTTCATGTAAAAATATGTGTATTAATTGATGTTCAACAACATAATAATTACTTTACTGTAGCAAGAAGATATTGCAAACTCAAAAGTAAACAATTGAAAGAATGCATTTTAATAGGAACAACCATTAAACAAACAATTACTTTTCTTGCTGGTGGTAGCCACTATTAGCTGTTCCAAAGTCAGAGCCTTTGAAAATGGCTGTCATTGGCAAAGTCTATAGTGCTAACAGGCCACCTTGAAAATCTATCTTCAAGATGACTGGCTCATTGTGGGAGACAACATTAAGTGATGGGGAAGCCATCTTGAAAGTATCAAAACATTATTTTCTATGCCTTCCAGATGCCCACTGCATGCATCACATTGTGTCATGCAATGAGGCCATCCGTAAAGTACACTAAATGTAATTTTTCTATACTGTTACTATGGTCATCATGTTGTGTGTTGATGCAGTGCGATGACCATTTTAAATGTATATGCGACTAATATTTGTTAGACCTGGCCCTCTCTGCAGGGTCATCCCCATACTTGTTTTCCTCACTCCTTCTGTTTTCTGAATTTCGTTTTTTTTGGCCTTTGGACTTTGAGTACTTTTCCACTACTCTAACCAATGCTTAAGTGCTTGTACCCTCCCCCAAACATGGTAAAATTGGCCTACTCCCGATTTCCTAATTTACACATTTATTTTAATTGTAAGCCCCTAGTAAAGTGGTACTGCATGTACCCAGGGTCTGTACATTGAATGCTACTAGATGAATTGCAGCCCTCATTGTGCTCCCACTAAAAGTAGCAGTTAAAACATGTCTCAAGCCTTAAATTGCAGCTTATAGTGAAAGATTAAACTGTTAATTTGACCTGGCAAAATAAATCTTTTGCCAGCCTTAAACGTTCCTTTTTAATTCATATGTCACTCCTAAGGTAGAGCCTATAAAGCACATAAGTAAAGGTGCATTGTAGATAAAAAGTAGGATGTGTTTTTAAGATTTATCCTGGTAGTGAAAAATTCCTAAATTCACTATTCTAAGGCCTACCTCTCCCATTAGTTAACATTGTCCTACAATCTTATATTTAATATGTGCTAAATGTTTTGGGAACAGTTAGAAATATTGTGTTTAGAATCAAATGAATTGTAAGTTAAACTCCTCTTTAATGGTAAAGTCAGATTTTATGTCACAATTCTGAAAACGCCACTTTTAGAAAAATGCATTTTACTGCCCTATATTTGTGCCTCTGGCACTGTCCTGGTTCACATGAGTGTGAATGCTTTCTGCTGTTGGTTTGTATATTCCTGCCAGAAAGAGAGACATAAGGAACTGTGTATGGGCAGGATGCACCAACCTGTCAGAATTGTTGCGGCAGGGCAGATTCCTGTCCCACATACATTTCAAATAGCTGCCTCCAGCACGCACAAAAAGGAACCCCGACACCTAGACTTCTTGCAGCCTTACAAGAGAAGGGAGGAACTTTCTAAAACCAGATGTGGGGGGTAATCTATAGGACTGCCCCTTACCAAAACCTGGCACCAGGTATAAATAGTGAACCCTTAGAACCCCTCTTCTGTACATCCTTGGACCTGCAGACATTACAGAAGAAGGACTGCCTTATTTCCCAGTGTACTGTCCTGATGCTTGAGGCCTGCCTTTTTCACCAAGGCTGCCCTAATGCTTCAAGGTTGCATTGTTCCTCAGAGGACTGCTCTGCAGCTTAAGGCCCTCTCTGTTACCCACAGGACAGCCCTGCTGCCTGAGGCTTGCCCTCCTCTTTGAGAAGGAAGACTGAACCTGCTGCTTTCACCCCAGGCTATGCTGAGAGACTCCAAAGGTGAATTGACTGACCTCCTATTCTAAGCTAACGGGAAACAGCAAGTGCTACAACTGCCCAGCTGACCTGCTGCCACTGGAACGGCCTGCACCTGCAACTGGACCTGCCTTGAATTACTGGACTTTGCTGGAGTGAGTTCCTGATCCCCAAGAATTGCTTCCCCAGATCCTGGACCATTAGCTGGAATCAGTTGATTCCCTCTTTTGAAATCCTGACTTTCCACTGGTCTAACAGTAGCAAATGACCACAAGTGGTGCTTTGTGGTTTTAGGTGCTATAGTTACCTAAAATTTGAAATTGTGTATCTCTAGTTCTACTGATTAGGATTTGTCATTCTGGTCTCATTGTATTTAATAATTTTTACTTGATTGGTTTCTAGTGCTGTGTTTTCACTCTGGTAATGTTTGTATGCTGCATAATTACTTAACAAAGTGCCTCTAAGTTAAGCCTCATGACTCTGGTAATGTTTGTATGCTGCATAATTACTTAACAAAGTGCCTCTAAGTTAAGCCTCATGGCTTTTGTGTCAACCTACCAGAGGGTTAAGTTTACGTTGATTTAGAGACCTTTGCAGTTCACCCTGTCAAGGAATTTATTCTCTAAGTTTTTCAGGTGCTGCTATTGACTTTTGCAAAGCCAATAGTGGCAGGGGAGAGAGGTAATGAAGGGAGGTTTAGGACATAAATCACCTGCTGCAGAGCCCTATATGTCCAGCAAGTCCCAGTGTATAATTCTAGTAAACTAGTAGAGATGTTTAATTCACTTGCTCCACAGATTTGAATGTAATCTCTGGTCAGATGCTGTATCATCCCTGTTGGACTTTTTCCCTTATGCAGGGTCATACCCAGTCTTTTTGCCTCCTTCCTCCTGGTTTTTCTGACCTCTCGCTGTTGGCCCTAGGACTCTGAGAACTTTATCACTGCAGACCAGTGCTAAAGTGTAGGTGCTCTCCCATCTAAAGTTGGTATGATTGGCTTATACCTAATTGGCATATTTAATTTACCTATAAGTCCCTTGTACAGTGGTATCTATATACCCAGACCCTGTAAATTAAATACTACTAGTGAGCCTGCAGTGCTGCTTGCGCCACCCACTGAAGTAGACTTTCAAACCTGTCTCAGGCTTGCTAGCGGAGGGCCTGTGTGCGCAGTTTTCTGCCACAGGGACCTGGCATCTAAATGTACTTGCTATGCCCAGAACTCCCCTTTTACTACATGTAAGTCACCCATAAGGTATGCCCTAGCTAGCACTATGGGCAGGGTGCCATGTCTGTAGAAGGCAGCACATGTGCCAGGTTGCGTGCCTGTCCTGGTAGTGACAAACAGCCTAACTTGGTGTCTCACTTCTGGGAGTGCTGCCTTCTCATAGGATTCCATTAGAAATGCCCTGCCTTATGTGAAAGGGGTATTGTCTGATTTATGAGGGGTAGCGTAGGCATGTTTGGTATGGTTGTGATGGTGATAATAAATGCTGCTTACTGGTGTAGGTGTATGTTTTATTACTATTACAGAAATGCCACTTCTAGAAAGTGCGCATTCATCTGTGCTTATGACTCTGGTGCAGCTTGACTCCAATCCACGTCTGGGCAGAGTGACAGTTGGGGATTTTTGCATACTTTTCAGACAGCCTGTACACAGGGAGGGTGGAGGTGTCACCGAGATGCATCTGCATACTGAGTAGTCTTCCTGGACTGAGAGAAGGGAGAGGAGGGGCACACCTGCCTCACACAATAGGGTTGTTTACCCCCTACTGATGTTTGGAGCCTGTGCTGAAGGAGAGAGGGGACACTGCCAGAACCAGTTGTAACTAGCTGGAACCTCCTCTCCCTGCCATTGCAAAACATTGTAAGGACTGAGTATAAGTACAGAGGAATTTTCCCCACAATTTGGAGACTCCTTGAACTTACCTGGAACTGGACACAGACTGCTGGAAGAACTCACCAGGAGCCACCATGGACGACTGCTGCTGTGCTGACCTGTGCTGACCTGTGACCTGCTTGGTCACGAGAGAGGACTTGACACTTGCTACATACTCCTTGTGCTGGTCTGTTATTGGGTCCTCCACCTGTGGGCCTTTTCCTGAAAGCTTTCCTCCCCAGGGACAGGATGCTGGGGCCCCTGACCCCTGCCATCTTGTGAAGCATGAGGAGTGCTTTAATACTTGCCAAAATTAGCGCTTGGGAAAGCGCTTCATCTTTAATCCCTAAAGTGATGTGAGCACGCTCCTTTGTGCCCAAAAGACATCACTGCAACCCGGGTTTCTCCAAAGGAATAAAGCACTTTGTGAAACGCTTTTGCTGCCGTGGGAATAATCCGCCGTGACACGGGCGCTAACCATTTTACTTGCGTCGAGGACATGCTGCTCTTTGTGCCCCCGGGGCACCAACAAAACCGAAAATGAAGAATCTGGAGCAAGCGTGGTCCTAGCGGTGCCCCCGGGGCAGGGATCACTCCGAGGAGCGCCCCCGGGGCAGCAGAAGGCCCTTATCTGGGCCCAGAGGAAGCCTCTCCCTGCCCTGCAGAGCCCAGACAGGCTCTCTGTCAGATCGCTGGTGGGGCGGAAGCCTCGCCGGAGGCTCCCCGGCACCGCCGGTCCTTTGTTTGGCCTCGTGTGGGCCAGTGTTGATCTTCCCCCCCTTTTGTGGAGGGCCAGTGAAGGCCCTGGGGGGGGGCCTGCAGCGCTCGCAGGTCCCAGGAGGGGCCTGCCCTTGAAGCGGAGGGGGTGCATAGCGCCCCCTCCTCCTGGCATTCTTCCCTGACTTTGACCCCCCCTCGTGAGAGCCGGTGGAGGCCGGGGGGGGGGGAGCCAGTAATCACGGGCCCCAGGTGGTGCCCATCAGGAGTACAGAGGGGGTGCGTGCCGCCCCCCCTCTAACCCAGAGTTGTCAGGGATGCCCCCACATTGCACAGAGGAGTGCTGGGGGCCCATTCTTCGTTCTCCGGGCACTGAAGGTGCCTTCATCTTTCAAGTACTTACTATGGACCAATATATAGAATATAAGTTCTTGCTAGATACTTTTCTGATTTATTTACTGCCTACCTGTTTGATGGTGTTTTTTTATATATGCGTGTAAATTTTCCTTTTATGGGCATAACATGCTAATATATTTTTATGACTTGCCATACGTTTTCTAATTTTCCTTCTATGTGCGTTTATGATATTCCTATGACAAGTGCTTTGGTGTAATAACGTGTTTCCTGACCACTGCTTATGTTGCAGAATACTGAGTAACCTGTGTGTTATATGTGACTACTGCTAGTTTGCAGAGTAACTAATGTGTAACATTCTGAAAACTGCTTAGGTGGCAGGATAGTACCGATATGTGATGTTTGGTCTAATAATTGCGTTGTGTACAATGTAGTATATTTTCATATAATCTGGTGTTGTGTTTCCTTTGTGGTGGGAATATTGCATCACATGTGTTGTGTGTGTGGTGCAAACAAATTACATATTGCCTCTGGGATAGGCCTGACTGCTCGTGCCATGCTACCAAGGGGGTGAGCAAGGGTTATCTTGGATGTGTAACTCCCTTGCCCTGACTAGAGTGGGTAGGTTCTGCCTGGCTGAGGTGCATACCCTAGCCAACCAGAAACCCCACTTCTAACAATCCCATTCCGATGCATTTTGTGCACTTTCAGGATGGCTGCCTTTGCTTCATGACGCAATGTAATGCATGCCGTGGACATCTGGAAAACATAGAAAATAATGTATTTTTCATACTTCCAGGTTGGCTACCCATGCAACGGGGTGGCCATCTTGAAAATGAAAAATATAGTCTTTTGAGATTGCCTGACAGTGCTATTCGCTTTGCCAGTGTAATTCATTGTTAAAGCCTTTAGCACTGGATTAGATGATAGTGATGACCACCAATCATTGGGAATGCAAAACTAATTGGCACTGTCAATGTTTGTTCTTATTATTTACATATTTTTTTAATTGACTATTTTTTAGTTTGCATTGTCTTCTAATGAGTGTACTACGTTGTTGTACAACAACTGACACAAAGATTTTTGACTGAAGTAACTGCTGTTCAGGCAAAGGATACCCAAAAAGAATTAGGTTTTTAGCAGGGCCCTATTCCTGCACTGTACGGGGTTTGGATAGAATTCATTATGCTATACTTCTCTCCTCCAAGCACAACCGATGTGAACAATTAAGTAGAAAAGCTCTGTTTTGCTTCAATTTCCCTTTGTTATCAATTACTTTTGGCAAGAGTCCACAAAATTGATACGTGTGCTGGATCACCCGTGGAAGTCTTCTTCCCTCTTTGGGTTCAGAAACCGCAAGCACTCAGGTGAAACACCATCACAAATTCTCACCCTCTGAGGTTGACTGAATATTTGGACTTGGGGCGGAGGTAGTAGTCAGAAATATACAATCCCAAATCATTGACATGAAACCATAAACATTATTAAACACCTTAACACATTGAACACTAAATCAAAACTCCAAACTGAATAAAGCTTCATGGCTTTATTATAATCCCAAAATCAATGTCACATAAATGATGTGCTAGACATGAACACTAAGGCAGACCAAAACGTCTGAAAAAGTTCAACCTACTAAACATCAATACTCATAGACATGCCAAAAGAATTATGTAAATTAGCAACAATTCAATACTAACATTATTACTAGATTTCAAAGAAGATATTGGTGACACCAATAAATCATCAAACTACAGTTTTAATAATCAATTTCAGAGCCATTCCTCATGCTAAACAAAATTGAGACTTGCATGGGTGGTAACAGGCTAACACATGCGAGCAAAAATAAAAGAAGGCAAAAAGAATTTGGAAAACATCTAACTAGGGTCACTAACTAAAAAAATATGTTGGTGTAAGTGACTAAACTAGAAAAGGAATCAAGAAACCACATTTAGTTATACCTCTCATGGGACAGCAGACAGTAGTTTATTAGTGCTGAACCACATAACAGAATAGGACAGTTAAGACTGTGATGAGAAAACTCATCAGGAAACTTAGAATAGGAATGTGAAAGAGCAGATTTAAACAGGGTCTGGACAGCTTCGAGACAGGAGGGGAACTAACTTCAAGTTTCCAAGTCCTTCACTAATTGAATAACCAAAATCCATTTGATTGGTCCTTCAGGTGGGCACACTTTGGACATTGATTTCAGCATTCAGTCACTGCAGATGGCACCACCAAGTTCTGTTTCATTTGGAAAGCTTCTCAGCAATTGGCCATTGTTCCGTACCATGATTTCATATGGTTCGGCTAAGATATTACATTTTCTAATAATTAGAAAATTACATTTCCTTTCCCATGACAGACAATAAACTAAACTAATATTATTTCACATGAACGCTGTAGTTTTCCTGTGCAATTCAGCAGCTAGAACCAAATATTGTTAGATTAACTAAGCTTGAAACATGCTCTTCTCCTGCAATACAGTAGACCATTCAACATTAAATTTGCTGCCTAAGGAAAAGAATTTAGGACAGAGGGGACAAATAAGCAAATAATTTTACTATTGCTGCTTGCAAAATGGACCTTCAGACCTAGTCATGTTAAGAAAGACTAATGCACATTAATACAATTAATTCATTAATAAAACTATAGCGTACCTTTAATTCAAATCAAATATGCAAAACAAATTATTTATTTGAAATCATTATTCATGTTATGTCAAAGCAATTTTATGTGTACTTATTTTTCGCATTATGAAAGCCATTTAATTCAATAAATTGTGTGTTTAATTCTTATTCACACAATACTCATAATACATTCATACATTTCATTTCTACTGTTTCTACATAAAAATAATACTTTCATGTTAATTTTTATTATTAATTCACTCAAATATAAATGTAATATGTTTTCATGTTAAATGTGGTGTCAGACATTCGAAAGGTAGGCGCCCATGTCCACCACAATTTAAACTGTGAACGTTTTCATTTCTATGTTTATTTTTCAATTAAGCTTTTAAAAGAGAAGATTTATTAGTTGCCATACACTACTTCTATGCCACAAATTTATTAATAGAACGTGATCTCTATCAGTGTATGACTGTACTACTGCTCTGCTGCATTACACGGCCATTCATTGTGACTATCCACCCCAGACTATGCCCCTCATGAGTCCCCCATTTATTTGTTGCTACCCAAAAAAGTGTAAGTTCTTGCAGTTATGGTTTGAAAATTCCATCATTGATCCTTTCACGTCATTGCTGGTGTTCATGTGGCTGCACAGTGATGCCTGAAGATCATAGTGTGGAATGGGACTGCTGCTGTGACTAGGCTGGGGCGGAATTTTAAGGCCACAAGCGGAATTCAAGAATTTTGGTGACTCTGCATTAATCTTGTAACACTGAGTTCTCACAAAAATCCACCAGCCGCCGTGTGGCAGACTTTTTGTTTTATCTTAGAGCAATGCAATGACATTGGAACAACCTGAGGCTTCAGAATGTGAGCTGGGGCACGTGAGCGAGAATTGGCTACACCTAGCACTATTTCTGGTTGCTAGCAGGACTTCTGCCTAGATTTTATGAATGCGGGTAGTCACAAGGGGTCACGATGGGGGCTGCTTCTGAGTAGATTTTCTACTCAAGCAGCAGAAAAAGCAAATTCAAAATAGCCTAATGCTGTTCACACTGATCTTTCAGTATAGAACTTTCTAACAACGCTAAAATCAAAGCGCAAGCAATGGAATGTGTATTTCCACCTATTGACGGACTTCTCAGAATCTCGTAGAGTTTTTATGTAACTCTGCATGATTCCATGGAGTGAAGTTCTGCGAGTTCAGCCCAGGTTTAGTTGTGACACTTTCATCAACTCCTGCATCCAAGCACTATTCTCTTGACTCAAGACCTGGTGTGGCATCACCTGAAAACCTTTTACACTCCAGTACCTGCCGTGGCATGTGCAGTGACGGAGGTCTGTGATGGAACAGACCACGTGACACTGGCAGATCGGGCTGGGCGAGGCCAACTCATGTGAGCTGGTGAGCCCCGTATGTTGGAAGGTGTCCCCACCTCCTTTGTTAATGTATAATGGTCTGCTCTCGTATCGGAGGGCACGCAAATAAATAAAGCGGGGCGTGGTCTCGGCAGGCAGTGGCCGCAGCCAGCGAGCAGGTTACGGAGCCTTGTGGAGCGAGGCACGCGCCTTTGATGTCCGGATAAGCTACCCCCTTTTGTGCACACAAAGTATACAAGTGTTTCGAGTGATTATTTAATAGTCGTTGACAATACCTTAATGTACCCGAGCCAGTCAGTACATTACATTGGCGACGAAGGAAGGGCGGAGCCGCGCTGTGATGCTACGAGATCCTCCTACTCAACGGGTGAACACACGGTGAGCAGTGCTTGCGCGGCGAGCACGTTCATAGCACTCATCGCGCTACACCCAAAGCAGTGGCCACCTTATACGTGGTGCTCGTGCCGCGGAAAGGGTGAGGCAGTCTCCCGAACGGCAACGCGCTGCAACCTGGGCGGCGGCCACGCATAACGTGGTGCTCGTGCCGCGCGGCGTGTAGCCTACCTCATCGCACGAAGTGTGGCAAACATAGTTATGGCCTTTAAAAAAATTTTTTTTTTAAAAAGATCGAACAGTATAAACAACTTATCGACACGAGAATACTGTGTGATGGTTTAACGACGAAATAATACACATAAAATACAGTAAGCCACCCAAGTTCTTGAGCAAAGGAGACACGGCGAGCGGTGTCTCAAAAGATTTCACATTGTGGAGCCAACAGTCATAACGCCAATTTGGTAATCATGTCTGCCATACCACCAGTGGAGCCATTCAGAGTGGAATGTGCTCCCTCAGCACAATCCCCAAAATGGAAGGAATGGGTAGAGAGGGTGCTCCTGTATTTTGAGGCCACAAAAGTTGGAAATGCTGAAAAACGCGCCATGTTACTCCATTTAGGGGGCAAGGACATCTACAAAATATCAAAGAACTTAGTTGAGGATGCCCCGAAAACACACACCACACTCATTGCCGCGCTAAACAGGCATTTCGAACCCATGGCCAACACTGACTATGAACGGTTCATATTCCGGCAGGCCAGGCAGCAAGCGGAGGAGTCATTAGACGCATTCCACTTACGGCTCAGAGACTTAGCTAGTACATGCAGGTTCACGGACGAATCCGAAGAGGTGAGGGGACAGATAATACAAGGCTGCTTTTCATTGAAACTCAGGGAGCGCATTCTGGAAGAGTCAGGGGAATCACTGCCCGACATTCTGCAACTGGGGAGGACGAAATAATTATCGAAAGTTCGAGCCTCCCACATGGAGGCAGCCCTGCAGCACCCTATCAAGGAGGAAGCCGCCAATGCTAACATAGCGCCACGCACAAACAGACAAAAAACTAAACCAAACAGACCGAAAAGGAGGCAGCAGTGCGGATATTGTGGAGGAACGCACAAACCATTTGAATGCCCAGCGAGAGGTAAAACGTGCTCCAACTGCGGCAAGACAAATCATTTTGCCAAGGTGTGTCGATCAAAAAAGGCAAGACCAGGAAGCACCTCAATAAATGCAGTTGCAGGCATGTCAGAACATAGCAGCGATATGGATGAGGACGACAATGTCGTGCTCGTGGTCCACGCCATATTCACGGTGGGGAACAACGACAGTAAAAGGGCGAAACTGCCAAGGTGCCTGGTCCATGTTGGCACCCACGAGACAGTTGCAGTGGTAGACACGGGGGCATCAATCAACCTTCTGGCAGCAGAAGAATATCGACGAATGATGCCAGATCCAACCCTGACCCAAGCAAAAATAAAAGTCTACGCCTACGGACAAAGAAAACCCCTGGCCCTGGTAGGAGTATTCCAAACAGTCATCACTCATGGCTCGCAGTCCACCCCGGCCACAGTGCATGTAACAGAGGAAGGGACAGGAATGCTACTCGGTTGTAAGTCAGCGGAAGAACTGGGAGTAGTTACTTTCGCACTCAGCATTCATCAGGAGTCCATGGCGGACCTGTTGGACAGGTATCAGGAAGTGTTCAAAGGAATTGGATGCCTGTGGGGTCGAGAAATCAAACTGCACATTGATAAAACGGTCCAGCCGATAGCCCTCCGCCACCGACGAGTGGCTTTCACCTTCGTCCACAGGTGGAAAAGGAATTGAATCACCTTGAAAAGGCCGGCAACATTGAGAAAGTTTCGGGACCAACGCCCTGGGTGTCACCCATAGTGGTAGCAAGGAAACCTAAACAGCCAGGGGAGGTCCGAATATGCGTGGATATGCGCCTCCCCAATGCCGCCATCAAAAGAGAGAGGCATCTAACCCCCACCATCGATGATATCCTGGGAGAACTCAGCGAATCGCGCTGGTTCTCCAAACTTGACCTGCACTCAGGGTACCACCAGCTGGTGCTATCAAAGGAATCTCGATACATCACAACGTTCTCAACTCATGTTGGGCTGATGAGATACAAGCGACTGAGTTTTGGGATATCCAGCGCCGCTGAGGTATTCCAGAATGTCATTCAGGAGCTGTTGGCTGATTTACCGGGAACCATCAATGTGAGTGACGACATCCTCATACATGCCCCCACGATTGCAGAACACCACTCCCGCCTTCAAAATGTACTTCAGCGCATAAGAGAGTCAGGACTTACCTTACACCGCCGCAAGTGTGAATTCCTGAAGGATAGAATTCAATTCTTTGGATATGTGTTTTCCGCAAACGGCGTGGCCCCCGATCCGGCCAAAGTGAATGACATAAAAATTGCCCCAGCTCCCAACAATGTCACTGAAGTCAGAAGTTTTCTGGGGATGGTCAATTTTTGTGGCCGGTTCATTGAAGACCTGTCGAATCTTACCCAACCTCTTCGAAGGTTGACCAAGGCCTCTGAGTCGTGGGAGTGGGGATCAACTGAACAGAATTCGTTTGAAGCTATCAAGGAAGCATTATCGAGTGAGACAACACTAAGGTATTTCGATCCCAAAAGGAACACCAAGATTGCTGTTGACGCAGGACCGAAGGGTCTAGGGGCCGTGTTGCTCCAAGATCAGGAGGGAGGAATATGGTCCCCCGTCGCATATGCCAGCCGGTCGCTTACCGATACAGAGCAACGCTACTCCCAAATTGAAAAGGAGGCCATAGCTGTACATTGGGGTTGCAAACACTACCACATCTACGTATACGGCTGCCCATTTGTCGTAACCACGGATCACAAGCCACTACTACCTCTATTCAATGGTACCGTGCCAAAACCACCGCCAAGGATCGAAAAATGGATGCTACAGCTACAAGATTACCGGTGTCGGCAAGAATATCAACCAGGATCAGAAAATCCTGCGGACTACTTATCTCGTCATCCACGAGTAGCTTCAGAGATCGAGATGGCTGACGCACGAGAGACGGAGGAGTACGTCAGGTATGTGGCTGACCGATCCCGACCGTTACCCATGATGATGGCCGACATTGTTCAAGCCACCAAGGAGGATGACTGCTTGCAGAGGGCTTTGATGGCTGTACAACACAACAAGTGGCACTCGGTAATGAAACAACTACCTCTATTAAACTCTGACTCCCAGCATATTCGTAAAATTTTTATTTCCGGTGAGAGACGAGCTCACTATGGACGAAGGTGGTTGTTTGTTACGAGGCAGTAGACTAATCCTTCCGTCGTCTCTCACTGGTAAGGCGGTGGAACTAGCTCACAATGGACATCAGGGCATGGTCAAAACTAAAAGTCAGCTACGGTCCAAGGTTTGGTTTCCCCTCATGGACGAAAAGGTGGATAAAGCAGTGAGGTCCTGCATATGGTGCCAAGCCACAGGAGAACCACCAAGGCCCGTGCCTGTAGAGAATGAGCCCGCCCCAGCAAGTCCATGGGCATCGGCGAGTCTCGATTTTGGCAGCCTCCCGGACGGTCGGCACACTTTAGTCATCATCGATGACTTTTCAAAATATCCAGAAGTGGAAATTATTATATCCCTTACTGCTGATGTGGTGATTTCAAGCTTGGAGAAAATCATGGCCACCCATGGTCTCATTTTCGAGATCAAAACCGACAACGGTCCCCCGTTCCAAAGTCGGGAATTGTCTGAGTACCTGGCCAATGTTGGCACTAAACATCGGAGGATCACCCCAAGGTGGCCCCAGGCCAACGGTGAGGTGGAGCGGTTCATGAGAACTCTGAACAAAGTGATTCGGATTGCACATGCCAACCATCAAACAATGGATTATGCCCTATATTCATTTTTGCTAAACTACCAACAAACACCTCATTCTACGACCAATCGAGCTCCGAGTCATGTGGTGTTTGGAAGGGCGTCAATAGATCTTATACCTCATCACCCCTCTTGGGTGCCTTCACCCTTCTGTCCTCATCAAGCCCAGGAGAGGCGATTGAGTTCTAATCGGCGTGCCAGTGTACAGCGACGGTCGGTTCACTCCGATCTTACGGTGGGTGATGCTGTTTTGCTGAAGAACCCGTCTACGGGGAGCAAGTTCCGCACAACCTACAACCCTGCTCCATGGACGATCATCCGCCGGAATGGATCGGCTGTAGTGGCTAGACGAGGAGGCGAAGTCATAACGCGGAATGTGTCTATGTTCAAGCGAGTATTCCAAGCAGGTGGCGGATCGTCAGGCGGAGTGGTAGATCCCCAAGATGATTCCTCGTTCCCCGTTCCATCCACTAGCGGGGACTGTCAACCCGCTCCCGGGGGCGGTCTGGAAAGGCCTCCCACATCAGAACCGCTGGAGTCTCCACCTGACTCGACGGACCCCACTCCGGTGTTAAGTCGAGCTGAAGCCACCAGATACAACCTGCGAAGTAATCCCTGTCCATCGGTTCGTCTCCGTGATCATTTAGTCGATGGTTGACTGTAAGCATATTGTTTCTTTTTGTTTGTTATGTTTTTGGAGGAATGTAGTGTCGGAGGTCTGTGATGGAACAGACCACGTGACACTGGAAGATCGGGCTGGGCGAGGCCAACTCATGTGAGCTGGTGAGCCCTGTATGTTGGAAGGTGTCCCCACCTCCTTTGTTAATGTATAATGGTCTGCTCTCGTATCGGAGGGCGCGCAAATAAATAAAGCGGGGGCGTGGTCTCGGCAGGCAGTGGCCGCAGCCAGCGAGGAGGTTACGGAGCCCTGTGGAGTGAGGCACGCGCCTTTGATGTCCGGATAAGCTACCCCCTTTTGTGCACACAAAGTATACAAGTGTTTCGAGTGATTATTTAATAGTCGTTGACAATACCTTAATGTACCCGAGCCAGTCAGTACATTACAGCATGCACATTGTGTCTGACTCACACCTGGGACCCAACTTCATCAGAACTCTATGGTATGCTAGGTCCATGCATGACTAACTAGTCCAGACCAGATTTTTGGTTTGTATTATGGGACTTGTAATCCTGTTTATCAAATTACATGTCTTAGACTACTATGCACTTATGGACTTCGGAAACTTGAGGGTTCTGCTTCATCTCTGTACATTCCATGGACGCTTCTGGTCTCCTTCCTACTCATGCCCAGGGCTTAATTTGTACTTGTTGTTTCCGGTGCTGAGCACCGGCACTTATTTTTTATGGCCGGGGTTTATTCTCCAGCTTCAAGCATTTTCTGCGAGCAAAAGACAGATATGGGAGAGACGGGGGAAGGGAAAAACGAAAAAGCGTCACAAAGGGAGAAAATCGAAAGCTGCAAGAGTGAGCTGAAGGGGGTGGGAGTGGTTTTATATGGATCAAAGAGGCCCGAGATAGCTTCAGGATTACGCCGCCTCAGTAGTCCGTGTTCACACAATTAAATGCAGCAGCCGCGTGTTTAAGAGGAGGGCTTTGGGCAGGGCATTTTTTTATTTACTAATTAAGCACTGATCATGCCCCAGCACCTGAAGTCACTCCAGCTTAGTGAGAAGCTTCTACAGGTCAATTTGGACATCAACCTCAGCAGTAAAGATAAATAAATCATTCCCAAACCAGGACACGATGAAACTGCAGACAAAAAAGTGTAGAAAAAAAACATGGCAGCAGGCCTTAGTTGTCCATTCGCCCAGTATCTGAACAACATCCCCATATCCATGAGCCCGGCTGAAGCTGCTCCAATTTGGGAACGATATGGAGACAGATCTATGTAAAAACACTACATCACAGTACAA
Organism: Pleurodeles waltl; assembly: GCF_031143425.1. Taxonomy (NCBI): domain Eukaryota; kingdom Metazoa; phylum Chordata; class Amphibia; order Caudata; family Salamandridae; genus Pleurodeles; species Pleurodeles waltl. Next base: position 786,236,170 of record NC_090443.1, read on the forward strand.
TATTAGTCCACAAGCCAGCTTCCTCCCCAACCACTCCTTAAGTTCAACTCTGCACAGAGCTCCGCGTCTTTTTAGTTAGGTTTGAGATACAAAATGATCACATGCATACATCTCCATGCAATTTGACGAGTATGTATTTTAAGCATTGTTTCCTATGATTTAGATTTATGGATTAGCTATATGCACTTTCTGTTAAATTCCTCATTGAATTATTATTAAAACGTGCACGAATGTTTATGGGCATGAAATGGTAATTAATAAAATTAGGAACTTTGAATACATATTGTTTTTCTCGCGTTTTGCACAGCAAAATGGCTCAGTGAGTTAAGTTCTCAAGTGATATCTGTTTTTTGCTCTTTAAATCAACTACCATTAAATTAGGTAACGGTAACTCTTGTTATTTACAAAGCATAGAAATGACAAACGTTGGTACTAGACGCTATACAAAACGCACGGAAATTATTTTCATTCCAACATAAAAAACGCCTCTCTGTGTTTCATTCCAAATCTGAGGAGAACGCCAGTTTCCGGTTGTCTTTGACGCGCAAAGAAAAAAAAATGTTTTATCGCATTAGTTTATTCATCTTCTACTTTTCCTAAGGAAATGTTATATGGTCTAAGCACTGATCATAACCAGGTCACGGCCTAAAATGCTGGGCAAAGGGCCAAAGCACAAGTTTATACAGTTTATTGCCCATTTTTGTGCAGTTTGAATTATTAACATTTTAGCATTTGTAATTAACCCTCATTTTGAAAGAACTGTTAGGAGATGTAAGTAAAGCAACCAGTGGACACTTAGGGGCATATTTATAGGCCCTTAGTGCCACCTTGCGCCACAATAACGTTATTTATTTTGATGTTAATGTGGCCCAACAAGGCCAAAATCCCCACTCCGTATTTACAGAGTGGCGCAATGCAAGCATTGTGCCACTCTGTAACCCTTTGCAATACATTATGCCTGCACAAGGCATAATGTATGCAAAGGGGACATTCCCCCGTTAGGGGAGCTGGAAAATGGCGTAAGGAAATCAATGAGATTCCCTTGCACCATTTTCTACAGAACTTTCAATGCCTGCTCAAGAGCAGGCGTTAAAAAGGGGCTTCTGTTCTTTAGAATGGGCCCCTATGTAGTCTCCATGAGTAGTGCCAATATGTTGGCACTACTCCTGCAGAGTTCATCAATAGCGTCATAAAAATAACACTGTTGCCCCCTAGTCTGCGCCATGGTGCACTGTGTTTTAAAGATGGCGGACACATGGTGGCGGTAGGGGAGTGCTAAGGGGCTGCACTCTTTGCAGCACCACTTTCTATAAATGGAAAATCTGCCTGTTAGAGGCCTATTTATGAGCAGATTTGCATCTCTCTTGCATCACCAAAAGTGGTGCAAGAATGGCACAAACTTTACATGTGATTTATGAAGCCAAGCAAGGCCACTTTGTGTGACCCTGAGTAGCTCCATAAACCTGAAGTAAGGCAACACAGTGAAATTGCTGTGACTGCAGTTCATTGGCATTGAGTGGCCGTTCCTAAACAACTCCCATGGTTTTTGATGTATTCCCAGATTTACTGGAATTAGGAATGTGCCAAAAAGAGGCATAATGAAGAGAAATATCTTTATCTCTCCTCATTACTTCCTCTTTCTATGTGTGCCACCTTATCCAGCACACAGAGAAAGAGGAATATGCCTCTCAGTTCTGTTTTTGTGCAGGAATTTGCCCTTCCTGCGCAAAAGCAATCCTGCATGCAACACAGGCACCCTTGAATCATGGTAAAAGCATATCTGCATTAGCTCTAGGCAGCCAAAAGGGCACTAGGGCAGGGGAAAAGGTAGGAATGCGCTATAATGCCTTAAATAAAGTGCATTACTGCCTTTACCCTGTCATGCAGTAAAGTGCAGTAAGGTGACTTTCTGTGCTACACTGTGTGAGACTCTCATAAATAGGCCCCTACATAGACCGCAAGAAGTGCTATCATAAGAAACAGCCAGTTAGAGAAATAAAAGTAAACATTTTGAAAGGTAAAAGTATCACAGCATAGGTTGAATCACAAATTTGCTCAATATCGCACATCTTGGTTAAAAGCCTGTAGCAAGATTAGAACCCGGAGCTTCTTGTACTTTAGGCAGAAAGTAACATGAGCATAAATAGCATGCACATAGTTATGCAGCTATAGTTTATGAGAGCAATAAGACAGGACTTTGGTTGGGGATGGGCTTGTAGGGGAGCAGTGGGTTACGCCCCGACAAGCAGTGGTGTAACAGAGTCCCCTGCAGTCCCCGGGGGAGGGGGAGCTCCAGGGGCCCCCTCAGTACAGGACCCTTACGTGAAAGCTCCTGAGTGAGTCCAGAGGGGGCCCGTCCATGTGTATTGCAGGGAGGTGGGGCTCCCTCAAGTTTCTTTATGCCACTGCCAACAAGAACCAGGTTGAGGTAGGTTATTAAAGCTGCTATTTATTCACAGAGGAAGCTGGAGGAGGAGTTTTACCTTTTCGAAGTTATTTTAAATCTCTCACTGCGGCAATGGAGGTTTCATAGCAATATCACCCCAAAGACACTAAACACTCTTCCCTCACACCTTCCACTGTGTTTTTATATGTTCCAACTAGTCACAATGTTTTTTTAATTTTAACAAGAAAGTGTAAATTATGTTTCGTCAAAAGAACTTACTTTGCAGATTCTTGTGAAAATGACACCTGCCTTGGCTTCACTGAAGCGTTGGCAACCATTGTAATCCCTTAATGCGTCATGTTGGGAACTCATAAACACATGGGAATGGAGATAACTGTAAACTCTTGATTCCCTGCTCCATGTATGGCCTTATCAATTAGCCCTAAGTGACCTGGAAAGTTGCGCGCTGATCCCTCTCTAGTTACCAGGATTTATTGTTGAAACAACTGAGTAAACGTGAAGAAGCCATCCAATCAGAATCTCCAAACACAGCACAAACATGTTATCCCCTCTCAACAAGAGACAATTCAGAATGTAAAACCCGCCTACCCACCAATGATAACTCCCTGTCCTCCGCTAGTAGAAAAAAGCAATTTGTTTCTGCAGAGGATGACGAATATTATAACTTCTTTTAAAGCCCAAATGAAAACCTAATAAAGAAAGGCAGAGGGTGTGGATTGATGCACCCATAGGCACCTCCTGCTCTCAGCTCCTGCACAGAGAAATGACATCCTTGTCCAGGGGCAGGTTACTAAATGCTGAGCACTAAGGGGGTCATTACAACCTCGGCGGTCCTTTAACAAGACCTCCGAGGGACCGCCGTGCGGAAGACCGCCAGTAGTGGCGGTTTGCCGCTCGGTGTATTACGACTGTTGGCTGCTCTCCGTCCTTTTTACGACAGAGTGCTGCCAACAGCCATACTGGCGGGCGGCGGGGAAGTGGAGGTTGCTCCACCTCCACGCCAACAGAACACCGCCCAGCTAATCACGTTCTGTAATTCGGCGTGGCGGTGTTCTGTTGGTGGTGTGGTGTCGGCGGAGCAGCCCCCATGGCTCCCGTCCCCTCCCGGAGGATCGACGGACAAGGTAAGTCGATCGTCCGTTAGGGGAGGGGGTGGGGGGAGTGTTGTGTGTTGTGTGGGTGCATGGGGATGTGCGTCTGTGTATGTAGGGGGGTGAGTGCGTGTATGCTTGCGGGTGTGTTGCATGTGTTGGGAATGAGTGCGTGTATGTCTGTATGTATGTCTGTATGGATGTGTGCGTGTATGTCTGTATATGGGTGTGCATGTCTGACTGAGTGTGTGGATGTAGACATGTATGTTGGTGTGTGTGCGTGTATGTGTGTTGGTGGTGCCTGCCGTGTGTGTGTGAGTTATGTGATGTTGGGGGTCGGGGTGAGAAGGGGGGCCCTGCCACCTTTGGGGGGTGGCAGGGGTGGTGGGGGGTGTAGGGGAGGAAGTCGGGGTGGGGGTGTGGGGTGGGGGAGACCCCTATCAGTGCCACAGTGCCAGGGAAGGAATTCCCTGGCACTGATATGGTTTACCTCCATGGATTTCATGGTGGCACCTACCGCTGGAAATCCACAGCGGTAAGCCGGGTCGGAATACCGTCGGCGGTATTGTGACGCCCGCCGGGCTGGAGACCCCGGTCTCCAGCCCAGCGGGCGGAATGGTGAAGTGGCAGATGACCATGGCGGTAACCGCCATGGTCATGATACTAAAAAAAAGACCGCCTGCCTGTTGGCGGTCTTACCGCCGATTTAACACCGTTCGCCAGGGTTGTAATGACCCCCTAAATCCTCACACAGTCAGTCTAAGGCACCTAAAAACCTCTGCAAAAGATGCCCGCATTTCTTTCTTGAAGCAGCAGTATCCCGCAAAATGAGACATCTCAAACCCGGGAACTCATCTCAGTCTTCCAGTTAGCAAAGCCGGAGGGAGCAGTGTCTTAACAAATGGTCTTTGTTGTGCTGTGCAGAAGCGCGATGAAGTTGGTGCTTCATTGGCCATAGTGGTCTATCAGTAATGGGACACTATAATTCAATGCTGATGGATGGCTTAGATTTAAAATTGCCCGACATGAGTGAGCCTGGGCAATTGCCAGTGACCTGACCACAACAGTGCTGGAGCAATTTTCAGAGTGGAGGTGCTGCCATTATTGTTTCATTGCTGAAGTCATAGGGATTGTGAAAAATCCAAGCATCACACAAAGAACAAGTTTGGCAAATGATTGAGGCTCTAAAGTGTTTTGATTTGTTTTCAACCTATTACATTTTTTGCTCTCATCACACTTCAGAACTACAGAAAATGTGCTTCTTTTGTGCTTTCCTAACTGCTAAAATCTTGAAATATTTGTTAGGTTTATTTATGTAATTTTTGTTGTGTATTACGAACAACCCTGACGTCCTATGGCCTTTCCTATTACACTTCCTGTACTCCAGAAAGAATCTTGGATAGTTCACCTTACAAGAAAAAGTAAACGGCATTTTCCATGTTAAAAGAACAAAAAGCAATTTGTCAGCAAGGATTTGACCTCCGTCTTGGAAGTACTATGAATGTGTGAAAATAAAAACAAACTTTAAAAGGAATCTTCACTGCTCATTCACCTTCTGAACTCCAGTTTGGTAATTTCGGGGGTGGTGTAGCACCCCCAGTACCCCTGCTTTCAAAATGCCTGACCAGAGTAACATCAATATGTGTTCTTCCAACAGGCAAACCCAGAGCACAGAGGAGCAATGAGCGAGCTGATGGAAGGGAGGCAGGGCTTTAAATGGGCCGGGCCCGGTCAGTGCTCAACATTGGCAGTTCTTAAAAGCAGGTACTGAGATGGGTCCCTGCTGGGCTCTCCATTTTTGCCCTCACCTTCAGAGTGAAGAAACTATCTTTACTCAGTAACAGCACCATCCTTCACTGTCCCTTGATGTAACTTCAAAGAGGCGTTCAGAATTGAAGCATTTTCAATATTATATAGGGCAAAGTAATTGTTGTTACTTTTTTATGTTATTCAACAAACATCTTGTGACAAAGACAATAGTCTTTGCTTGTTTTAGGTGTAATGTATATTTTTATATTGTATCTTGGTGCAATAAAAGAAAGAGACAAGAAAATAGCAGTCGGGCGTCACACTATGCTAAGCAAAATGTTTTGCACATTTAAGCCACATCCTTAGCTACATAGGCCGCGACCTATTTAAGAGAACACCCATCCAACCACATTTTTAATCTCAATTAAAGCCCTGTGGGGAAGGAGAAGATTTCAGCAACATTTCAAAGATTGGCACTAAAGTGCTAAATGAGTAGTTAAGCGCATATTTATCAAAATGTCATGCATCTCAGCAAGACAGCTTGCTGCGCTGCACAGTGTGCCAGGGAGAGAGCGGGAATGTGCCATATCTACTAACATTTGCCGCATTCCTGTTTTCCCCCTGTGTTTGTGCACTGTGTGCTCCCTGGCACCAATGCAGGGTCCCTTGCACCATGGATTGTTTTGTGAAGGAAGGGATATCTTCTGTCACAAAAACAGTCCTTAGAGGCATATTCCTCTTTAAATGTGTGCTGAAGAATGCAAAATGCATACAAATAGGAAGTAGCCAGGAAAAATAAAAATATTCTCCTCATTAGGTCTTACCTGGGAAGGCGAGCATTTTGATGCATCCCTAGGTTTATTAGTCTTAGTAAATCAGAGAATGTGCCAAAACCATATGGGTGGATGAGTAGGAACACCCATGCTCCACCCTTAAAATACCTTCCGAATGCAGAGTAATGCAAAGCAGGAACTTGCTCTGCCTTGCGTTACTTCAGATTTACGAAGCCACGCAGAGGCATGCCAAGTGGCTCTATGTTGCTTAGTAAATCTGACTTAAGCAACTGCGTTGTCTACCGTCACCTTGCGTGATGCTAGAGCAATGAAAGGCCTCAATAAATCTGTGCCTCAGTGTGGATAAGAGAGAACTAAATAATATTCAAAGTAGTTCAAAACAAGATTTACTTTGAGTCAGCTTCACTTGCGGCTGACAAACAAAGCACTGGTGAGTCATACTCAAGCCAGGTGCTGTAAAACCAACACCAGATAAGTTAGTTGTTCAGGCATGGAGAAGAAAAAACAATAAATAAAGCAGTAGCTGCAAGGGGCGCATAAGATCCACCGGTGCAGGTGCTGGATTCGGTTTCACCTGTCCATCATGGAGCTCTAGACCCATTGTATACTTTGCCACCTGTTGGTTGAGTCTTAGAATTAGTACAGGAAATAAGTGTCAGACCAGGTGATGAGAGTCCAACTATAGACTCTGGGTAGTGTAAGTGTGTATCCCCTAGGGTCAACGTATTTGCTGTTCATGTCAGGTAGCGATAGGATACCAACCTATTCTTGCTTTCCTCTGGCTTTCTAAAGCAATACAGTTCCCTCGGTGAAAAGTGCTTGTGCATGTTCAAGGGAACAGCAGACTGTGGGATGTACATTTTAACTCTAGGTACTTCAGCAGGGCTCTTATCTCCAAGTGCTGGACCTCCAACAAACCGATTTGCCAGTTTCTGGATTTTGTTGTGTCTGGAGTTAATGTCAGCAGGTTGTTTATCTGAGACCTGTGCCGGATTCTCTGTTTCTGTCCAGCCAGGAAACTCACAAAGAATAATGAAACCAATTTACGGCTTCCTCATCCTCAGTTTTGGTATACATGTCATCAGTCTGGTTCTGTGAGCTTTGTGTTACGGCAGTCCAAATCCCACCGCACATTTTGGCTAAAGTTAAACATGGTGTAAGGAATTCTTCCCGGGCACCTCCTGCTTCTAGAGAAAAAACATTCTGACAACCTCACATTATTCTTCCCGTTCCCTACAGTTTGCAGAGCATGTAGACCCTGCTGCAGGTGTCAATCTGGGCTAGCCACTGGGTGGTGACAATAGTATCACCTCTGTGATAGTCGTGTGCCCCACAAGTCATCTCAATCAGTAGCAGTGCTTTGTTTTGCCTGTTTACCCACTAAGAAACAAAGCTTTGCATATGAAGTAAATATTATTTATTTAGACGCTTATTTTACTTTAGAAACATTTGCCTTCTGGCAACTTAATTTATCTTATCCCCGAATACGTCTTAAATAGACAGGCTGTTCCAAGTACCTTAGGCTTAGACCCATAACTTCTCCAGAGTCAACACCACCATATATGCTCCTGTTTCGCAAGGTGGACAAAAATGCAGTAGGAAAAAAGTGTATGCAAAAGTGTAAAAGGAAAAACGTGTGAGCTTTTATCAAGACATGAAACGGACCTACGAGACCACAGAAGTATTCCTGCTGTGATGACATAGAATTGTATATTCTTTATAGTCTCAGGATGGTGTAAATATGGGATAACCAGTGATGTATGTGTGTATAAGCTCCCTACAATCTGCAGATATTAGGTACTTTTACCTTCGAAGTGGGCTGTCAAGGCAGAGAAGTAGGCTTGGTGCAATAGGTGACTGCACAGGTGACACGTTTGGAAGCAAGGCAGTAGAACTAAGAGAGCCACAGTGAAGGATGAGGTGTGGATAGCAGGTCCCTGTCTCATCAGAAGTGCGAAATGAGAGTACTAATAAAGCAAAAGGCATTGGTGGATTAACCTAAATCTTATAGATCTGTTGCACAACTCTGAAATCAGTGTTTCTCTTGTGCCCCATCATAATGGACATCTGGACTCCCCAACTAAACTCTCATGCATGGCTGCATTTGATTGCTGTCGTAGCCCAAGCCTCTTGTAACTAACACCTTCCATAACTTATCTGTTTCTAAAGTGAATACCACTCATAATACCACATGCTGTAGTCTTCTTTGCCATCTAATTTGTCCCTTCACAACAAACTTCACTCCTAACAAAACTGTTTCTAAGATTACCACTGCTTGGCATTCTAGATGCTGTCCTCTTCTTTGACCTTTAGTCTTGGTCCCTCACAAGTAACTTCACCCTTAACTTGTAGCTTTCACTCGTGTAGTACATCTCGGCATTCTAGATACCACTCTCTTGTTTGTCAATGGTTTTGGCCCATCACAAATAACTCCACCTTTACCTCCCTTATTTCAGATTTGTAGTACTGACCGGCATTCCAGATGCTGTTTAGTCTTTGCCCATCACAACTCACCCCACCTTAACTCTATTCTTTCAGAAGGATAGTACTGCTTGGCATTCCAGATGCTGTCCTCGTCTGTCCCACCTAGTCATTCCCTGTAACAACTAACTTCACCCTTAACTCCCTTCTTACAGAAGTGTAGTACCGCTCTGTATTCCAGACGCTGTCCTCTTCCTTGTCACCTAGTCTTGGCTTCTTAAAACTACCTCCCTCTTAACTCACATCTTTCAGAAGTGTAGTACCTCTCGCCATAACAGGTGCTGTCCTCTTCTTTGTAACCTAGCCTTAGTCCATCACAACTAACTTCCCTTTAAGTTGCTTTTTTTTTCAGAATTGTATTACTGTTCGGCATTCCAGATGTTGTCCTCATCTTTGTCACCTAGACTTTGCCTATCACAACTAACTTCACCCTTAACTAACTTCATTCAGGAGTGTAGTACTGCTCTCTATTACAGATGCTGTCCCATTTCTTGTCACGTAGTCTTGGCCCCTTACAACTAACTCCCTCTTAACTCACCTCTTTCAGAAGTGTAGTACCCCTTGCCATAGCAGATGCCATGTTCTTCATCACCTAGCATTATCATATCACAACCAACTCCCTCTTAACTTGCTTTTTTCAGAAGTGTAGTGTGCCTCAGCATACCAGATGCTGTTCCCTTCTTTAGCACATTGTCTTGGCCCCTACCAGCTAACTCCACCCTTGGCTCACCTGTTTTTGAAATCTAGTATCACTTGGCATTCCAGATGTTGTCCTCTTTTTTGTCACTAGTCTTGGTCCCTCACAACTAAATCCACCAGTTTCGGAAATCTAGTATCACTTGGCATGTCGGATGCGGTCTTCTTCTTTGTTACCTAGTCTTGGTCCCTCACAACTAATTACATCATTAACTCATTTCTTACAGAACTATAGTACTACTGGACATACCAGACTGTTCTCTTCTTTGTCATCTGGTCTTGGTCGCTCACAACTAACTTCATGCATAGCTCACCTGATTCTGATGTCTATTATCACTTGGCATACCAGATGCTGTCCTCATCTTTGTCACTGAATCATGGCTCTTCAAACCGTATCCCAACATTACTCATATATTTCTTAAGGGTAATATCAATCTACGTAACTGATAACTGATACCGTACACATTATCAGTGCATTGCTTTCACTTCCAACCTTGCTCTGCACAGTGTGTCACTTTCTAGACCTCATCCCCACCACCTGCCTCAGTGTTCTCTGTACTGACCTACCAAGAACCACATCGCAAAAGGCTGTGGCTACCATTTTAGTGTCACTTTGGCCCAGCTCTACAAGCGGCCTGTACCACCAATGCGTCACTTTTTTTGCTGCATTGGCAGGGCAGGCTGCTCAACCATATCTACAAGGCCACACAAAGCCACTTTGCGTGGCTTTACTTGGCCTTGTGGAGTAAGGCAATGCAGCGCAAGTCACTGCGTTACATTACCTTGTGTCGGGGAGGTGGTTCTGTGTGTGTTGTGCGGGTGTTCCCACGCAACACCCATGGATTTTGAGGCATTCCAAGATATACAAGGTTTTGTAAACGTGGGAATGCATCAAACCCCTACACCACCCTATGGGTGGTGTAGAAGTGATGTAATGGGGAGTGTTGGACCTGGCTTTTTGACAGGGTCATCCCCAAACTTTTTGCCTTCCTCCTTCTCTTTTTCTGACCTCATTTTTGCTGGTTTTTAGACTCTGCGCACTTTACCACTGCTAACCAGTGCTAAAGTGCATATGCTCTCTCCCTTAAAACATGATAACCTTGAATCATACCTGATTGGACTATTAATTTACTTATAAGTCCCTAGTAAGGTGCACTTTATGTGCATAGGGCTGGTAAATTAAATGCTACTAGTGGGCCTGCAGCACTGGTTGTGCCACCCACTTAAGTAGCCCCTTTTCCTTGTGTCAGGCCTGCCATTGCAAGGTCTGTGTGTGCAGTTTCACTGCCACCTCGACTTGGCATTTAAAAGTACTTGCCAAGTCTAGAACTCCCCTTTTTCTACATATAAGTCACCCTTAATGTGTGCCCTAGGTAACCCCTAGAGCAGGGTGCTGTGTAGATAAAAGGCAGGACATATACCTGTGTAGTTATATGTCCTGGTAGTGTAAAACGCCTAAATTCGTTTTTACACTACTGTGGGGCCTGCTTCCTTCATAGGCTAACATTGGGGCTGCCCTCATACACTGTTGAAGTGGCAGCTGCTGATCTGAAAGGAGCAGGAAGGTCATATTTAGTATGGCCAGAATGGTAATTCAAAATCCTGCTGACTGGTGAAGTCGGATTTAATATTACTATTCTAGAAATGCCACTTTTAGAAAGTGAGCATTTCTTTGCACTTAAATCTTTCTGTGCCTTACAATCCACGTCTGGCTGGGCTTGGTTGACAGCTCCTTGTGCATTCACTCAGACACACCCCAAACACAGGGTACTCAGCCTCACTTGCATACATCTGCATTTTGAATGGGTCTTCCTGGGCTGGGAGGGTGGAGGGCCTGCTCTCACACAAAGGACTGCCACACCCCCTACTGGGACCCTGGCAGACAGGATTGAACTGAAAGGGGACCTGGTGCACTTCTTAGCCACTCTTTGAAGTCTCCCCCACTTCAAAGGCACATTTGGGTATAAAACAGGGCCTCTGCCCTACCTCATCAGACACTTGCTGGAGAAGAAACCTGAACCACAAATACTTTACACATTGCCTTCTAAGTTAAGCCTGACTGCTCATGCCAAGCTACCAGAGGGTGGGCACAGGATAATCTTGGATAGTGTGTGACTTACCCTGACTAGAGTGAGGGCTTTTGCTTGGACAGAGGGTAACCTGACTGCCAACCAAAAACCCCATTTCTAACATTGGTGATCAGCGGTGAGGATAGGACTTGTATTTGTGCAGTGACATACAGTAGCTAAGTATTTCACTACCTACCCACAGTTGAAGGTCAACTTGGTTTTTATCTCTTTTTGCAAATCCGTTTTTTTTCCTGACAATTTTCAAAAACTAAATCCTCACTCAACATGTCTCTGACTGGGTCTCAGACAGGGGACTTTGACCTAGTCAAGTTGGATACATATACGGTCAAACAACTAAGAGGATTCTGCAGGGCATTGAGGGTACCCACCCAAGGGGCCTCCAGAAAGGAGGACTTTCAAGTGCGCTGAGGGCCTGGGCAGAAGCCCATTTAGAGGATGATGAGGAAGAGGAGCCAGAAAATGGCCCCTCAGAGGAATTTTCACTATCTGTGGATGGTGTTACCACTGCAATTATGCACCCTTCCAGACCAGGGAGCAGTGTCTCTGGGCAAAGCCTGACCGCAGAGGAAAGGAGAGAAGAAAGGGAGTTCCAATTGCAAATGGCAAAATTGAAAATTGAGGCTCAACAGGAGGAGAGAAGGGCAGAAAGAGAAGCCAAACAATCTGAGGCTGAAAGAGCAGCCAAACAGATTGAAGCTGAAAGAACAGCCAAACAGATTCAAGCAGAAGCTGAAAGGGCAGCCAAACAAGCGGAAGCTGAAAGAGCAGCCAAACAGGTGGAAGCTGAAAGAGCTCTGGCTGAAAAGAAACTATTGTTGGCTCATGAACTGAGTCTCAAGGAGCTGGAGATCAAGGCAAGACAGTCTGAATCCAGCAATAATGGTGGCAGCATACTGACAGGACCTGCTGGAGAAAAGAAGGTTCGTATACCCAAAAATGTGGTGCCCAGTTTTGTGGTGGGAGATGACATAGATAAATGGTTAGCTGCTTATGAAGTTGCACTAAGGGCTCATGAGGTTCCTGAAGGGCAATGGGGGGTAGCTATGTGGGGTTATGTACCGCCATTGGGGAGGGATACACTCCTCACATTGGATCAACCTGATCAAAACACATACCCACTTCAGAGAGCCATTTTACTTGCCAAGTTTGGGCTGACCCCTGAGGGATACCGTCAGAGGTTCAGGGACAGCACCAAACAAACCACACAAACATGGGTAGATTTCTTTGACTTCTCCAGTAAGGCACTGAATGGATGGGTGCGGGGCAACAAAGTAACTGATTATAAAGGTTTATATGACTTGATTCTGAGAGAGCATATGCTTAATACTACTTTTACAGAGTTGCGCCAGCACTTAGTGGATAGTAAGCTGACTGATCCCAGGAAGCTTGCTGAGGAGGCGGACCTCTGGGCAAGCACCAGAGTGTCCAAAAAGGTATCTGGGAGTGACCCAGAGAAGGGTAGTTCCGGTTCCCCCCAACAAAGTGAGGGGGAGGTTAGAGATGACCCAGACGAGTTCCAGAGTAAGGGGGGAAGAAAGGGTTCCCATACCCCCTCTGAGAAACAGGGTGGGGGTTCTGGTGGGCAGTGGCCCAAAGTATCCCATTCCCAACCCCGCTGCTTTGAGTGTTCCCAGATAGGACACAGGAAGGGGGACTCTGTCTGTCCAAAGAACTCACCCAATATTGGGACCTCTACAGGGGTGGCCAATGTGGCCTTAGGGGAATGTCGTCCCCAGGGGCAGGTCGTAGACCATGCCTTCATCTCCTTCAGTTGGGAGGTGGACTCAGAGGGTAAACTGGTGATCCCTGAGGGTGGGAGTCGTCACTTCCACCAGGTGGGAGTGAATGGGATCCCAGTCACCGCTCTGAGAGACACGGGGCTAGTCTTACCATGATTGTGGAGAGACTAGTGTCACCAGAGCAGTACACCGGACAGGTGTGTAGAGTGACTCCAGCCATTGGGGAAGATTTCTTCCGCCCCATGGCCCGGGTGTCCCTAGAGTGGGGTGGGGAGGTGACCCAGAGGCGGGTCATAGTTAGTCCCCAGCTGCCCATTGACTGCATTCTGGGGAATGAGTTTCCCTTAGTGTCAGGAGAGCTGAGAGGGCCGACCCCCAAGGGTACCCTAACAGTTCAGATATCTGGCGGTACCACTCCCCAGAGGAGGGTATGGAAGCCCAGATGGGGAGGCACGGGGAAAAAGGACTCACCCCTGCCCTCTGTTCAGCTTCAGAGTACAGACCCTGGGCTGAGGGACCAGTATCAGGGACCCACCCCTGACCTGGTGAGAGTGGAGAAGGGGTGCCAGACCCCTGGGGTTACTACCCCCCATTCTGGGGGGCTACAGGAAACCCTTGGGAGCTCCCTACCAGCCCCCCAGCTGGAGGAGAAGCTCAGCCAACGGCCCCCCTCCGGGTCTCCACCTAGCAGTGGATGGTCAGGGGCCTGGCTCATAACATTGACAGCTGTCAGTGGCATCTATTGGTTTCTGTCCTTGTGGGCAGAGTTTTCCCTGGGTTGGGGACAGAAGTCAGACCCAAGGAATGGAATGGGCCACATCACTTTGTTGGCCATGGTGATACTGTCTGCATACTGGGATACATCTGTAAGCAAATTAAAGTTAGGAGCTGTACAGATGGGGTCCTCAGGTGATGAGAAGGGTTCCCCATGGGCCAGATCAGTGGCCCCAGAGAGTATAGACAAAGAAGCCTCACTGAGTTCGGAAAGGCGTAGAACTGGCGAGTGCCCCTGCAGTAGTGGGCCATTGTCCATGTTCTATCGCCTTAAGCAGGGAAGTCCATCAGAGTGTTGATTAGTCTACCCTGGCTTTAGGCTGGGAGGGGGTCATGTTGGACCTGGCTTTTTGACAGGGTCATCCCCAAACTTTTTGCCTTCCTCCTTCCCGTTTTCTGACCTCATTTTTGCTGGTTTTTAGACTCTGCGCACTTTACCACTGCTAACCAGTGCTAAAGTGCATATGCTCTCTCCCTTAAAACATGGTAACCTTGAATCATACCTGATTGGACTATTAATTTACTTATAAGTCCCTAGTAAGGTGCACTTTATGTGCATAGGGCTGGTAAATTAAATGCTACTAGTGGGCCTGCAGCACTGGTTGTGCCACCCACTTAAGTAGCCCCTTTTCCTTGTGTCAGGCCTGCCATTGCAAGGCCTGTGTGTGCAGTTTCACTGCCACCTCGACTTGGCATTTAAAAGTACTTGCCAAGTCTAGAACTCCCCTTTTTCTACATATAAGTCACCCTTAATGTGTGCCCTAGGTAACCCCTAGAGCAGGGTGCTGTGTAGATAAAAGGCAGGACATATACCTGTGTAGTTATATGTCCTGGTAGTGTAAAACGCCTAAATTCGTTTTTACACTACTGTGGGGCCTGCTTCCTTCATAGGCTAACATTGGGGCTGCCCTCATACACTGTTGAAGTGGCAGCTGCTGATCTGAAAGGAGCAGGAAGGTCATATTTAGTATGGCCAGAATGGTAATTCAAAATCCTGCTGACTGGTGAAGTCGGATTTAATATTACTATTCTAGAAATGCCACTTTTAGAAAGTGAGCATTTCTTTGCACTTAAATCTTTCTATGCCTTACAATCCACGTCTGGCTGGGCTTGGTTGACAGCTCCTTGTGCATTCACTCAGACACACCCCAAACACAGGGTACTCAGCCTCACTTGCATACATCTGCATTTTGAATGGGTCTTCCTGGGCTGGGAGGGTGGAGGGCCTGCTCTCACACAAAGGACTGCCACACCCCCTACTGGGACCCTGGCAGACAGGATTGAACTGAAAGGGGACCTGGTGCACTTCTTAGCCACTCTTTGAAGTCTCCCCCACTTCAAAGGCACATTTGGGTATAAAACAGGGCCTCTGCCCTACCTCATCAGACACTTGCTGGAGAAGAAACCTGAACCACAAATACTTTACACATTGCCTTCTAAGTTAAGCCTGACTGCTCGTGCCAAGCTACCAGAGGGTGGGCACAGGATAATCTTGGATAGTGTGTGACTTACCCTGACTAGAGTGAGGGCTTTTGCTTGGACAGAGGGTAACCTGACTGCCAACCAAAAACCCCATTTCTAACATTGGTGATCAGCGGTGAGGATAGGACTTGTATTTGTGCAGTGACATACAGTAGCTAAGTATTTCACTACCTACCCACAGTTGAAGGTCAACTTGGTTTTTATCTCTTTTTGCAAATCCGTTTTTTTTCCTGACAATTTTCAAAAACTAAATCCTCACTCAACATGTCTCTGACTGGGTCTCAGACAGGGGACTTTGACCTAGTCAAGTTGGATACATATACGGTCAAACAACTAAGAGGATTCTGCAGGGCATTGAGGGTACCCACCCAAGGGGCCTCCAGAAAGGAGGACTGTCAAGTGCGCTGAGGGCCTGGGCAGAAGCCCATTTAGAGGATGATGAGGAAGAGGAGCCAGAAAATGGCCCCTCAGAGGAATTTTCACTATCTGTGGATGGTGTTACCACTGCAATTATGCACCCTTCCAGACCAGGGAGCAGTGTCTCTGGGCAAAGCCTGACCGCAGAGGAAAGGAGAGAAGAAAGGGAGTTCCAATTGCAAATGGCAAAATTGAAAATTGAGGCTCAACAGGAGGAAGAAGGGCAGAAAGAGAAGCCAAACAATCTGAGGCTGAAAGAGCAGCCAAACAGATTGAAGCTGAAAGAACAGCCAAACAGATTCAAGCAGAAGCTGAAAGGGCAGCCAAACAAGCGGAAGCTGAAAGAGCAGCCAAACAGGTGGAAGCTGAAAGAGCTCTGGCTGAAAAGAAACTATTGTTGGCTCATGAACTGAGTCTCAAGGAGCTGGAGATCAAGGCAAGACAGTCTGAATCCAGCAATAATGGTGGCAGCATACTGACAGGACCTGCTGGAGAAAAGAAGGTTCGTATACCCAAAAATGTGGTGCCCAGTTTTGTGGTGGGAGATGACATAGATAAATGGTTAGCTGCTTATGAAGTTGCACTAAGGGCTCATGAGGTTCCTGAAGGGCAATGGGGGGTAGCTATGTGGGGTTATGTACCGCCATTGGGGAGGGATACACTCCTCACATTGGATCAACCTGATCAAAACACATACCCACTTCAGAGAGCCATTTTACTTGCCAAGTTTGGGCTGACCCCTGAGGGATACCGTCAGAGGTTCAGGGACAGCACCAAACAAACCACACAAACATGGGTAGATTTCTTTGACTTCTCCAGTAAGGCACTGAATGGATGGGTGCGGGGCAACAAAGTAACTGATTATAAAGGTTTATATGACTTGATTCTGAGAGAGCATATGCTTAATACTACTTTTACAGAGTTGCGCCAGCACTTAGTGGATAGTAAGCTGACTGATCCCAGGAAGCTTGCTGAGGAGGCGGACCTGTGGGCAAGCACCAGAGTGTCCAAAAAGGTATCTGGGAGTGACCCCGAGAAGGGTAGTTCCGGTTCCCCCCAACAAAGTGAGGGGGAGGTTAGAGATGACCCAGACGAGTTCCAGAGTAAGGGGGGAAGAAAGGGTTCCCATACCCCCTCTGAGAAACAGGGTGGGGGTTCTGGTGGGCAGTGGCCCAAAGTATCCCATTCCCAACCCCGCTGCTTTGAGTGTTCCCAGATAGGACACAGGAAGGGGGACTCTGTCTGTCCAAAGAACTCACCCAATATTGGGACCTCTACAGGGGTGGCCAATGTGGCCTTAGGGGAATGTCGTCCCCAGGGGCAGGTCGTAGACCATGCCTTCATCTCCTTCAGTTGGGAGGTGGACTCAGAGGGTAAACTGGTGATCCCTGAGGGTGGGAGTCGTCACTTCCACCAGGTGGGAGTGAATGGGATCCCAGTCACCGCTCTGAGAGACACGGGGGCTAGTCTTACCATGATTGTGGAGAGACTAGTGTCACCAGAGCAGTACACCGGACAGGTGTGTAGAGTGACTCCAGCCATTGGGGAAGATTTCTTCCGCCCCATGGCCCGGGTGTCCCTAGAGTGGGGTGGGGAGGTGACCCAGAGGCGGGTCATAGTTAGTCCCCAGCTGCCCATTGACTGCATTCTGGGGAATGAGTTTCCCTTAGTGTCAGGAGAGCTGAGAGGGCCGACCCCCAAGGGTGCCCTAACAGTTCAGATATCTGGCGGTACCACTCCCCAGAGGAGGGTATGGAAGCCCAGATGGGGAGGCACGGGGAAAAAGGACTCACCCCTGCCCTCTGTTCAGCTTCAGAGTACAGACCCTGGGCTGAGGGACCAGTATCAGGGACCCACCCCTGACCTGGTGAGAGTGGAGAAGGGGTGCCAGACCCCTGGGGTTACTACCCCCCATTCTGGGGGGCTACAGGAATCCCTTGGGAGCTCCCTACCAGCCCCCCAGCTGGAGGAGAAGCTCAGCCAACGGCCCCCCTCCGGGTCTCCACCTAGCAGTGGATGGTCAGGGGCCTGGCTCATAACACTGACAGCTGTCAGTGGCATCTATTGGTTTCTGTCCTTGTGGGCAGAGTTTTCCCTGGGTTGGGGACAGAAGTCAGACCCAAGGAATGGAATGGGCCACATCACTTTGTTGGCCATGGTGATACTGTCTGCATACTGGGATACATCTGTAAGCAAATTAAAGTTAGGAGCTGTACAGATGGGGTCCTCAGGTGATGAGAAGGGTTCCCCATGGGCCAGATCAGTGGCCCCAGAGAGTATAGACAAAGAAGCCTCACTGAGTTCGGAAAGGCGTAGAACTGGCGAGTGCCCCTGCAGTAGTGGGCCATTGTCCATGTTCTATCGCCTTAAGCAGGGAAGTCCATCAGAGTGTTGATTAGTCTACCCTGGCTTTAGGCTGGGAGGGGGTCATGTTGGACCTGGCTTTTTGACAGGGTCATCCCCAAACTTTTTGCCTTCCTCCTTCCCTTTTTCTGACCTCATTTTTGCTGGTTTTTAGACTCTGCGCACTTTACCACTGCTAACCAGTGCTAAAGTGCATATGCTCTCTCCCTTAAAACATGGTAACCTTGAATCATACCTGATTGGACTATTAATTTACTTATAAGTCCCTAGTAAGGTGCACTTTATGTGCATAGGGCTGGTAAATTAAATGCTACTAGTGGGCCTGCAGCACTGGTTGTGCCACCCACTTAAGTAGCCCCTTTTCCTTGTGTCAGGCCTGCCATTGCAAGGCCTGTGTGTGCAGTTTCACTGCCACCTCGACTTGGCATTTAAAAGTACTTGCCAAGTCTAGAACTCCTCTTTTCCTACATATAAGTCACCCTTAATGTGTGCCCTAGGTAACCCCTAGAGCAGGGTGCTGTGTAGATAAAAGGCAGGACATATACCTGTGTAGTTATATGTCCTGGTAGTGTAAAACGCCTAAATTCGTTTTTACACTACTGTGGGGCCTGCTTCCTTCATAGGCTAACATTGGGGCTGCCCTCATACACTGTTGAAGTGGCAGCTGCTGATCTGAAAGGAGCAGGAAGGTCATATTTAGTATGGCCAGAATGGTAATTCAAAATCCTGCTGACTGGTGAAGTCGGATTTAATATTACTATTCTAGAAATGCCACTTTTAGAAAGTGAGCATTTCTTTGCACTTAAATCTTTCTGTGCCTTACAATCCACGTCTGGCTGGGCTTGGTTGACAGCTCCTTGTGCATTCACTCAGACACACCCCAAACACAGGGTACTCAGCCTCACTTGCATACATCTGCATTTTGAATGGGTCTTCCTGGGCTGGGAGGGTGGAGGGCCTGCTCTCACACAAAGGACTGCCACACCCCCTACTGGGACCCTGGCAGACAGGATTGAACTGAAAGGGGACCTGGTGCACTTCTTAGCCACTCTTTGAAGTCTCCCCCACTTCAAAGGCACATTTGGGTATAAAACAGGGCCTCTGCCCTACCTCATCAGACACTTGCTGGAGAAGAAACCTGAACCACAAATACTTTACACATTGCCTTCTAAGTTAAGCCTGACTGCTCGTGCCAAGCTACCAGAGGGTGGGCACAGGATAATCTTGGATAGTGTGTGACTTACCCTGACTAGAGTGAGGGCTTTTGCTTGGACAGAGGGTAACCTGACTGCCAACCAAAAACCCCATTTCTAACAGGGAGAAATATCTATTTCTCCCCGAGTTTTCCTCTTTCTTATGTGCTGCATTTTGCAGCACACATAGAAAGAGGAAAGCGTCTCTTAGGATAGTTTTTGTGCACGAAGGTGCCCCTTCCTGCACAAAAACAATCATCCCCGCAATGCAGGCCCCCTTACACCAGGTGCAAGGCTGCCTGCATTGGCGCACGGCAGCAATTTGTGCGCCATTGCAGGGGAAAAGGACAGGAATGCGCCGTATCTCACAGATGCGGCGCATTCCTACCCTTTTGCTTTGACACAAGGCAGCACAGCAAGAAGGTTTGCGGCGCTACCCTGTGCCAAAATATTTTAAATCTGGCCCTTTGTACTTAAGCTCTCGTGAGCATGAATTGTTCACACTTTTATGCCTTTTCCATAGAGTTGTAAGTTTTAAATTGATCACTCTGCTAACAAGAGCTGTAATTTATATCATACGATAATGTTACTGCATATTGAATTATACAAATTAGCACTGGCTTAATTGTGCTTTATTTGAGATAAAATAGTGCTCTGAACTTAGTAGATGTCTAATGGGTTAAGTTCCGCACTCTTCCTTTGATTAAGGTTTTATTGGATTTCTTTAGTGAAGTTCTTATAATGCTACATGAATAATCAAATGCCCTTGGAAAGACAAGTTTAATTGCCTCCAACCTTTTTTTCTTTTCACATTGGATAAGCAAGGCACAAATAACCAACCAGTCGTTATGACTGAATGTCTTCTGTCTTTACTAATACATTTACTCATTTAACAGTGCGCACTCCACTGCATACGGCTCTGAAGGGAATGATCAATATTTTCGCATTTTCTTTCATTGCAAATGCAACCTCTTGTATATTTTTCAAATGCAGGCCTCATGAATAGTGGAAGATTTCTCGCGCTTGAAGTAAGAATTATGCGCTCTGTGGTGTGCTTGGATAATTCTCAAGGAGTTTGTTTTCGGACTAAGGGCTAGATGTAGCAAACGTTTGCGAGTCACAAATGGCCCGAATCGCTATTTGCGACTCCGCAAAATCGGAAATGGGATGCAAAAATCCCATTTCCGACTCGCAAAAAGCGATGCGAGCCGTTACCGACTCGCAAAAATTGCGGCCCCATTTTGCGACCCGCAAATAGGAAGTCACAATTTGCGAATCGCAAACTATATGCAATAGCAACTCGCAAATTGCGACTAGTCGCAAAAAGCCCAGTTTGCATGTCCCATTTACCACTAACTCAGAGCATGTGGTAATCATTACCAAAGTATAAAAGGAGACCCAGAAGGCATCTGGGTTACTCAAGATGGCGGAGATATACCTGATAGCAGTGAGGAAGAGAGCCCACGCAGCCCAGCAGAGGAGGAGGAGGAGCCAGAGACAGGAGAAGATTTACAGAACAAGGCAGACTCTTTTCCAGCAAACTGAGGAAGAAATCTATGATAAATACAGACTTAGCAGCGCAGCTATACTAGATTAAATTGAATTACTCAAACCACAGCTAGAACGCCAGACTCTGTGCGGCTGCGCCATCCCTACGCATGTGCAAGTGCTATGCTCACTGCACCTCTTGGCCTCGGGGAGCTATCAGGGGGTCATTGCTGTGGCAGGTGGGGTATCCCAAAGTGCACTATCAAGGTTCCTCAGGGCATTCCTAGATGCCTTACTCACACACATGTCCAAATACATATACCTAACCAGGAATGAGGCAGAAATTAACAGCACCAAGCTGGACTTTTACCGGATTCCAACTTTCCCCATGTCATAGGGTGTGTAGATGGGACACATATTCAAATATGCCCTCCTGCAAACCTGGAATATCTGTTCCGCAATAGAAAGTGTACCCACTCACTCAATGTTCAGGTTGTTTGTGACGCCCATTATGTCATCACTGACATTGTAGCGAAATTTCCAGGCAGTACTCATGACTCCTACATTTTTAGGCACAGTGGGATACACCAACGCCTGGAACGTGGGGAGTTTGGAGACGGATACCTCCTAGGTAGAGCTGCATACACCTTGTAGACATGCACACAGATCAATGTGCACACCAACCAGGACTTTCTAACAGTGTACTTTTTGTGCCTAACAGGTGACAGTGCATATGCACTACGGCCATGGATAATGACTCCGTACTTAACACCCAGCAATGAATGTGAGAGGCGATACAACAGTGCACATAAGAGGACCAGGAACCTGATCGAACGAACCTTTGGATTGCTGAAAGCACGGTTCAGATGCCTCCACCGAAGTGGAGGTGCCCTCCAGTATACCCCCATAACAGCATTTAAAATAGTTGTCGCATGCGCTATCCTGCACAACCTTGCCACCCGACGTGGGCTACCTCTCACCCCTGCAGACCCGGATTCTGAGGATGAAGAGCAAGAGCAACCACATCACCATCATGGGGATAGGAGCATCGCAAATCAAGGCAGATTGAGACGGGAACACATCGCAACACAATACTTTGGAAGGTGCGTGCCAACTTCTACCATACTCACCACTTGAACAAACACTCCATTTGTTAAGTGGAACAAAAACATTATTTAATATGTGCAAAAACCGAACTATTTACAATGAAAAACTGTTCAGGGACTTCAAGAAGCCCACTTGGCATGGGGCACATTGCCATCATGTGCCCCAACATCAGGGACAGTGTTTAGTTTATTGCCTACGGCGGCCTCTGCCAGCCTGGCTGGTACCAGGTTGCTCAGCAGTGCTCTGCCTCGTACTCCCACTCCGGAGCACCCTGGTGTCACCAGCAGAGACACTGCTGACAGTGGAGCCCTCCTCGCTGTCTTGTGGGGTGTCCCCTGTACCCCTGGACACCTGCCGTGCCTCCATGAGGTCTATCACATGGGTGATCCGGCCCAGGCCCCTTGCCACATCACCCGCAAAGTGGTCCATTTCCACCTGGAGGCCGACTGTTCCCCTTGACAGCCCAGTAGTGTTCACTGCCAGTCTGCAAATAGAGGAGGCCATCCTGTCCAGCCTTTGGAGCAGCTGGCGGTCCCTGCGCAGTGCACCCTCGCTCTGTGTAAGCAGTCCAGCCACCAGTTCACGCATGGACAGGGCTAGGTCACCAGTGTTGCTGCCTATTACGTCCAGTTGTGCATGAAGCTGCTGCATGCTGTTTTCATTGTTCGTTACGAAGCGGTGCAGAACCCCACTAATCCGCCCTAACCTTTGATTCTGCAGGCGCTGACCACGTAGCAGTTGTGCCTCTGTCAGTGTGGTGGACGGACGCCCTGACTCTGCCTGCAGCCCTGCTCTCCTCATCCTGCGTCGCCTGCGCAGCGGTGGATGCCCTGTGATATGTGCTGTGGCACTCCTGGTTGTTGCTGGTGCAGGCTCCGATACCAATGTTGCAGCGGGTGTTGTCATAGAGGGGATGGTGTTGGTGGTGCAGGTGGGAGTGGTGGCTGCTCCTGTTGTCTCCTCATGGGGCTGGCTGACCAGTGGCACCTGGGTGCTGTGGCTGGTGGTGGGGTCTTGTGGGAGACCTGTGGGACATGGGGAAAACACTGTCAGTGTCTACTATCTGTTGCACACTTCCTAATAAACATTTGCCTATTAACTGCCTA
The DNA here is from genome assembly GCF_031143425.1 of Pleurodeles waltl. NCBI lineage: Eukaryota > Metazoa > Chordata > Amphibia > Caudata > Salamandridae > Pleurodeles > Pleurodeles waltl. The sequence goes on from NC_090443.1 coordinate 786,259,148, forward strand.
CTTGACTACATTGCCCATAATGCATCATGCTGGTATCTGCAACTCTGAAATGGAGCTATCTTGGTTGTGCATGCACCTATGTACATGGCGGGTGGGGGTATGGCATTGATGGGGGTACAGGCATATCACATGGTACTCACTGGCTGATGTTCTGGGCTCAGAGGTGTCCAGTTCTCCGAATCCTGTTACAGACTCCGGCTCCAGGGTCTCCTCCACCCTTTCCTCTAGGGGTGTGGGTGGTGGTATGGAAGATGGTCCCCCTCCTGTGCCTCTCATCTCCCGGAGCCTTTCTGCCACCCTCTCCTTGGTCCGGGAGCGGAGGTCATACCACCTCTTCTTTATCTCATCAACACTCCTGTGGCTGACCCCCAGGGAGTTCACCTTCTCCTGAATTTCCTACCAAATTCTTTTTTTGGCAGAGTCTGGCACATTGAGGGCTGCCTTCCCAAATAGCTCATCATGGTGCTGACAGCATTCCTCTGTGAGCACCTCCAGCTCCTTCTCAGCAAATTTCAGTTTCCTCTTTCTGGGAGTGTCAGTCATGGTTGCTGTTGCTCTGTTAGCTGTGCAGCAGATAAAAAGGGTGTGCTCCTCCCAGGTGTATTTGTAAACGTCCTGGCTGTGATGTCATCATCATGTGCCAGGAAGTGTTTCCAGAGTGTTCTTGAGTGGTTTCTGGAGTGTTCTGCAGAACCTGCAATCAATTTTCATGAAAATCGCAATTTGCGACACCCACTCGCAAATTGCGAGTCCGTTTTTTGCGCGGTCGCAAAAAGCGACCTTGCAGACAGCGGGCTCGCTATCTGCGGTGCGACTCCGGGTGCGAGTCGCAATTTGTCCCCGCAAATTGTACCTGCATTCCAGTTAGCGACACGCAAATTGCGAGTCGCACATGCTCGCAAATTGCGAGTCGCTAATTTTTATGTACCTACATCTGGCCCTAAATGTTCACGTTAGGGACAGTAAATGATGGTTGAAATTAAATGAAAATGCGCACCTATGTCCTGTCTAGATAAAAATACACGAGAGGTACACATTGCTGTAACTGTATTTATTCACAATTCAGGCTTATATTTGAAGAAACTTATCCTCCACCCACATATTACCTACTGATTGCAATGTGCATTTATTGTCCGTTTGTTTATGGCAGTGTTTATAAATTGCATTAACTGATTCATACAAACTAATAAAAATAATAGGTACAATGGCCTTTTATGCGTTGCTTGAAAGGGAACTTTAGGAGTGTAGGTACTCACTTTCCCAGGCTACCAGTTGATACTCGTAAATTCCACCTCTTATTAAAAGTATTGAAAACCCCCACCCCAGAAGTGCAGATAGTCTCCCTTAAGTGCGGATACTGAATACTGGTAGTACTTGCCCATTGAAAGCACCGCTTTTATAATATATATGACTGGCAGCTTGATCCATATGGACGTTTTGTGGTACCACTATTGTTAGTATCCTCACACTTGCTCAATTCACAGTGCTAGGCAGAAGCAATGGTTTGTGATCACGCATCATTATGACACAATAGCGCCGAATACATATTGATTAGTAAAGCAGGTGTGGTTTACGTAATCAAAATTGGCCAAATGCTACTGGGCCAAAGTTGACAGGCTCGCGACACGCACCCTGTCAATCAGAAAATCCCCCCTCCTGCAAAAAGCACCCAGTTGCTCAAGAAATGTCATGTCTCCACTAAATGTTTCATAAAGATGTAACAGATTGCTGCCTCTTAGGTAGCCTCCTTATGCAACAAACAGATGTTTTTGTTAAGAGTAGCATAAGGGAAGAACCTGGAATTAGACACTCAACAAACAATTATTTGCAATGTAACTGGTCTCCCATTACGTCGAGTTAGGGGTATTATTGTTGTAAACTGCTAACTGGACTTTTCTTGCCACATTAAATAAAAAGAAAAAACAAAACAGCGCGATCGCGCTGCAAAATAAAGAGAAAAAGTAGTCCAGAAGCCATACACAAAACATGGAGCTTCGTATGTTTCCAGTAGTTTACTGGTGCTCTCGAGGAGGGCTAAACACTGAAAAAAGCATGACATATGCATGCGTTTCACAAATGAAAACTAGTACAATTTAAAAGGCAAGCCCACAAACCAATGAAAGTGACTAACGTAATATGGGCATGGTTAAAATCCCCCTAAAGAGAGATTAGAAGAGGGATGGAGCGCTTTACACTCGCCCCTAAAAAGGAAGTAAGAAACAAAGGAATTTCCAATGGGCATTGCATTGCACTGACACCTAATGCATGCAAACCCATTATTTTGAATATTGCAATGTCTTGAGAAAGCAACACTTTTGAAACACATTTGGAGCAACTTTGCACTCTGTCCATCATCTTGTTGTGTTGCTGGGTCCATGCTTACTGAGCCACTGGATTCAGGCTAGCCTGGCTGATGAGGGGTAATACCCCGAAATTGGTCCCAGAGTGCTTGTTTCTGGTCCAGGGAGGACCTGGCCTGGTAGTTGCAACTGGGCTCTTCCCATGGGGAGTGGGGTCAATACTGATTTGCATATGGCTGGTCCAAGCTAGAATGGCATCGCAATCAAAAAAGCTGACAAATGAAACCCAGATCTGTGACTGTAGTGAATGTTTGATTTGTTCTGCATTCCATCCATTATCTGTTTTTTTGTACTTTTGGAAACTTGGCATTTTCTTATTTTAACCATTCTGTGCCTCTGCCTGTCTCTGAGTACACTTCTGGGGTAGATGGCAGCTGGGCTTTGTAAATTCCCTCTAGACTGTCACACTCAAAGGGATCTTGGGAGTGACATTTGCATCCTGACGGCCCATCACCTGGCTGCTGGTTCTTCCTGGGCTAGATGGGAAGGAAGAGCTGGTACCTACACCTGAATAGGGCTGTGCCTTTCTTCACACAAAGAACTGCATACTCCATGTAGAGTGTCTGAAGCCAGGAAAGGGACCTTGTGATCTTCAAAGGCCTCTTTTGAAGTCACCCCACTTCAAAGACACATTTGGTATAAGTATTGGACCCCAGATCCCACCACAATCAGTTAACTTAGGGATCCTGAGGAGACTCTGCACTTCAAAGACACATTTGGTATAAATCCCACCAAAATCAGTTAGCTTAGGGGTCCTGAGGAGACTCTGCAATGCACACGAGCTGTGCTTCCAGGAGGGACTGCCACTCTGCCACTTGCTTTGCTGTTTTGGCCTGCTGATTGCTGTGCTGCCAAGAGGGACTGCCACTTTGCAGCGTACTCTGCTGTGTTGGCCTGCTGGCTGCTACTTCTTGTAGTGAGAACTTCTCCTCTACAACCTCTCTAACCCAAGAACTTCAAGGGCTTGTTGCCTTGACCCCTGTTTTTGAAGTCTCAAGGCCATCAAAACTTTGCTGGCATCCCAACCCCCATTGATGCCACTAAGGATCAGCACCTACAACTCCCCTGATTGGCACATTCCCTGCACCCAGTGCGGGGTTGTATCAGTGCATACACCTCAACTCTGGGCTGCTCCCACCCGTGCATATGGCTTCCCAGTGTGCTGCCTGCAGCCACTAACTTTGCCCCTGACAGAAAATTCAGTATTGGAGGAAGCACTCCTTCAATGCGTTTCCCCCACCCCTGTGACGCCTCAGCAACCAGAGCGATGCAGCCACTCTGAATCACTTGGGGAGGCCTGTGGTATTCAGATTGCTTCAGCGCAGCTCCCCGGCCCCTGTGCTGCCAGAGAAACCTGAGTGATGCCGCAGCACCTGGCCAGTGGAAAGGTACTGTGACTTTGTGACCACGCTGTGCTTTTGCTGGAGTTGTGAATTCACAATTGTGAGGGACTGAACAAGGTCTCCCATGTGCGAACCTTCGAGGGACTTGCAGAGCATTTTTGTGTCCTGATCTATCAGGAATCTAATTGCTGAACCCTGACGGGACCGCTATGAATCTGAGAAACTTACCATAAATGCATGAATAAAAGCACAAAATCACCCCCACATGTGCTTATTTCATATATGTTTTGAATACCTATAAGAAAATAAATATTTATTGGATTTTGTCATTTTGGACTCATTTAACCCAGATAAATATCCTTTATTTTCCAAAACTGGTGTGGAGTCTTTTTGTGGTGTCCTTCACTGTGTTACTGTAAGTGTTGCTGAAATACTTTACACATTTACTCTTAAGTTAAGCCTGACTGCTCTCTGTCAACCTTCCAGACAGTGACCTCAGGTTAATTTAGGTTGTGTATCTGACCTACCCTGACTACGACTGTGGGCCCTACTTGGGCAGGGTGCATACCTCTGCCAACTAGGGATCCAGTTTCTAACAGTGACCTTAGCTCCCTTGTCCTTTGTTAGGTTCAGGATCTGTATGAAAAGACATTATGAACATTGACATGCTTGTGTCACTTCGTCATCTACATTTTAGATTCAAATCTGTACAAAGAGTCAGCCAGCTTTGAATCAGGAATCTTGACTAACTGTATATTGCCTACATTTGGGACCCTTCCACAAATACAAAAAAAGTAATGAGGAGTTAAAGAGATTTCACAGTGAAGGTCCGCAAAGGTGAGGTGCTTAATACGTCCCACAGTTATATTTTTGGAAAATATGTGAAATTAACAAAATAAAAGAGCAGAGTTCAAGGTGAGTATTGACTTTGTTGCAGCTGCATTCTTCTCTGCAGCAGCAAATCCTGTTCAGCAGTCCTCCACCCAAGGAGTGTCCGGTCTCATGGAACTCTCATCAACTGGACCCTCATCCTGCAAAAAAGAGACAAAGTTCAAACATAGAGGTCTTCCCCTCGAATTTGTCCAGCAGTTCCCTGTAAATGATGCTTCCTCCTCAGATACCTCCTGCACACTTGCCCTGCCGAATTTTACCCTCTCAGAACATTTTTCTCAGAATTTCTTCTAAGTCTAAAGGGAAGTGCCGACTGGGCCCAATCGTCTTCTTGCAACCAACTCGCACTCCATCACGGTCTACCAAATTTTTCGATTGTGACCTGGTCTCGCCCCGCTAGATGTCTGCGGTTAGCACTTTGATCTTTTAGGGGCTAGCTTTCAACTTAAACATTAAATATTCATACCTCCGGTTCTACCAATTGGATTTTTTTTTTTTGGTGTCAAATAATTTATTAAAACATATATATATTTTTTTTAATTGGTATGGGATTTTTCTTGTGTTGTGTTTTCTCTTTATTACTATTTTTGCATTGTAAATACTTGACACACTGCCTCTAATTTAGGCTTCACTGCTTTTTGTGCCAAGCTACCAGAGGGTTAGGCATAGGTTAGTTTAGCAACTTTTGTGGTTCATGTTGAAAGGTTCATGCCAACAGGAACTCTGACTGTTGCTTGAACAATATCACCTCCAATTAACCAACAACCCAATGGAACACAAGTACCGACTCCCCGTTTCTGTTACCTGTAAAAGGATTGAAATTAGTGGATATTTCATTTTACATTTCAGCCAAGAGAATTGTCTTATTTGCAAAAATCATGGTGGGCAAAGGCATAGAACAATAAAAAATAAGTAGTTGGGGAGATTATTTTAAGAAAAAACAAGGTTTCTTTCTTTCAAATTCATATTCTTAGCATATGGCAGAACGTTTCTTATGATTATGGAGCATCTTGGCACCTAAGATTGCAAGCAGAGTTGAAAGTCATTCTACCTACCACCTCTACCCTTTGAATGTAAGCTAAGCATTTTATTTCAGAAACATATATTTAACAGAATATTGTACATTATTGTTGGTCTTTTTTGTATGTGCAGAATATTTTGTGATCAGATGTAAATTTGCTTTTAGAAATTTTAAAATTGAAAATGCTAAAAATTAGGAAGATTATCAGTCTGCAGAACATTAACATATATGGAACCACGCAGAGAGGGTGAACATCAGTATTTTAGTAATCAGAAAGTGCTGTAATAATTAATAAATTAAAGTAAGGGAAACTATTTAGTTGTGCCATTTATATATTCGAAATGCAAAGTATAACCTGAGGGTTCCATTTATTGGTGTTTAGTATAATTATCATTAACATTTACAGGCGCAACTTTAATGAGCTTAAAAGACATAAATATAACAAATCAGCATTGAAATGACAGTTTTTAATAATCCACTGAGAATAAAACATTCTTTTGAAAACACTGCTGGTGTATTTGAGGCTTCTGATATCCATCTTGCAAGTAGTTCTTAATGTGTTCATTCCTCCCGGCTGAATTATAAATATATGAATCAGAGCAGTTGAAAAGGAAAGAAAACACAGATTGGCAATTTTTGTAATAAATGTGAACAACATGAATATCTGGTGCTATGTCTAAAAGAGGTGCACATCGGCGCTCACAGGTTTCCAAAGAGTGAAGTCAAGCATGCTCTTCTTCATGATACGGAAGTATAATGCCAGGATAACCTCCCGCGTGGGTTGTGTGCTTTACAAATAGACACAACAGAACAAAACACAACATAACATAACGTTACGTTGTCATTGTTTGACTCATTTTACGAAAAAAATGGATATAACTTCTATTATAGACAAATAACTACATTCTCAAGGCAGAGGCAAATAAGATCAACATCCACAAATATGGAGGCATATTTATATTCTGCGCTGAATTCGCATTTTTTTACGCTAATTCAGGGCAAACTTAACTCCATATTTATATTTTGGGGCTAGAAATGTCTAGCGCCTAAATATTGGAGAAAAAGTCATTTTTTGCCTGCGAAAAACTACCTTGCGTCAATGAGATGCAAGGTAGGCGTTCCCGGGCAAAAAATGACTCAAAGGCCCTAGCGCCTTGTTAGACCTGACAGCCTTAGGGTGGTCACCCCTAACTTTTCGCCTGCCTCCCTCCATTTTCTGAACACTGTTTTTGCTGGCTTTTAGACTCTGCGCACTTTACCACTGCTAACCAGTGCTAAAGTGCATATGCTCTCTCCCTTAAAACATGGTAACCTTGAATCATACCTGATTGGACTATTTAATTTACTTATAAGTCCCTAGTAATGTGCACTCCATGTGCCTAGGGACTGTAGATTAAATGCTACTAGTGGTCCTGCAGCACTGGTTGTGCCAACCACTTAAGTAGCCCCTTTTCCTTGTCTCAGGCCTGCCACTGCATGGCCTGTGTGTGCAGTTTCACTATCACCTCGACTTGGCATTTAAAAGTACTTGCCAAGCCTAAACCTCCCCTTTCTCCACATATAAGTCACCTCTAATGTGTGCCCTAGGTGACCCCTAGAGCAGGGTGCTGTGTGGGTGAAAGGCAGGACATGTACCTGTGTAGTTTACATGTCCTGGTAGTGTAAAACTTCTAAGTTTGTTTTTGCACTACTGTGAGGCCTGCTCCCTTCATAGGCTAACATTGGGGCTGCCCTCATACAGTATTGAAGTGGTAGCTGCAGATCTGAAAGGAGTAGGAAGGTTATATTTAGTATGGCCAGAATGGTAATATAATATCCTGCTGACTGGTGAAGTTGGATTTAATATTACTATTCTAGAAATGCCACTTTTAGAAAGTGAGCATTTCTTTGCACCTAAATCTTTCTGTGCCTTACAATCCACGTCTGGCTGGGCTTAGTTGACAGCTCCTTGTGCATTCACTCAGACACACCCCAAACACAGGGTTCTCAGCCTCACTTGCATACATCTGCATTTTGAATGGGTCTTCCTGGGCTGGGAGGGTGGAGGGCCTGCTCTCACACAAAGGACTGCCACACCCCCTACTGGGACCCTGGCAGACAGGATTGAACTGAAAGGGGACCTGGTGCACTTCTTAGCCACTCTTTGAAGTCTCCCCCACTTCAAAGGCACATTGGGTATAAAACAGGGCCTCTGCCCTACTTCATCAGACACTTGCTGGAGAAGAAACCTGAACCAGAACCTGCATCCTGCCAAGAAGAACTGCATGGCTGCCTAAAGGACTCACCTGACTGCTTTCTCCAAAGGACTGCTGCCTTGCTGTTGCCCTGCTGCCTTGCTGAACTCTTGTCTGGCTGTAAAAGTGCTCTCCAAGGGCTTGGATAGAGCTTGCCTCCTGTTCCCTGAAGTCTCAGGACCAAAAAGACTTCTCTTTTTCACTTGGACGCTTCGTGCGCCGACATTTTCGACGCACAGCTTGTTCCACGGTGAGAGAAACGCCACACACCGACGCTGATCGATGCGACGCCTTCGGGACGACCGGAACTTCGACGCACGTCCTCGCAAGGACAACGCCGCCCGACCTCCAGAGGAGAAATCGACGCAACGCTTGCTGTGAGAGCGAAACTTCGACGTACAGCCCCGCAGAACGACGCGCAGCCGGTAAACAAGCAGGAGAATCCACGCACAGACCCGGGACATCTGGTAATCCCAGCGATCCACAGAAAGAGACTGTCCCCGTGCTGGAAAATGACGCACGACTTCCCCGTATGAAAAATAACGACGCAAGTCCGTGTGTGCTGGGGAGAAATCGACGCACACACCCTTTTTTCCACGGATCTCTTCTGTGGCCCTCTGAGGAGATTTTCCACTCCAAACCAGGTACTTTGTGCTTGATGGGCCAGGGTCGGCGGGAGCACCGCCGACCGACCGGCGGTGCCCCGCAGGGCATTCTGACCGCAGCGGTTCTGCCGCGGTCAGATGCGGGAAACCGCGGTCTCCCGCCGGTTTCCCGCTGCCCTGCAGAATCCTCCATGGCAGCGGAGCGCGCTCTGCCGCCATGGGGATTCTGACACCCCCTACCGCCATCCTGTTCCTGGCGGGACTCCCGCCAGGAACAGGATGGCGGTAGGGGGTGCTGCGGGGCCCCCGTAAGAGGGCCCCACAAAGTATTTCAGTGTCTGCTATGCAGACACTGAAATACGCGACAGGTGCCACTGCACCCGTCGCACCTTCCCACTACGCCCGCTCAATTCTGAGCCGCCGTCCTCGTGGGAAGGTTGATTTGCCCTGGGCTGGCGGGCGGCCTTTTGGCGGCCGCCCGCCAGCCCAGGGCAAATCCCAAAATACCCTCAGCGGTCTTTCGACCGCAGAGCGGTATTTTGGTGGGGGAACTTCGGCGGGCGGCCTCCGCCGCCCGCCGAAGTTAGAATCACCCCCTTTGTTTGCTTTTTAAAGACTTAAGACACTTTATACAAATTCACATTGCAACTTTATTCGTTTTGACCTACAATTATCCTGATAAATATTATATATTTTTCTAAACACTGTGTGGTGTATTTTTGTGGTGCTATATGGTGGTATTGTATGATTTATTGCACAAATACTTTACACATTGCCTTCTAAGTTAAGACTGACTGCTTGTGCCAAGCTACCAGAGGGAGGGCACAGGATAATCTTGGATTGTGTGTGACTTACCCTGACTAGAGTGAGGGCTTTTGCTTGGACAGGGGGTAACCTGACTGCCAACCAAAAACCCAATTTCTAACATTGGTGATCAGCTGTGAGGATAGGACTTGTATTTGTGCAGTGATATACAGTAGCTAAGTATTTCACTACCTACCCACAGTTGAAGGTCAACTTGATTTTTATCTCTTTTTGCAAATTCGTTTTTTTCCTGACAATTTTCAAAAGCTAAATCCTCACTCAACATGTCTCTGACTGGGTCTCAGATAGGAGACTTTGACCTAGTCTTGTTGGATACATATATTGTCAAACAACTAAAAGGATTCTGCAGGGCAATGAGGGTACCCACCCAAGGGGCCTCCAAAAAGGAGGACTTTCAAGTGGCGCTGAGGGCCTCGGCAGAAGCCCATTTAGAAGAGGATGATGAGGAAGAGGAGCCAGAAAATGACCCCTCAGACGATTTGTTGCTATCTGTGGATGGTGTTACCACTGCAATTGTGCCCCCTTCCAGACCAGGGAGCAGTGTCTCTGTGCAAAGCCTGACCGCAGAGGAAAGGAGAGAGGAAAGGGAGTTCCAATTGCAAATGGCAAAACTGAAAATTGAGGCTCAACAGGAGGAAAGAGGGCAGAAAGAGAAGCCAAGCAAGCTGAGGCTGAAAGAGCAGCCAAACAGATTGAAGCTGAAAGAGCTGAAGCTGCAGCTGAGAGAACCTTGGCTGAAAAGAAACTGTTATTAGCTCATGAACTAAGTCTCAAGGAGCTGGATCTCAAGGCAAAGCAGTCTGAATCCAGCAATAATGGTGGCAGCATACTGACAGGACCTGCTGGAGAAAAGAAGGTTCGTATGCCCAAAAATGTGGTGCCCAGTTTTGTGGTGGGAGATGACATAGATAAATGGTTAGCTGCTTATGAAGTTGCACTAAGGGCTCATGAGGTTCCTGAAGGGCAATGGGGGGTAGCTATGTGGGGTTATGTACCGCCATTGGGGAGGGATACACTCCTCACATTGGATCAACCTGATCAAAACACATACCCACTTCAGAGAGCCATTTTACTTGCCAAGTTTGGGCTGACCCCTGAGGGATACCGTCAGAGGTTCAGGGACAGCACCAAACAAACCACACAAACATGGGTAGATTTCTTTGACTTTTCCAGTAAGGCACTGAATGGATGGGTGCGGGGCAACAAAGTAGATGATTATAAAGGGTTATATGACTTGATTCTAAGAGAGCATATGCTTAATACTACTTTTACAGAGTTGCACCAGCACTTAGTGGATAGTAAGCTGACTGATCTCAGGAAGCTTGCTGAGGAGGTGGACCTCTGGGTTAGCACCAGAGTGTCCAAGAAGGTACCTGGGTGGGACACCCACAAAGGTGGTCAGGGTTCCCAACAGAAGAAAGAGGGGGGAGATAAACTTACAGATAAGGAACTCTCCAAAGGCCCCCAAAAGAATTCCCAGGGAGGGGGTGGCAACCATTCCTTTTCCAGATTTGGGAAAAAGCCAGGGACATATGATAGGTCAGGGAAATCCAACCCCAAATGCATGGAGTGTTACCTGTATGGTCACTATAAAGGTGACCCCCAGTGCTCCAAGAGAGCACCGTCCACTACCGGACAGACACCTGGGTTGACTAGTGTAGCGCTCGGGTGGGAGATGGACCCAGATAGCTTTGGGGAACAGGTAGAGATTTCCCTAGTGTCCCTGGGAGAAGGAGAAATGGTGCCCAAAGCCCACATGCCCCAAAATACTTCCAAGTACAGGCAGTGGGTCACCATTGATGGGCAGAAGGTGGAGGCTCTACGTGACACAGGAGCCAGTATGACTACTATCAAGAGTCAGCTGGTGTCAACAGAGCAGATAGTCCCTAATACATTCCACCAGGTCATAGTCGCTGACAATCATGAGAGTCACCTACCAGTGGCTCTGGTTCCCTTTGAGTGGGTGGGGGTCTCTGGTACTCTGAAAGTAGCTGTGAGTCCTACCATGCCTGTAGATTGTCTTTTAGGAAATGATCTTGAGCATACTGCTTGGAAAGAAGTGGAGCTCAGATCTCACCTGGAGATGTTAGGGTTACCTGAGTGAGTCTGCATGACCACACGGTCCATGGCTGACCGAGAGGGAAGTCAAGGGCGTCTGGAGCCTGGAACAATGGCCCAGAGAGCTGCCAAGAGGAGGGGCAAGGGGCACGGGAAACCGGTCCCAGAAGTTCCCGCAGTGGTTGATGGGGCTCCTGAGGAGGAGGCTCCCGAGCCAACTGGGGAAGACATTGACACCCTAGGTGACCTACCTGAGCTTGCTGGCTGACAAGTTGAGGGTGGACCCACCAGGGAGGAATTCTGCAAGGCGCAGAAAGAATGTCCCACTCTAGAGGGTCTGAGGAAGCAAGCCTCAGACCAGGCGGCAGGTGAAGCCTCTGGCGATTACCACATATATTGGGAGAATGATCTCCTCTACAGTGAGGCTAAGGTTCTGGCCTTTGGGGCAGTGCGTGCGCTGGTGGTCCCCCAGTGTTACTGAACCTTCCTACTGGGTCTGGCTCACGACATTCCCCTGGCAGGACATTTGGGGCAAGGCAAGACCTTTGACAAGCTTGTCACCCACTTTTATTGGCCCAGAATGAGGACAAACTCAGATAAGTTCTGTAGATCTTGTCCTACCTGTCAGGCCAGTGGTAAAGCAGGGAAAAGGGTTAAAACCCCCCTGATTCCATTTCCTGTCGTTGGCACCCCCTTTGAAAGGGTGGGCATCAACATTGTTGGTCCATTGGACCCCAAAACTGCCTTAGGTAACAGGTTCATCCTGGTTTTGGTGGACCATGCCACCCGTTACCCAGAGGCAATCCCTCTGAGGACCGTAACTGCACCGGTGGTGACCAGAACTCTGATGGGGATATTTACCCGTGTGGGATTCCCAAAGGAGATAGTGTCTGACAGAGGCACTAACTTCATGTCGGCATACATGAAGTCTCTGTGGGATGCGTGTGGTGTAACCTACAAGTTCACCACACCCTATCACCCCCAATCTAATGGTCTTGTGGAGAGATTCAACAAGACCTTGAAAGGCATGATTGGTGGCCTCCCTGAGGCCATGAGGCGTAAGTGGGACGTCCTCTTACCATGCCTTCTCTTTGCTTACCGAGAGGTCCCCCAGAGGGGGGTGGGGTTCAGTCCCTTTGAGCTTCTCTATGGGTACCCTGTCACCCTTACGCATTGTCAAGGAGGGGTTGGTGAGAGCTCCAAAGGCACCCCCTCAGGATGTGGTCAGCTACATGTTGGCCCTCCGCAACCAGATGACCCGCTTCTGGAAAGAGGCCCAGAGTAACCTTGAGGCCAGTCAGGAGGTAATGAAACGCTGGTATGACCAGAAGGCCACCTTGGTAGAGTTTCAACCTGGAGACAAAGTGTGGGTAATGGAGCCAGTAGAGCCTAGAGCTCTCCAGGACCGCTGGTCTGGCCCATTTGAAATAAAGGAGCGGAAAGGGGAGGCCACATACCTAGGGGACCTCCAAACCCCTTGGAACCCCCTAAGGGTGCTCCATGTCAACCGACTAAAGGCTCATTTTGAGAGGTCTGAGGTCAACATGCTTCTGGTCACAGATGAAGGAATGGAAGAGGAGAGTGAACCTCTCCCCGACCTCCTCTCTGCCCAAGAAGGTGATGGGTCAGTGAAAGGGGTCATCCTCTCTGACTCCCTGACTCTAAACCAGAAAGGAGACTGCTATGAGCTGTTGGAGCAGTTCTCCCCCCTGTTCTCCCTTACTCCTGGACTGACCCACCTCTGTGTTCATGACATTGACACCAGTGACAGTCTCCCTGTGAAGAACAAAATTTACAGGTTATCGGATAAGGTGAAAGCCAGCATCAAGGAGGAGGTCTCCAAGATGTTTGCTTTAAGGGTTATCGAGAAATCCAGTAGTCCCTGGGCCAGCCCAGTGGTGTTGGTCCCTAAGGCTACTGCCCCAGGTGCGAAGCCAGAACTCCGGTTCTGTGTGGACTACCGGGGTCTCAACTCAGTCACCCGGACTGATGCTCACCCCATTCCCCGAGCTGATGAGCTCGTTGACAGGCAAGGCGCTGCCAAGTTCCTGAGTATGTTTGATCTTACTTCAGGGTACTGGCAGATCGCCCTGACTGAGGGGGCTAAAGAGAGATCCGCATTTTCAACCCCTGATGGCCATTACCAGTTCCGGGTGATGCCATTTGGATTGAAAAATGCCCCGCTACCTTCCAACGGTTGGTTAACGGGGTCCTAGCTGGCAAGGATGCCTTCTGTGCAGCCTACCTGGATGACATAGCTGTCTACAGTTCCAGCTGGGAGGAACACCTGCTCCACCTCAAGGAGGTGCTTCAGGCACTGCAACAGGCAGGCCTGACTATCAAGGCTAGTAAGTGCCAGATTGGGCAGGGTTCCGTGGTGTACTTGGGACACCTAGTGGGTGGTGGCAAGGTGCAGCCACTCCAGGCCAAGATTGAAACTATCAAGGCCTGGCAACCACCTAGAACTCAGACTGAGGTGAGAGCCTTTTTAGGCCTCACAGGATACTACCGCAGATTTGTCAAGGGCTATGGTACCATTGTGTCACCCTTGACAGAACTCACTTCCAAGAAACAACCTAGGTTGGTGAATTGGACAGAGGCTTGTCAGAAAGCATTTGACTCCCTGAAGGAAGCCATGTGCACGGCCTCGTGCTCAAGGCCCCTGACTATTCCCAGGAATTTATCGTGCAGACAGACGCTTCAGAGTATGGCATAGGGGCGGTCCTAGCACAGCTAAATGAGGAGGGCCTAGACCAACCAGTAGTCTTTATTAGCAGAAGGCTATTACCACAGGAACAGAGGTGGAGTGCTATTGAAAGAGAAGCTTTTGCTGTGGTCTGGGAACTGAAGAAGCTAAGACCCTACCTGTTTGGGACTCACTTCCGGGTTCAGACAGACCACAGGCCCCTCAGATGGCTCATGCAGATGAGGGGTGAGAATCCAAAACTCTTGAGGTGGTCCATTTCCCTACAGGGGATGGACTTTATGGTGGAACATCGCCCCGGGGTTGACCACGCCAATGCTGATGGTCTCTCCAGATACTTCCGCCTTAGCGATGAGAGCTCCCAGGAGGTTGGGTAGCTCTCCCCACTTTCAGCTGGGGGGACACATGTTAGACCTGACAGCCTTAGGGTGGTCACCCCTAACTTTTTGCCTGCCTCCCTCCATTTTTTGGACACTGTTTTTGCCTGCTTTTAGACTCTGCGCACTTTACCACTGCTAACCAGTGCTAAAGTGCATATGCTCTCTCCCTTAAAACATGGTAACCTTGAATCCTACCTGATTGGACTATTTAATTTACTTATAAGTACCTAGTAATGTGCACTCTATGTGCCTAGGGCCTGTAGATTAAATGCTACTAGTGGGCCTGCAGCACTAGTTGTGCCAACCACTTAAGTAGCCCCTTTTCCTTGTCTCAGGCCTGCCACTGCAAGGCCTGTGTGTGCAGTTTCACTGTCACCTCGACTTGGCATTTAAAAGTACTTGCCAAGCCTAAACCTCCCCTTTCTCCACATATAAGTCACCTCTAATGTGTGCCCTAGGTAACCCCTAGAGCAGGGTGCTGTGTGGGTGAAAGGCAGGACATGTACCTGTGTAGTGTACATGTCCTGGTAGTGTAAAACTCCTAAATTCGTTTTTGCACTACTGTGAGGCCTGCTCCCTTCATAGGCTAACATTGGGGCTGCCCTCATACAGTATTGAAGTGGTAGCTGCTGATCTGAAAGGAGTAGGAAGGTCATATTTAGTATGGCCAGAATGGTAATATAAAATCCTGCTGACTGGTGAAGTTGGATTTAATATTACTATTCTAGAAATGCCACTTTTAGAAAGTGAGCATTTCTTTGCACTTAAATCTTTCTGTGTCTTACAATCCACGTCTGGCTGGGCTCAGACACACCCCAAACACAGGGTACTCAGCCTCACTTGCATACATCTGCATTTTGAATGGCTCTTCCTGGGCTGGGGGGGTGGAGGGCCTGCTCTCACACAAATGACTGCCACCCCCCCTACAGGGACCCTGGCAGACAGGATTGAAATGAAAGGGGACCTGGTGCACTTCTTAGCCACTCTTTGAAGTCTCTCCCACTTCAAAGGCACATTTGCCCTAGCTCATCAGACACTTGCTGGAGAAGAAACCTGAACCAGAACCTCCATCCTGCCAAGAAGAACTGCATGGCTGCCTAAAGGACTCACCTGACTGCTTTCTACAAAGGACTGCTGCCTTGCTGTTGCCCTGCTGCCTTGCTGAACTCTTGTCTGGCTGTAAAAGTGCTCTCCAAGGGCTTGGATAGAGCTTGCCTCCTGTTCCCTGAAGTCTCAGGACCAAAAAGACTTCTCTTTTTCACTTGGACGCTTCGTGCGCCGAAATTTTTGACGCACAGCTTGTTCCGCGGCGAGAAAAATGCCACACACCGACGCTGATCGACGCGACGCCTTCGGGATGACCAGAACTTCGACGCACGGCCTCGCAAGGACAACACCGCCCGACCTCCAGAGGAGAAATCGATGCGACGCCTGCCGCGAGATCGAAACTTCGACGCACAGCCCCACAGAACGACGCGCAGCCAGTAAACAAGCAGGAAAATCCACGCACAGACCTGGGACATCTGGTAATCCCCGTGATCCACAGAAAGAGACTGTCCGCGCACCGGAAAACGACGCACGACTTCCCCGCGTGAAAAATAACGACGCAAGTCCGTGTGTGCTGGGGAGAAATCGATGCTGTTGGACCTGGCTTTTTGACAGGGTCATCCCCAAACTTTTTGCCTCCTTCCTCCTATTTTTTCTGACCTGTTGTTGTTGGCTTTTGACCTCTGGGCACTTTACCGCTGCTAACCAGTGCTAAAGTGCATATGCTCTCTGTGTAAATTGTACTACTGATTGGTTTATCCATGATTGACTATTTAATTTACTTGTAAGTCCCTGGTAGAGTGCACTACATGTGCCTAGGGCAGGTAGATTAAATGCTACTAGTGGGCCTGCAGCACTGGTTGTGCCACCCACCTCAGTAGCCCCTTAACCCTGGCTCAGGCCTGCCATTGCAAAGCCTGTGTCTGCAGTTTCACTGCCACTTCGACTTGGCATTTAAAAGTACTTGCCAAGCCTAGAACTCCCCTTTTTCTACATATAAGTCATCCCTAATGTGTGCCCTAGGTAACCCCTAGAGCAGGGTGCTATGTAGGTAAAAGGCAGGACATGTACCTGTGTAGTTATATGTCCTGGTAGTGTAAAACTCCTAAATTCGTTTTACACTACTGTGAGGCCTGCTCCTTTCATAGGCTAACATTGGGTCTGCCCTCATACACTGTTGAAGTGGCAGCTGCTGATCTGAAAGGAGCAGGAAGGTCATCTTTAGTATGGCCAGAATGGTAATATAATGTCCTGCTGACTGGTGAAGTCGGATTTAATATTACTATTCTAGAAATGCCACTTTTAGAAAGTGAGCATTTCTTTGCACTAAAATCTTGTTGTGCCCTTCAATCCACGTCTGGCTAGGTTTAGTTGACAGCTCCTTGTGCATTCACTCAGACACACCCCAAACACAGGGTACTCAGCCTCACTTGCATACATCTGCATTTTGAATGGGTCTTCCTGGGCTGGGAGGGTGGAGGGCCTACCCTCACACAAAGGACTGCCACACCCCCTACTGGGACTTTGGCAGACAGGATTGAACTGAAAGGGGGCTTGGTGCATTTCTTAGACACTCTTTGAAGTCACCCCCATTTCAAAGGCACAACTTAGTATTAAACAGGGCCTCTGCCCTACCTCATCAGACACTTGCTGGAGAAGAAACCTGAACCAGAACCTACATCCTACCAAGAAGAACTGCCTGGCTGCTCAAAGGACTCACCTGTCTGCTTTTCTACAAAGGACTACTGCCTTGCTGTTGGCCTGCTGCCTTGCTGAACTCTTGTCTGGCTGTAAAAGTGCTCTCCAAGGGCTTGGATAGAGCTTGCCTCCTGTTCCCTAAAGTCTCAGGACCAAAAAGACTTCTCTCTTCCTCTTGGACGCTCCGTGCGCCGAACTTTTCGACGCACAGCTTGTTCCGCGGCAAGAAAAACGCCGCACACCGACGCTGATCGACGCGACACCTTCGGGACGACCGAAATCGACGCGACGCCTGCCGTGAGATCGATAGTTTGACGCACGGCCTCGCAAGGACAACGCCGCCCCACTTTCCAGGAGAAATCGACGCGACGCCTGCCGTGAGATCAAAACTTTGACGCACGGACTCGCAAGGACAACGCCGCCCGACTCCCCAGGAGAAATCGACGCGACGCCTGCCGTGAGATCGAAACTTCGACGCGCAGCCCCCCAGAACGACGTGCAGCCGGAAAACAAGCAGGAGCTGTGGCCCTCTGAGGAGATTTTCCACCAGAAACCAGGTACGTTGTGTTTGAAAGAGACTTTGTTTACTTTCTAAAGACTTAAGACACTTTATATCACTTTTCAGTGATATCTTTACAAATTCGTATTGCAACTTTGATCGTTTTGACCTGAAGATACCCAGATAAATATTATATATTTTTCTAAACACTGTCTGGTGTATTTTTGTGGTGTTATGCTATGGTGTTGTATGATTTATTGCACAAATGCTTTACACATTGCCTTCTAAGTTAAGCTTGACTGCTCGTGCCAAGCTACCGGAGGGTGAGCACAGGCTGATTTTGGATTGTGTGTGACTTACCCTGACTAGACTGAGGGTTCTTGCTTGGACAGAGGGCAACCTGACTGCCAACCAAAAAACCCATTTCTAACAGATGCACACACCCTTTTTTCCACGTATCTCTTCTTCCGTGGCCCTCTGAGGAGATTTTCCACTCCAAACCAGGTACTTTGTGCTTGAAAGAGACTTTGTTTGCTTTTTAAAGACTTAAGACACTTTATATCACTTCTCAGTGATATTTCTACAAATTCACATTGCAACTTTATTCGTTTTGACCTACAATTATCCTGATAAATATTATATATTTTTCTAAACACTGTGTGGTGTATTTTTGTGGTGCTGTATGGTGGTATTGTATGATTTATTGCACAAATACTTTACACATTGCCTTCTAAGTTAAGCCTGACTGCTCGTGCCAAGCTACCAGAGGGTGGGCACAGGATGATCTTGGATTGTGTGTGAATTACCCTGACTAGAGTGAGGGCTTTTGCTTGGACAGGGGGTAACCTGACTGCCAACCAAAAACCCCATTTCTAACACGCTTAATTTATCTTCCCGTGCAACAATGGTGCATTGTAGGGAGGCGGGCCTAAAAAATGGTGCTAAGCTTGCTTAGCGCCATTATTTAACGCCTTGGTCAGGGCAGGCATTAGGGGACCCCCAAGGAATAAGCCCACAGGTGCCCTCCCCAGGCCCCACTGGACACTCCCACCCACACCAAAGGGACAGCAGAGGTTGGGTGACCCCATCCCAGGTAAGTACAGGTAAGTAGAGGTAAGTATTTACCTTTATTCAAGTGCAATAGGGGGGCATAACTTGGGCCCCCCTACATTGCACTGGGCCCAATGGCCATGCCCAGGGAACTTAATTCCCCTGGGCATGGCCATTGGGATGGAGGGCCTGACTCCTGTCTTTACTTAGACAGAAGTCATGTCCATGGGGGTTGTGCGTGAAAGAATGGCACTAGTCAGGTTAGAGTCATTATTTTGACTCTAACCTGACTAGCGCCATTCTTTCACACACAACCTCCAGTTTTCGCTACGCCTCCCCCACCTGGTTAGCGTCATGTTTTTTGACGCAAACTGGGTCTTAGCGCCGGCTTGTGCCATTCCTTAAATATGGCGCCTGGCTGGTGCGCGGAAATGGCGCTATCCGGCACTATACTTTTTGACAAAAATCAAAAAATATATATCAGGGGCATGTTATCCTAAATTCTTTTTTGATTTAACTATATATTTCTTTCCGATTAGATGTGTAAAATTCGTACATTAGAGTCAGTTTTATTTAAATAAATAATCTGCTCTTACTCTAAGGTTTGATCATATGCAAAAACTCTTTTTGACCATTTCACAATGAACATCTGTGAGATATGGAGTTCTCTTTCATTTACCATGTACAAACGCAGGCGTACGTGTGCTTCAAACGTGTTACTGATTGCTGATAGCAGCAAAACTTTGACGATCTCTATATTAATTGTACCTACTAGTTATAGCGATTTAAAATTATATGGCGAAGCTGAAAGCATATAAAAAAAATCACAGATGAGCCCATTAGTCAATAGCACAATATATACGTCTAAAATGCTGTAACTCTGAAAAAGGGAATATTCTATTTAAACATATATCATTAGAGATAGTTATGTGTGTAATGTGAAAGACTGACGACTTCTGCACCTAAATGTTGCCCATTGTTAGAGAGAAATGTGACTGCTATAGCAAAGTTGTTCGTCATCCCCCTCACCTGTTTGTGTGAGGGTTGTAGAATCTAAACTATAGAGAGTTATTGTAAACTGACTTTCACTAGTGCTAAGAGCATTAAAACAGGAGGAAAAAAAGGATCCCGAGCCTGACTAACAAAAAGTAGATTTCAATCATAGGTCAAATTCTCTCTGAAATATCAGCTAATAACTACAAATTAGCATTTTGCCCAAGTGCGTGGTCTATAGTGTGTAGCAGGAACTTGTTGAATGACAACGCGATGAGAATACAATATTTACCATGAAAAGTACAAATGTGCACACTAACTGCAGGAAATTAGTGAGAAACTTAAGAAAACTTTGTAATACGAGTACACAACCAGGAGGTTGATAGGTCGTGATGGGGATTACAGAAGGCGCTTGCATTTCTCACATTGCTCACCTGATTTATCATTGTAATCTGCATAAAACATCAGCAATGGCACACCATGTGTCAGGAGAGTTGGACTTTTGTATTGTACTGGCACAACCATTTTATTACACACGGACAGACACCCACAAGGGACGTAACACAGGCCCTTCTGCCCAGGTGGTAGGCAGGAGGCAACCCTTCAGGGGGCCCCTAATACTCGACGACGCCCCACTCAGCCCAAGGCCAAAGAGACTCAGTGGCCCCCAATCAGGCCTCCCACCCAAGAGATTGATCTTTAATTTCCAAAATCAAGTCAGCAAAAAGATCCACTTTCTTCACCAAATAAAACATTTTGAAAGATTAATTTAAATAGATTCAAGCCCCTACCCCTCCCCCTTCTCGGATTCCAGGGCAGAAATACGAGTACGCATTAATTCAAAACCCCCACGGGAAGCGATTGGAACTATTCTATGATCTTAATGAATGTGCGTCCACAGCAACTAGCGCATTTGGTTAGAAAACAACTTTTTTTTAATCTCAGAAAAAGCACACACTTTTCAGTGAATTGCCAAAATGCTGTAGGAGACTCGGAAAGAGAGAACCGTATTCAAAAACGGATTAAAAATGCACACTGGAAACCATGGTCAATTCACCAAAACGCCTGGGGTAGCGAAAGTGACCTCACACACCCATTTTGACCTTCAATTCCACTCACACACATATGCTTACACATACACGCTTATCTAAATACACACCCTCAAGCACGCACACATTTATTTAAAAGTATTTTTTTTTTTACTTACCTCAGCTGTGAGGGAGGGTTTCATTCAGCTAATTGTACTTCATTTTTTATTACGCTATTAGCGAATAAGTAAACATTATTCACTATCAGTGTAATTAAAAAATGAGAGAAAACAAAGAGAAAAGAGCCCCAACCAACGTCCATATCGAAGTTCTGGCACTGCCTTTCTGGCACAGTTTTTGCCACTTCTGAAGCCAGGGGTCGCAAAGACAGTGCAAGCGGTGGCATGGGGCAAGCCAGGGGTCGCCGCTGCGACCCCTGGTCTTCCCTAAATGACGTCCATGCTGGAAACTTGATTTGAAATTGTTTTCTTTGCACCTTACTGCAAACATTGAATCATCTTCCTAGGCAAAGCTCAGATTGGAGATTAATAAATATTTTCTTTACTGCCATCAGGCCATTAGTGCAAAGGAGGACGGCGTGAGGTATATAATTGGTTTATAGGATAGAGAACATACTTGTAATCCCTCGTTGGTCTAAGTATAGGAACTAATTGGATCTTTATAGATTGGACATATTTGGAGTAACAAATCAACAAAACTGTCCGCCAGATCCACACTGGTGATAAGCAGAGTGGAAGACACAAATGAGTGTGCTAAGAACACATTTTCAGGATTAATTTTGAATCAACCAAGGATTTTTTCTGAATGCTGTCCGTATGCCAAGTTTTTACGGGGCATTTTTAAAAAAGCTTTCTAGTTTTACTCTATGGTAGCACTCAGCAGCTGCTTCTCTATTTAAATCTTTTATAGCTTTTATTCTTGGATGATGTTTGATATTTATTTTCTGGCTCTTTTTATTGTCCTTAAGTGTTTGATTTTAATTAATCATAATAAAATTCATTCTTTCATCACCCAAAAAAGGAACTGTGCAAAATTTCCATTCTGTATGCATGTCTATGTGCATGTGTGTATGATATCTGTGATGTGGTGTGTGATGTGTTATGTGACAATGATGAGGGTGATGATTAATAGGATTTATAAAGTGCGCACCTGCTACGAGGAATGTCCGTCACTCCTGATACAGGGTATAACTTAAGACTAAGTGAAGATCCATGTTTTCTATTTTTTCCTGACTGCCAGGTCCAAGGTAGCAAGACGAAGGTCCAAAGGTGATTTAGGGCCAGATGTATCAAGGAGGCCTTTTGCGAGTCGGATTCTGCGAATTTCTGATTCGCAAAATGCACTGTATCACATTTGCGAATCGGTAATAGCAATTTCTTAAAAATCACAAATGCTATTACCGAATCGCAAATTGCGATGCCGGCCCCATTCGCATCTATGGGCCTGTAGGCCCATATCTGCAAATTTTTTGCATTTCCAAAATTGCGATTTCTTAACCAGAAATCGCAATTTTGGAAATGCAAAACCCCAGGGTGCTGGGGGCCTAAGGCCCCCTCTGCTGCACCCCTAAATAATTTTTTGCAACATGTAAGGTGCAAACATGCCAAAAGGGCATGTGTGCTTTCATGTAAATTTTAAAAATGCATTTAAAATGCATTTTTAAAATTTGCACATGGTTACCACCAGGTTCAACCTGGTGGTAAATAGCGATTCCTAAATGCCCAATTCACATTTAGGAATTGCTTCTTACATGTGCTTAGAAATCGCAAATAAGGAATCCTTATTTGCAATTTCTTATTTAGAGAGTCGACTCTCTAAACAGGGTCGCAATTTTAAGGAATCTCTATTTTAGAGATTCCTTAAAATTGCATTCAGAATGTCTTTCATACATTCTGAAATGGCTTTTTGCATTCACAAATGAGCATTCGCACCGTTTGCGAATGCAAAAAGCTTTCATACATCTGGCCCTTAATTCCATTTGACTGGGCCAAGAAATGAGAAAGAACGCTCCCCTGTCCTTGCCGGATAGATTCTTGGGATCGAAGCAAAGGATTTGTTGGAAGATTTCTGGCAGGGGAATATATGTAAATTCTAGTGGCTAGATATCTAGGACTTATCTGGTGAAAGGTTCAATAGATCAAAACCAGGTGAGTAGAGACTCTACACCTCAAAGGCAGATTGAGAAGTTGTGATGCCGCATTCTGGACCAGCTGAAGTTTTTGGATAGCACAGTCAAGAAGACTGAGATAGCGAATATAGTCCAGCCTAGATAGGATAAAGGCCTAGACTATCATTCTCTTGGCAGAACCGGACAGAAGAAACAGAAACTTTTTTAAAGCACGTATTAGACAAAAGCAGGTCCCCACCATGGACCTGACATGAGGTTGAAAGTACAATTGGCTGTTTAATTTGACCCCTTAAGTCTTAGCTATGCCTGTTTGAGGGAGCAGGAGGGGTGCTCCATTTGGACAACGAGCTGACCAGTTAAAAGGCGCGTCCATGCCAAAAAAGAGAATTTTTGTCTTATAGGCATTGCACATTAGTTGTTGCTGATGCATCCCGGAGAACATTGCAGACAGATATGGCTTGATTAAGTCCAGAACAATGTCTTCACCTTTCTCAGTAGAGAAGAGAAGTTGAGTGTCATCCGCATAAAATAGAATCTTGGCTCCAAATGATTTAACCACATAGGCAGGAGGAGTAATTTTAAACAAGGTGGCACTTAAGGGCGATCATTGTAGGACCTCAACTGTCATGACCATATTGTCTGACACAAAAGGAGGGTCCAGACCTCTTGTCCTTTTTCCCCTAAGAAAGAATCCAATGAGCTCAAAGGGAAAGCTTGCAGTTCAGGGTCGTGAAGGATCGAGTGGGGGATCGTGACAAACTCTGACGACAGATCCAATAGATTCATTACAGTCTTGTCACCCCAACCCAGAGAGCCTTTGGTATGCTGCAAGGTCTCAAAAAGAGCCGTTTTGGTGCTTAAATGTGGTTTCTTACCTGATTGGCTAGGATGGTGGAGCTCTCACCAGACTGCTAGAGGTACTAGGCTGTTTTTAGAAAGGTAAAGTTTTATGTTAATACATATTTTATTTAAACATCGACTTTTCTGGTTCTAATCAGATTTCTCTCATGCATCTATTTGTAAATTACCTACTGCTTTCAATAAAAAGATATCATGAAATCATTCCTTGCAGCAAGGTATTTTTGAATAGTACAATAAATATATTCTGGTATCTAGTTATGTGCCCATGTATGTATCGTGGATATCTGATAATCTCTGTCACCTTCTCCAAGACATACTGCCTGACAAATGTTGGATGTAAAGCAACAGCATTCAAAATGCAAAACAAAAAATGTGATTAAATGTCAGAGAGCGTATTACCATTTCAGATCTTAGATGCAAATAACAAGGTCTGTCATGCACAAGGCTAGATAAAAGGCAGCAAGATTGAATGTGGTGGCAGCAATTGTATACCTTCAATTTGATCAAATGCACTTAACATTTGAACTTCACTGCGAAGGTGTAAAGACGAATGTCTCATTGGAGTCATGTGGTCAGTGTTTATAGATTTTAATTGGTAAAAATGGTACATTGAACTTAAAAAAAAATGTTTTCAATGTTACATTGCTTTCTGGAGAGTCATGTTATAAAACCACTAAACGTCTGTTCAGCGTTTGCTTATTATAACTCAAACTGGTATTTAGGTTACAGATAGAGAATGCTGTTTCAGTCAGAGGGTGGGGAGACGACAATACCTACCTACCTACCTAAAAGCGAGAACCAGTATCTTCTGTACCACTGTGACACTGAACGTACATGGTCAATGTGTATGCCTGTAACTATGCAGTCTCCTTCGGTATGCACATTCATTCATATGTTCAAGATCTGTGTTTTTGGCATCAGACCCCACGTGCATCTGTAAAATGGAGAAAGGCCGACAAACCTACCGGGTCAACACGGCTGATGAATGGTGCATAGTTCTATCTGTATGTGGAGATATCAAAATGAAAAGAAAATGCACCATTTAAACCTTTGGCACAGTCCGTACCATTAACTTCATGTCTTCATAAGCACTTACGTGACACTGTTCCCACACTTCCTCTGCAGGGAAAACCTCCGAACACGTTCATGTAGTCAAATTCGATGAAGATGCTAATACTGAAATGAGTTACAGTGGGATCTAGTTTTTAAGTAAATGTTTACCAGATGCCGAAAAATAATAAGTTCACTCGTGTGAACAACATAAATACATATTCATGTAGAAGTGGAATTCATCCGGAGCAACCCCAGAATGAGCAATTACTTACCACTGTTCTCAGAATGACCAAGGCAGGCTTTGGCTGCAAGATATATATGTGGGTTTTGTCCTTTTCTCTTAAACACCATTAGCTTCCCCGTCGAAGCCGGGGAAGAGGGCACGCGGACATAATGGAAGGCAGAGCTTCCTCTCCCTTTTATTTTAACGTCTGTACCATCTTTAAAATTAAGGAAAGTAGACTGGTGGGGTTGGCCTGCCTGAGAATCACTCTTCCAGAATGTTGCAATCCCGTGTTGGAGCCTCTCAGCTAAATGAGCATTTATGATTACTCCAAGTAACGCCCAGAAGCGTCTTCAGTGGAGCTCAAGCTTCCCAGATGAAATGGTGTAAGCCTGTTCATATATCACCTACAGTCATAGCCCATGAAACTATATTTGCTTCACTTGATTCACCACATTTAAGTGTACATTTCTTGACATTCCTATTTCCTGCTTTGGCTGGCTATGTTCACACTTGGTTTCAGGTTCTCCTCAAATCTTATGTTCCGATGAAAATCGCACTGGGGCTGTTTTAATGTATTGAGGATTTTAAATGATTAGAGAGTAACATTACTTCCAGTTGTCTCCCATATTAACACCATCTTCTGTAGTAACTTCTGCCTCTAAAACTTTCATGGAATACCTTTGACATTCTCCTTCATCTTTTCATCTCTACGTTTTCCTTTTCTAACTGTATGTCAGTAATGCACTGGTACTCTGCTTTGAAAACCTTGGTTGAACGGCTAATTTCTTCGTCTTCTAAGTTTCTTGACATTTGAATGTTACCTTCCTAACATTCACACTCTTTTGGTGTAAGATTTGAACTCGGCCTTTGCCCCACAGGCTCAGTGCAGACATTTCCTTAGAATACATTGGTATCAATTTGTGTTGTCATTTTCAGGTTGTTGCAGGAGCTTTGCTACAGCATTCATTAGTTGTTGACCACGTTCTTCGTCCACACATCAAGTGAATTTCTTACCGTCATATGATATAAAGATTTACTTATTGACAATAATGTACTTTTTCAATTTACTCCAGTGTAGTTGCAGATTTTCAAAATGTAAATTACATTTTCACAACTGTTCTACTCTTGCTGATAAACGGCTTGTCCAGGAAAATATTTGTTGCATCCAATATTTTTCACTGCACATGAAAGACGTCTACAGCATTATTCAAGTGATGACACTCCCATTAACTAAGGGAAACCTTTCTGGGCTAAAACAGCCTATATGAGCTAAAAATAAAAATGCACCTAAAAAGAGAAGGATCTGAGTAAACTTGTGCACACAACAGTGATTGATACCCAGGAGGCAAATCTTACAAAGCATCTCAGTGTCAAAATAAATAGGTACACTCCAAAAGCTTAATGAGCTCTACCAGGGACTCTAGCCAAACTGCTTCTAGGTTAATTTGGCAAGAATGATCAGTACATAATTTAAAAGTTTTTAACAGGGACTGAAATAGCCCTGGGCGAAATGTAATTTACGGCAGCATAATTTGCATATATTTCCATTATGGCCCATCACGTAATTACACCATGTTCACAGCAAAATGGTAGCACAGAAGCGTGGGAACAATATGAATACCCAGAAAAAGAGTAGCTGCCTTTCACGATACAGGTCTTGTTAGTGCTATTTTTTTTAGCATAAAATGCATCCTCCAATCCAAAAATGGATGAGAGTGTACATTTTGCATTAAAAAATAGTGGTAAATGGTATATTTGTATTTTGTGTAATTATGTTTCGTCTTTTTGATAGTTGCCCAGTGATGCAGTAGCAAACGACGCACAATTCACACACACCTAAAAGAACAATATTTATACTTTTTGCCGCAATACTGCATGTGCAAAAAGTATAGCACTGGCTTGCGTCATTCCACAGCACCAGCCAGGTGCCAAATTATTGGAATGGCACAAGCCGGCACTCGGGTTGGGTTAGCATAAAAAAAAAAATAACGTTAGCTGGGTGGGGGTGGCGGTACGGGTGAAGGGGGTTTTCCCTCAAAAAATGACACTAGGATGGTTAGAGGCAAAAAAATGCTGTTAACTAGTCTAGTATCATTTCCTGACTCAAAACCATCCATACCACATGACTCCTGTCTTATAAAAGACAGGAGTCATGCCCACAACCCAATGGCCAGCACAGGGGACCAGGGTCCCCTGGAAATGGCCATTGCACCCAGTGTCATGCTGGGGGGCCATTGTAAGGGAAAATGGCACTTACATTTTTTTTTTTAAATACTTACCTATACTTACCCTACTTACCTGGGAAGGGGTACTCCATCTTCTGGTGCCCCTCTGGGTGGGTGGAGATGTTCCTGGGGATTGGGCTGGCCACCTGTGGTCCATTCCATGGTGTTTGACTATGGGAATTGGTCCTCAGGTCCCCTAACGCCTGTTCTGACCCAGGCGTTAAATAATGGCGCTAAGCAGGCTTAACGACATTATTTAGGCCTGCCTCCCACCCGTGCACCATTTTTGCATGGGGATAAATAAGACGCTACAGACTTAGAGTAATTTTTTGGATGGGAACGCCTACCTTGCATCTCATTGACGCAAGGTGGTTTCATGCATCTAAAAAATTACGTGAACTCCTATATTTGACGCTAGACAGGTCTAGGGTCAAAATATAAATATGGAGTTAAGTTTGTGCGGAATTTGCGTAAAACAATGACACAAATTCAGTGCAGAGTATAAATATGCCCCAATTAGCCAAAGAAGTACACATTTAAGAAACAAGTGAAACATATTTGTCTACTATACTGCAAATGCTGCTAAGGAGACGTCCGTCTGTTTGACTCAAGTGAGCCTCCATATACTTCTTGATTTGCAAAAATCCAAAAGTGCCTTTCTCCTGAAATAAAGTAGATGTACATGAACAATTTAGAAAACAGGTGTGCACAGCTAATCTCTATAATTTGATATATATAGCGCCAAATGTCTCACTTTTCAGCACTGCAGTAATAAAAATAAACTTACAATGTATTACTGATGTACTCAATTTACCTATTTTGGAAGGATGAAAGACTGAGCTAACCTTCTAGCTACAAGAATTCTGCACTTGTCCACGTTGAACTTCTTGCTAACTGTGCCATTTTCCAAGTTATACTATTTAACAGACTAGTTTACTATTCGAGTATCTAAAGTACTTTGCCAGACAATTTTCTAAAAGAAAATGCTCTGATGAGAGAAAACTAAAAGCATTATTCTGTTAACAAAAAATGCAATTTCTGTTTTCTCATTCTGAGCTAAGGCAGACTTTATCTTTCAAAGCATTGATGCTACCTAGGCATCCGCTGTAACAATCATTTGATGGTTTATGTACTATTTGCATAATTTCAACTACTTTGCAGTTTTCTGGCTTTCTGCCATCACAATCCAGCCAGTGCACTTCAGTGTTTTCAGATGGCAGTATGCTCGTGGTTTCCATTGTACTGCAGGTGCGTCGATGAAATCACGATTTGTAAAGACAGCAGATCAAGTAGAAGCCGCGTGCAGAAATGAAATGCGGTATCGACTGTGGTATTATGATTAATTGCTTTTCATGTACCACAGCGTAATTTGTATTTGTGTGCGATCTCCTTTGTGAATTACAAATTACAGTGGCGGCAGACAGAACAGCTTCTGCCAGCATTGTGAGAAGGATGAAAACATTTCCGAAATGTACATATTAACTCTAAAGCCAAGCTGAAATGAGCAAATAAAATATAAAGCATTTTAAAGCACAAGAAACAGCAAACCCTCTATGGTAGTCTGTTTTTTGGATATTCTTTATTCCATAGAAAGCATCTTCAAATGAATTCACATTTCTTGAAGTTGACTCAAAAACAAGATATGAATTAGCTGTCAGCTGCCAGCAATGTTCTGTAAAGCATGAAGTGATAGTTTCACACCTTGGTATAGTCAGTGTTACACGGTGTGATGTGTGTCACAAGGGATTTATCCTGGTTCCTAAGGGTCCTTGAGTTATTTCCTTCGGTTGGCTGCTCGCAGTTCCTGGTTTTTCCGAGCCTTTTTCGAAGTCTCATGCTTTACGTGCAGCCATGGAGTCCTTGCATTAAAGTCAGAGCAACTGGAACTATGCGATTCTTCGGACATTGTGTTTTCCACATGAAAATGGATTTGCCGCGTTTGCCAGGTAATCCATCATCTGCTTTATATCTGCAGATTTTAACCAAAAAAAAAAGTTTCTAGCTCAAAGGGATCAAAAGTTACTAACAACGTGGCACCATGTGTTCCTGCACACTGAAAGGCCCTTCCCAAAGATGAGTTGGTCATCTCTCAGTTGCTCATTGCTGTGTTTGGCTGTCAAATGGTATTAATGAGGTCAAACATTTGCCCAGACTGTTACCATTACAAAATATAACAAAACAATGAAGTAATACCATCGCAAAATGTGCCGTATTACACTGCATAATTTGCCTTTTTGCTCCATACAATTCAGTCCTCCATGCTTCCTAATTTGGTCTCCCCCAGCATGATTCCAGCAGCGGTGATTTTTGTCCTCTATAGGAATCACATAAGTGCCTTTTACCCATTGTAAAGACTTCAGATATTGGGCACAAAACCGTTAGGGAGAATAATAATAAACACAAAAGCCCATTAGAACACATGCTGTCATATATTTAACTCTATTCTCAACATCAAAAGTGTATTTAAACGCAGGGATGTCTTAAAATTGTACTATAGGGGCATGTCCATGACAGTGACCAAGATGGGCGACTGGCTGTTATGTCTGTTAGGTTGTTACATTTGCCCTTTGTGCTTCATAAGGTAAAACTTTAAAAAATGCACCCCCTTTATTTCAATACATTTTGAAGAATTATTGAACTCATAAAATCTTATTCCGTGGGTGATACATTCTTTTGAGCACCAGTGGAGGACAGGCATTAGACCGGACAATCAAACAGGACAATCAACTTTGTCATGCCGTTCTTTACTCCTCTGAACTGATCACATTATTCCACAACAGTATTTCCAAGGCGTGGTTAGTCTTTCGTACCTCCATACTCAGAGCTGGGCCAAATTGGCCTCCAGGCACTGTCCACCCAACTTATTTCAGCACAGGAATCTGGTTTTGAAACCACCACACTGCTGCCAGGCCCAGCACTTGACCACCTGTTCACCACACATGAGTGGGACATACTGTTGAATCTCAGTTAGTCTCCAATTCCATCAAACCAATACACAATGGTTAGAAAGCTGCATCTGGGCTCAACTGTGGTCTTGACCCGGAGCTCATAAAGGTGTGTGCTGGATGTAGGCAGCTTAGCCATGTCCCCTAACTTGACTTTTTAAGTTTTTATTTTATTTCTGTATTCTTGTTTTGGTGTTGTTGCATGTGTCCCACATATATTGTTTCTAAGGAAAGCTTACAGCATTTGACAACTTACCAATGGTGCGAAAGTTGCTCCTAATAGAAGTCATATTGGCTTCTTAGAACATCACCATAGCTCACATTGTCACTGTGACCTCTCTCCTGGAAAGCTTAACAATCTTGTACTGCACAGTCATCAATTACAATATGTTACTGGGCCATAATGTTTTCCTTGTTTTTAGCATTTAAAATATTTTGCACAGTATCAGATTTGCAGAAAGTTTTTGATATCATTCTAAAAATATTTCAGAATTTACCAAACAGTCTCTAACACATCAGCACATGATTTTTGCGGACATACAAAAGTAATCTGTGCATGTGTGGGGTGTTTCTCCTTTTCACTGAGCCTGACAGCAGCCACACGCAGTGCAGTAGCGTGTCAGCCATTCCTGCCTCCATCACCACATGGGCATCAGCGCCGAAGAGCAGGATAGGATCGTTGGTGGTTAACCTGCAGGCCGCATGAAGGTTACCCCTACTGGGCTCCCCCATAACGCCCTCCTACAAGACTCCAAGAGGTTGGAGGCAGTCAGCTGTTTCCGGCTATGCCCTTTCCCATGGTTGTTTGGGCCCCCATTAGCCTCACTCCCTGCCTAGTTTTAGTTCTCCCCAGGGAACTTTAAAGACTGCTTGGGTGGTGGTAGAAGTTACAGAAGCTGGGCATTTTTCACAAGGTTGATAGGAAAAACTATAAGGATTCAGGCATCCCTGGGGACAGGCAGAAAGTAGGAAGTTAAAGTGCTCCTTCTGGGGTGGAAAAATATCTAGAATTGGGCTGACATTTTCCAATAGGTTTTAATGTTTTGAACTGTTAAGGAACAGCACACAATTGTCAAATCGTGGCCCTTCAAAAGATCTAAACTTTTA
Source organism: Pleurodeles waltl (assembly GCF_031143425.1). Taxonomy (NCBI): domain Eukaryota; kingdom Metazoa; phylum Chordata; class Amphibia; order Caudata; family Salamandridae; genus Pleurodeles; species Pleurodeles waltl. The sequence goes on from NC_090443.1 coordinate 786,290,450, forward strand.
TCTGTATTTCACAAATGCCCCTCTCTGCATTCCTTAGCTTCAGATGATTTAAAACAAGTAGCATTTATAAATAAGAAGAGTAACGAGTGGCAACAAAAGTGAGTTTTTATTTTTCGCTGGTACGTGAGGTTATTGTGAATACTGAAAATGAATTAATTGGCCATTTTTACGACTGGAATTGACAGTCAATTGGACAACCTAAATAAACGAATTACGAGGATGCAATCCAACACAGACCTGGTGCAAACAGTGTGCTGCTGTTTTCCTATAAATTAAATGTTTATCCTTGCTTCCGACATTTCTCAGTAAAGTACTGACGGAAATCAAGAGACCTTAAGGGGGTCCGGGTCTTCATTAACAAGTGATGGGTGCTGCTTACAATGGGCTTCTCAGGTGCAGTTTCTAATGCAATCTCTAGCATGGGAAAAGTAGCCCTTCGACCGATGTCCAGCACTCTGACAGCTGATGTCATTACTGTTTTAGGTGCTGGTTTCACAGGGACAGGGTCTTGAACTGATCAACAGTCCCCCTTGAGATCTGATTGTGCTCTGCCAGGGCCACTGACAGCATTAGCCCCTGTAGTGGATGCCTTGCTGTCTGGGAACAAGTCTGGAGCCAGCGAGTTGCCTATAGCAACTCCTTCATCTTTGCGACCCCTTAGTAAGAGGGAAAAAAGGTGTCAGAAGCAGCAAAACAAGACAAGCAATTCCACCATTTCAGCAACCCACAGCCTGTTTCCAATTTTTTCAAGTAAAGGTCCTGATTTGGCTGCAAGAGTCCAGCTGTTCACTCGTGATGCCCACTCCAAACAATTTGACTCTATCAAAAGTGACATGATTTGATTACCCATGGACACCATTAGAGTGACAATAGCAAAGGTCTCAGCCCCTTCAAGTAGAGGGGAAGCATAAAATAGCAGGCCTGCTGTATGGCTCCCGGTAGGTATTCCACCAGGGCAGTACAGTGGAGTTGCACACAACTGAGCAGTCATCCTGTAGGATTAGGGGTGTAAGCTAAGGTCCCAATCAAGAGACAGCCCTGCCAGCCTCAAAAAGCAGGGTGCTGTTTAGCCCCGAGTACCACTCATAAGGCCTTCATGACATCTTAAGACAGGAGTCATTCCCACCACCCCAATGGCCATGCCCAGGGGACATATGTCCTCTGGGCATGGCCAATGGGCCCAGTGCCATGTAGAGGGGCCCAAGTTAGACACCCCATGGCACTACAGAAAAAAACAAATTCTTACCTCTATTTACCTATACTTACCTGGGATGGGGTCCCCCATCCTCCACTGTCCCTCTGGTATGGGTGTCCCTGGGATCAGGGAAGGGCACCTGTGGGCTCTTTCCATGGTCTCTGTCCATGGAAAGAGACTCATAGATCCCCTACTGCCTGCCTTGACGTTAAATAATGGCGCTAAGAAAGCTTAGCACCATTATTTAGGCCCGCCTCCCTCCCATGCACCATTTTTGCTTGGGAGGATAAATAAGGCGCCTGTGCCTTAGAGTCATTTTTTTGCACGTGAGCACCTACCTTGCATCTCATTGACGCAAGGTAGTTTTCCGCAGGCAAAAAATGACTTTAACTCCAATATTTTGACGCTAGATGGACCTAGTGTCAAAATATAAATATGGAGTTAAGTTTGCGCTGAAATAGTATAAAAAAAGGACACTATTTGAGCGCAAACAGAGTATAAATATGCCCCTCAGTCGCTTAATGAAGGTCTTGTGTTCTTTAGCAAGCAATTACCCAAAAGCAGCAAGCTTAACCGCTAGGGACTTCATTACAAATTAATTCCAGGATCTACCAGACGGCCATGAGGATCCTAATTAAGGAAATGACTGGAATATCAGTGATTAGGCTAAGCCAAGTAGATGTCTGCATAGCACACTAGGCGAATATATGGTCCTGCAGCTCAACTGCATGGGCTATATATTACTGAATGTTCACTTCTCTCCAAGATGTGCTGCCCAATTGGACAAATCTGATGAGAAAATCTGTTCCTACCTTGACTACTAAATTTGCAATGCCGAAATTTCCCTTATAGTAGAGACCTTTTTCATCCCTTTGTGGACTAAAAGTGATCATTGACAGCAGGTTAATATGTTGTCATTTTCCTTAATACATCACCTTCAGGTAAAGGAGACACAGAGAAGGACATGCACTGAGAACCTCAAATGACTCAAATGGAATAGTTCAATCAACAATGCAACTGTGACCACATGCAAAGAGTCCTTACCTGGAAATCACCCCCATAATGCCTCTCTGATTACAGAATGGTCGAATTTTATCCCCCAGCTGCTAAAAAAGTTTCCTCGATCAATCTGCATGCCAACTCAGTTTAGCACCCTCTCTACATCAATCACGATTAAGAACCACAAGAGATTATGTAAAAAATCTCTGAGGCCAGTTAAGAAGGCTCTGGAAGACAAGGAGCTGCTTAACAAATTCATATTGGTCTTGAAAGCCAGCAGACAGATGGTTTTTGCCAAAAAGCGCAAACAACTAGAGCACTTCTGGACCAAGCTCCTATGTGGCAGTAAAAGTCCTAACTCAAAGGGCTTTGGTGAACTGGCAAATAAACAGCCTAAGGGTCTTGGACCGTCGCCAATATAGCGGAAGCAGAATGGGCTTCCTTTGTAACTAAGCATTTTTTGGCTGTAGAGAAGGAAGTCAGCCACAAAGGCAAAAGTATGAAAATGGCTGCTAACCCCAATGCGCCAAGGATCAGCTTATTACGTCCGGAGGATTAGCAACAAGCCTCTCTTACACCTCGCATAGAGCAGGTCATAATGAAAGGAAGATCCAATGGAGCTCCTGGACCCAACGGCATGCCACAGGCTCACCTCAAACATGATATTTCTTTTTGGGCCAGGTATTTCACTAGTGTCTTTGAACATTGCCTCTGGATTCTATTGATTCCTGATTCATAGCACGGTGCCATAATAAAACCGATCCATAATGGGGGCTCCAGAGCTGACCCAAACAATTATAGGTTAATAGCCCCATTGGACAATGAAGCAAAACACTATGCCAGCCTGCTCCTGGATGACCTATGTGCTTAAGACAGAGCAAGAATAGCTAGTTTCCTTTAATCAAACAGGGTTTACAGCAAAATCAGGCACCCTATCAAATTTAAGGGCTATAAATGTCCTGACTGATGAAGCAAACGTCTCAAAATCTTTAATGCATTGCTGTTTTGTTGACTTCAGGGCAGCATTTGTCTGAGTTCCAAGGGGAGCCTTGTGGACCAAACTACAGAACTGGGGAATTCCTCAGAAGCTCGTGAAAGCCATAATTCAGCTACATACAGGCATGAGGACATGGATTAAACTGGGGGAGGGCAAATAACTGTCTAGAAAAATGTTGAGGTCTCAAGGAATGAAGCAGGGGTGAGTCTTAGCACCCTGCTGTTTAACTTGATTTTAGCAGACCTACCGCAGCTATTTGATGCCACCATCTGGTTGGTGCCAGCATCAGCAATTTTGTGCATACTCATGATCTTGCTTTATGTAGTTATACTAGATTGGGAACTGCAGTGTTTACTGGATCAGCTGTACAGCTATACAGTCATCAATAATCTAGAGGGAAACCTGAAGTAGGCGAAGGTTATAACATTTGGCAGGAAACAATATAGGGCTGGAGGCGGACTTTACATTGGTAATAAAATCAGGGATGACCGGCCTTGTAAATAGTTAGGAGCTCCCCTTGATGCTGGAGCCTCATTCTTGAAGCAAAGAAAAGGGGTCGAAGGAAAAGCCCTGTTTCTCTTGGTGACACTGTCAAAAATCATTGAAACAACTAATGGGTCCAAGCCTCTTACCATTGTTAAACGTTATGAGGGATCCGATCACTCTCTCATTATCTTATGGCAGGGAAATCCTACTAGGATTGGGTAATAGCTTGCTAAACACACTGATTATAAAAATCTATAAACAAGTGCTGCACCTTCTGAGGTTCAAATCCACTGCCAAGATTAGGCTTGAACTTGGCTTATCAGACCAAAGGGCTGTCGGTTCCTGCACCTACCTTAACCTGTGTCATAAGCTTCAAAGGGCCCGGTTGGTAGCCTAGAGATGCAGCACTGGTAAAGCACATCAACAGCTCTTTCAAGAATGTAACCAACTGCTAGGGGCAGGTGACCTTTGGAACAGTGACCTCTGTCATTCCAACTTCAAAACCTTTAAAATGAGCATCAAAAAACATATCGCTCCCGGTCATTCAGACAGAGCTTACTCACAAAACGCAGCCACACTTAGAAAGTTATGAGCAGGTACCACCCAGCAACACAAGCACCATTTACTTCTTGTATGTATTCCATCAAGCTGAAGGAAATATGTATGGGCCTCAGGCTAGGAGAATGGCCATTTCTGAAACATTTAGCAAGTTGGAGTCGTCCAAGTGAGGATATAGCATGCAGGGGCTGTGGTGGTGGAGAAGAATCCTTCGAGCATGTTGTATGTCTCTGTCCAGCATTACTGAATGAACGCAAGTCCAGATTGCTGGAGTAGTGGAATAGATTTATGTGCCAGCAGGCAACTATTGCCTCTTTAAACCCTGACAATGCAGCCTTGAATATGTTGCTGACAAAATGTGTTCTAACTGTGTCTTCTAAGTTCAGTCAGCTGGGGGCCAGGCTGGTCACCAGATAGCTGCCTGTTAGTTTTCTGACAATTATCTGCTAAGAGCTTTTGCACAGTCCCTCTGTTACTAGGTCATTGGCTTATATAAGTGATTAACTAGGAGACAATGTGTGAGACTGATGAAGAGTTGAGAGGTAGCTCTGTGGAATTTTCCCCCAGAGAAACTGCCTTGTTATCTTTGATGTGTAAATGCTCAGGGCCATATTTATACTTTTTGACGCAAAACTGCGCCAACGCAGTTTTGCGCCAAAAAAATTAGCGCCGGCAAACGCCATTCTGAAGCGCCATGCGGGCGCCGTATTTATTGAATGACGTTAGCCGGTGTTAGCCGCCGGCGCTGCCTGGTGTGCGTTAAAAAAAACGACGTACACCAGGCAGCGCCGGCGTAGGGGGAAAATGGCGTATGGGCGTCCACAAATGGTGCAAGTCAGGCTGAGGCGAAAAAATCGCCTCAACCCAATTTGCGCCATTTTTTTACGACGCCAAACCCCCATTGAAATGACTCCTGTCTTAGCAAAGACAGGAGTCATGCCCCCTTGCCCAATGGCCATGCCCAGGGGACTTCTGTCCCCTGGGCATGGTCATTGGGCATAGTGGCATGTAGGGGGGCACAAATCAGGCCCCCCTATGCCACAAAAAAAAAAAAAAAAAAATTACTTACCTGAACTTACCTTAATGTCCCTGGGGTGGGTCCTCCATCCTTGGGTGTCCTCCTGGGGTGGGCAAGGGTGGCAGGGGGTGTCCCTGGGGGCAGGGGAGGGCACCTCTGGGCTCATTCTGAGCCCACAGGTCCCTTAAGGCCTGCCCTGACCCAGGCGCTAAAATCCGGCGCTAATGCGGGTTTTTTAGACCCGCCCACTCCCGGGCGTCATTTTTGCCCGGGAGTATAAATACGACGCATATGCATCGGAGTCATTTTTTAAGACGGGAACGCCTACCTTGCATATCATTACAGCAAGGAAGGTGTTCACGCAAAAAAATGACGCTAACTCCATGAACTTTGGCGCTAGACGCGTCTAACGCCAAAGTATAAATATGGAGTTAGTTTTGCGTCGAATTTGCGTTGAAAAAAACGACGCAAATTGGGCGCAAACGGAGTATAAATATGCCCCTCAGTTTTTTGTTACACTAGCACTTTATTACATCCGTCGTTTAATATCTTTTTTTTTTTACAATTTGTGACCAATGTTGTTGCAGCTAGCCAAGTGGGTCTCCAGCTGTCATCTAAGCGATCCTGTGTGAAGAATGGCTGCTCCAAGTAGTAATACCTCTATCATATTGATTAATGTTGCACTAGCATTTTATCAAATGTTTAAATATTTCCCTTGAGTGTTAACTATGTGACTAACGTTGCTGCAGCTAATTGAGCGGCACCCCCGAGAACAATCTAAGCAACACTGTGGGTAGAATGACTGCCCCAAGGATTAGAACCTTTATGATTCTTTTGAATGTTGCACTAGCACTTTATCAAATCACTCCACTGTCACTCTTTGACTGATAATCTGTGAATAGGTCCATCATAGCCAGTTGAATGTGTCGCCTGAGGTTAACCCAAGCAATCTTGAGTGTGGAATGGCTGTTCCAAGGATCAGTACTTGTAACATATTGTTAGGCTGCTATTTTTGAGGGTAGACTGGCTATTGTACTAATACTGAACTGATTATTAGACAATCAACTCTTAAAAAAAGCATATCTGGTGTTTGGTAAAAGATGGTAAGCATTGTCATTGGAAAATTCGAGATGCTTCAGTGAAGGCAGGTTCATCCTATAAATATTTATGGTTAGATTTTTATAGCCAATTAAATTACAAGGTGTTCATCAATGCACTGACAACTGGGGCATTAGCCACACGGGAGGGGGGAGGGTTAGGAAATTTAAACATTGGTGGACCCACTTCAGAACCAGTCATCACAGCATATAGGGCAATAATTCCCCCTCAATTTTTGGCCTTGGTTATGGACAGGAATGGGAGAAGCTGCAAGGAACATATCTTTAAAAACGTCTTGATCTCCCCTTTTGCTTCACGATCTAGGCTATCAGATTGGAAATCAAGATAATTACCTGTAATATTGGCGCTTCCACCCTAGGCCTATGTTTCTGGCATAAACTGATAGTAGAGAATAACACAAATGTGTTGATGCTATTTGCCAAAGAAATATACATCAGTGAGCTAAACTGGGAGGAGGTTATGGGATTCATTGTCAAAGCTGGCTATCTTATGAAAAATACAGAGCTGAAAAGTAAAGCAACCATTGTCCCTATCGAAAAAGGATTTAAGGGAAAGTAAAGTATTTACGTACTAAGTGGTCAACCGATTATATGAAAGACTTCTGGGTTTTTCAATCGGCCTTTTCCTACCTCTCTAGGGTACCGAACTCTGCAATGCACTCTGCAGCGTCACCGTTTTGGGTGGGGTAAATACTGCTTACTTTGGTCATGTGAAGGAGTTAAGGCTATGAGCCAAGGAAGGGATTTGTAATCACCAGGTAGAAATGTGTTGTCCTACAGTTGGTATTTGAATTGACTGTATACATTTTTTATCTTTAACATGTTTTAAAAAAAAAACCTTTTTAGAAAATATGGGACTGTTAGATGGGATGAGGCGATAACACTTGCATATTATACATATTATATTAATTTTTGGATGTAATGTCTGCAGTGGGTAGATGTTTATTGGATCTGTGAAGGAGTGGGGGTTTTTAAGTACACGTTTTAAATGTTATGTACATTGTATGAAATGTATAGTTTAACAAACCACTGGTTTAAATAAACTTAACTTTTACTACTACTTACTTGTGGACATTGCATCACATCTGTTGGACTTTTGCTTTTGCAGGGTCATCCCCAGACTTTTTTGCCTCCTGCCTCCTATAATTTTTCTGACATGTTGCTGTTGGCTTTTCAACTCTGAGCACTTTACCACTGCTAACCAGTGCTAAAGTGCATATGCTCTCCTGTTTAAATTGTATGTAAGTGGTTTATCCATGATTGGCATATTTGATTTACTAGTAAGTCCCTAGTAAGGTGCACTAGAGGTGCCAGGGCCTGTAAATCAAATGCTACTAGTGGGCCTGCAGCACTGGTTGTGCCACCCACATAAGTAGCTCTGTAATCATGTCTCAGACCTGCCCCTGCAGTGTCTGTATGTGTATTTTTACACTGTAAATTCGACTTGGCAAGTGTACCCACTTGCCAGGCCTAAACCTTCCCTTTCCTTACCTGTAAGGCACCCCTAAGGTATGCCCTAGGTAGCCCCAAGGGCAGGGTGCAGTGTATGGATAAGGTAGGACATATAGTAATGTGGTTTATATGTCCTGACAGTGAAATACTGCCAATTTCGATTTCACTGTTGCAAGGTCTGTCTCTCTCTCATAGGATAATATGGGGGCTACCTTTAAATATGATTAAAGTGTAGATTCCCCTAGAGAAGAGATGGACAGGTGGAGTTTGGGATCCCTGAACTCACAATTTAAAAATGCATCTTTTAGTAAAGTTGATTTTGAGATTGTGAGTTTGGAAATGCCACTTTTAGAAAGTGAGCATTTTCTTGCTTAAACCATTCTGTGACTCTGCCTTGTTTGTGGATTCCCTGTCTGGGTCAGTTGACAGTTGGGTTGTTTTTCACCTCACACCAGACAGTGACACAAAGGGAGCTGGGGTGTAATCTGCATTTCCTGATTAGCCATCTCTGCTAGGAGGGAGGGGTGGAGTGGTCACTCTCATCTGAAAGGACTGTGCCTGCCTCTGACAATGCTGTCTCCAACCCCCTGGTGTGTGTCTGAGGCCTTGCCTGGGCAAGGCAGGATTTCACAAGCAGGTGTGAGTCCCCTTTGAAGAAAGGTGACTTCAAAGACTAAAATGGGTATAAGAAGGGCACCCAAACTTACAAACTTTAGAAACACTTCTGGAACCAAGAGGAACCTCTGCCTGGAGAAGAGCTGATAGCTGAGGAAAACGTGCTGCCCTGCCTGTGACTGTGCTTTGTGGAGCTTTCCTGCAGTGCTGCTTCTGCCAGAGTAAGAGGGCAAAGACTGGACTTTGTGTGCCTTCCATCTTGAAGAAGAAATCTCCAAGGGCTTGATGTAGAGCTTGCCTCCTGTTGTTGAAGTCTCAGGGATAGCAAAGACTTCTTCCTGCCAGCACCTGGAGTCTCTGGAGAGACCCCTACTCTGCTCTGTGGTGCCCTTCCAGTTCCTGGGACCCTGAAAGGAGAGGCTGGCAGCCTAAGGACAAAAATACACGCACCGAGCGCCGTGCGGAGAAAAGATCGACGCGAATCCGATCGCGGCTGAGAAAACGACGCGGCGCCGGCTCCGCAGCTGAGAAACAACGCCGCAGGAAACGCGACCGGAGAATCGACGCCCGGAGCAGGAGAAACGACGCGCAGCATCGCTGACGAAGGCTGAGAGATCGCACCCTGCGCCGCGGGACTTCGGACCGTCGCGTGGCTGGCTTTTTCGACGCGCCTCGCCGAGCCGAGCTGTTTTCGACGCATATACCCGTGCCGGGTTATTTTCGACGCACACCGCCCGTGCGGGGTTATTTTTGCCGCAAACCAGGTACATTTACACGCTAGCAGCGCTAGTGTGTTGTTACAACTACCTAAAGACTCTTTTTATTTTAAACCTTTTAAAAATCATAACTTGACTTGTGTATGTTGGATTTTTGTCGTTTTGGTCTTGTTTTGTCTAGATAAATATTTCCTATTTTTCTAAACTGGTGTTGTGTCATTTTGTAGTGGTTTCATTAAGTTACTGTGTGTGTTGGTACAAATACTTTACGCCCAGCACTCTGAGGTTAAGCCTACTGCTCTGCCAAGCTACCAAGGGGGTAAGCAGGGGTTAGCTGAGGGTGATTCTCTTTTATCCTAACTAGAGTGAGGGTCCTTGCTTGAACAGGGGGTAACCTGACTGTCAACCAAAGACCCCATTTCTAACATTGGTGACCAGCGGTCGGGATTGGACTTGTATTTGTACTTGACATACAGTAATTAAGTGTACACTACTGTTTTGATCTCAGACCACTACGTGACCACATACTACTTGTCTTGTGATCCTGCTTTTTGTTCTCTGATGTCCTCCTGGAAGTATTGATAATATTTTTGGACTTTGTTTTTTGGTTGTGAAGCCTTTGCAGAAATGGAAGTCAATTTCTGGCACCTATCTATGTATAAAAAGTGGCAGCTTAAAGCATTCTGCATGGAAAGGGGACTGGCTGTGAACAAGGAATCCAGAAGGGAGGATCTTGAGTCAGCCCTGTTTCAGGATGAATTGAAACGTTGTCAGGCAACACCACCAAATGAGTCTGAGGAGGATAACTACTCTGAGGAGGAGGATTACTCCAAAGAGGAGGGCAGTGGCCCTGAGGAGGGAACAGAAAGAGATGATAGGCTCCTAGCTCGAATCCGGAGTCTGGAAGAGTTTAAGAGGGCCGAGGAGAAGAGAGCCTTAGCCCTGGCAGAAAGGAGGAGGGACTTAGAGATTAAAAAAATGATTTATGCTTACGAGCTTAAATTGAAAGAGCTGGAAGTCATGAGGGCTGAGTCCAGCTGGAATGGTGGCAGCAACAATTGTATATCCAGTGATGCTGCAGAAGTACACATGCCCAGAGAGGTGGTGCCCTACTTGAAGGAGGGAGTTAACACACGCCAGGAGGTTCAGGGGTATGAGGTAGCTCCAGTGATGCACAGGGTCCCTGAGGTGGATTGGGGAACTGGCATGGGGAGTCATATTCCTACTGGTGGGAGGGACACTCTACTGACTCTAGTTGAGAGTGACAGGGAGAGGGGTTCCCCCCAGGTAGAAGTCCTGGTTATGGAGTGTGAAGACATCCCAGAAGAGTGTGGGTTGAGTGTCAGGGACAGTCAGGTACTGTCTCACCAGTCTCAGGAGGGTGATGTGGGGTGCTTTTTCAAAGCAGAGTCACTGGATGGTTGGGTGAAGGGTACTTTGGTTAATTCATGTGAGGGGCTGAGTGATGTAATTGCTGGAGAGCATATGTCTAGTCCTTATTTTCCAGAGCTATGCCAACACCAGGTGGAGTGTGAGTTCTCTGACCCCAGGGAGCTTACAATGGAGGCAGACTTCTGGGTGAGTACCAGAGAGTCTGAAGAGGCATTCGGGGGTGCTCCTGAGAGGAGTGGTCTAGGTAGTTCCCAACCAGGTGAGGTAGGGAAGGATTGTAGTGTCCCAGGTAGGTCCCAGTGTAGTGGGATGGGTGAGGGACCCCATGTCCAGTCTCAGAGGAGAGGGAATGGGGATGGGTTGAGGCCCAAGGTGCCCGAGATCCGGTCCCAGGTCCTGGAGGGTTCCCTGCGGGAACCCCAGGAGGGGAGCCTAGCCTGTACCATAGGGCCATCTGTTGAGGGAGACCCCACAGTGTCAGGAGAACTTGGGGGGGCGGCTGTAGCCAGCGTCCCACCAGTTCTGGTGTCTGGCAGTACCACTCCTAGTGAGGGGTTGCAGAAGTCCAGACAGAGGGTTGAGAGGGGGTTGCGGACCCCAGTGGAGAACCTGGAGGGTCAGGGGTCAGCTCTGAGAGCAGAGCCCCCCATGAATGACCTTGGTGAGACCATTTCTGGGCTGGGGGGAATCCAGACTCTGTCACATGGGCAGAGGTCAGGAGACCTGCGCCAGCCAGACTCTTGTGTGGCCCTTCGGGACAGTGTGTCCCTTGAGGGGGGTAAGTGTGCCCCCCTGGAAGTCCTGGTGTGCCAGGCAATGGTTCAACCGCAGGGTGGTGACTCTGGGTTGAATGATCAGGTTCAGGGGGTAAACTCTGACCTGATGGGGGGTAAGTGGGCTCCCCAGGAAGTCCTGGTGTGCCAGGCAGTGGTTCAACCGCAGGGTAGTGACTCTGGGTTGGATTGCCAGATTCAGGGGGTAAGCTCTGATCTGGTAGGGGGTAGGTGTGCTCCCCTGGAAGTCCTGGTGTGCCAGGCAATGGTTCAACCGCAGGGTGGTGACTCTGGGTTGAATGATCAGGTTCAGGGGGTAAACTCTGACCTGATGGGGGGTAAATGTGCTCCCAAGGAAGTCCTGGTGTGCCAGGCAGTGGTTCAACCGCAGGGTGGTGACCCTGGGTTGGATGACCAGGTTCAGAGGGTAAACTCTGACCTGGTAGGGGGTAGGTATGCCCCCCAGGAAGTCCTGGGTTGCCAGGCAGTGATCCAGTCTGTGGGTACAGACCCTGGATTGGGAGGCCAGGTTAAGGGTGTCCCCCCTGACCTGGAGGAAGGGGCTACTGCTAACAGTGCCCCTACCAGGTTGTCTTCTGGGGGGGCCACTCCTAGTTGGGTGGTTCAGGACCCCAGAGGAGAGGGCAGGGGGAGGGAAGCCTCACCCCTGGCCCTGGTCCAACCTGAAGGTACAGACCCCAGGTTGGAGGATCAGTTGCAGGTTAACCTCCCTGCACTGATGGAAGAATTGTGCAGGACTGCTTCTACAAGCACCCTGACAGTTTTTGACTCTGGGGGTGCCGCTTCTGCAGGGAGGGTACAGAGCCCCAGAGGGGAGGACCAGGGTCAGGTTGTCATCCCTGACCTGGTGGAAGAGAGAGTGGTCAAAGGGTGCCAGACACCTGGGGCTACCACCCCCCACTCTCCACAGTCACAGTGGTTAGAGAGGCCTGAGGTCGGGCTCTCATCCCTGACAGTTGTCTGGGGCCACTGTGGCTTGCTGTCCTGGTGGACAGAGTTGCCCCTGGGGGGGGAAGGACGAGAGTCACACCCCAGGGGTGGAGTGGGCAACACCATTGTGCTGGCCCTGGTGGTACTATCTGCCCATTGCAATACATCTGTGAGCAAAGTAAAGTTAGGTGTTGCACAGATGGTGTCTGTAGATGTGGAGAAGGGTTCCCCATGGGTTAGCTTAGTGGGCCCTGAGAGTATGGACAGAGGGATCCAACTGGAGTCAGGAAGGCGTAGAACTGGAACATGCCCCTGCTGTTGTGGGCCTGGGTCCCTGTTCTATCGCCCCAATCAGGGAAGTACATCAAGGTATTGATTGTTCTCCCCTGGCTTTAGGCTGGTAGGGGGTCGTGTTGGACTTTTGCTTTTGCAGGGTCATCCCCAGACTTTTTTGCCTCCTGCCTCCTATAATTTTTCTGACATGTTGCTGTTGGCTTTTCAACTCTGAGCACTTTACCACTGCTAACCAGTGCTAAAGTGCATATGCTCTCCTGTTTAAATTGTATGTAAGTGGTTTATCCATGATTGGCATATTTGATTTACTAGTAAGTCCCTAGTAAGGTGCACTAGAGGTGCCAGGGCCTGTAAATCAAATGCTACTAGTGGGCCTGCAGCACTGGTTGTGCCACCCACATAAGTAGCTCTGTAATCATGTCTCAGACCTGCCCCTGCAGTGTCTGTATGTGTATTTTTACACTGTAAATTCGACTTGGCAAGTGTACCCACTTGCCAGGCCTAAACCTTCCCTTTCCTTACCTGTAAGGCACCCCTAAGGTATGCCCTAGGTAGCCCCAAGGGCAGGGTGCAGTGTATGGATAAGGTAGGACATATAGTAATGTGGTTTATATGTCCTGACAGTGAAATACTGCCAATTTCGATTTCACTGTTGCAAGGTCTGTCTCTCTCTCATAGGATAATATGGGGGCTACCTTTAAATATGATTAAAGTGTAGATTCCCCTAGAGAAGAGATGGACAGGTGGAGTTTGGGATCCCTGAACTCACAATTTAAAAATGCATCTTTTAGTAAAGTTGATTTTGAGATTGTGAGTTTGGAAATGCCACTTTTAGAAAGTGAGCATTTTCTTGCTTAAACCATTCTGTGACTCTGCCTTGTTTGTGGATTCCCTGTCTGGGTCAGTTGACAGTTGGGTTGTTTTTCACCTCACACCAGACAGTGACACAAAGGGAGCTGGGGTGTAATCTGCATTTCCTGATTAGCCATCTCTGCTAGGAGGGAGGGGTGGAGTGGTCACTCTCATCTGAAAGGACTGTGCCTGCCTCTGACAATGCTGTCTCCAACCCCCTGGTGTGTGTCTGAGGCCTTGCCTGGGCAAGGCAGGATTTCACAAGCAGGTGTGAGTCCCCTTTGAAGAAAGGTGACTTCAAAGACTAAAATGGGTATAAGAAGGGCACCCAAACTTACAAACTTTAGAAACACTTCTGGAACCAAGAGGAACCTCTGCCTGGAGAAGAGCTGATAGCTGAGGAAAACGTGCTGCCCTGCCTGTGACTGTGCTTTGTGGAGCTTTCCTGCAGTGCTGCTTCTGCCAGAGTAAGAGGGCAAAGACTGGACTTTGTGTGCCTTCCATCTTGAAGAAGAAATCTCCAAGGGCTTGATGTAGAGCTTGCCTCCTGTTGTTGAAGTCTCAGGGATAGCAAAGACTTCTTCCTGCCAGCACCTGGAGTCTCTGGAGAGACCCCTACTCTGCTCTGTGGTGCCCTTCCAGTTCCTGGGACCCTGAAAGGAGAGGCTGGCAGCCTAAGGACAAAAATACACGCACCGAGCGCCGTGCGGAGAAAAGATCGACGCGAATCCGATCGCGGCTGAGAAAACGACGCGGCGCCGGCTCCGCAGCTGAGAAACAACGCCGCAGGAAACGCGACCGGAGAATCGACGCCCGGAGCAGGAGAAACGACGCGCAGCATCGCTGACGAAGGCTGAGAGATCGCACCCTGCGCCGCGGGACTTCGGACCGTCGCGTGGCTGGCTTTTTCGACGCGCCTCGCCGAGCCGAGCTGTTTTCGACGCATATACCCGTGCCGGGTTATTTTCGACGCACACCGCCCGTGCGGGGTTATTTTTGCCGCAAACCAGGTACATTTACACGCTAGCAGCGCTAGTGTGTTGTTACAACTACCTAAAGACTCTTTTTATTTTAAACCTTTTAAAAATCATAACTTGACTTGTGTATGTTGGATTTTTGTCGTTTTGGTCTTGTTTTGTCTAGATAAATATTTCCTATTTTTCTAAACTGGTGTTGTGTCATTTTGTAGTGGTTTCATTAAGTTACTGTGTGTGTTGGTACAAATACTTTACGCCCAGCACTCTGAGGTTAAGCCTACTGCTCTGCCAAGCTACCAAGGGGGTAAGCAGGGGTTAGCTGAGGGTGATTCTCTTTTATCCTAACTAGAGTGAGGGTCCTTGCTTGAACAGGGGGTAACCTGACTGTCAACCAAAGACCCCATTTCTAACAACATCCTGTTGCTGGTTGCAATCAGCTAAACAGCTTTTCTTTAACCCCGATACGTCAATGCAAAACGGTATGCATAATAGTTTCAATATTATCAAAGTGACAGAATTGATGGGACAATCGAAGCACCTCTGACGTCCAGATTGAAGTTTGACCAAGACCAAAAAACAAGTATTGGTGCCTGCCAGTTATATCTACTGCAGGATTATTTTAAAATATTCAAGAAATATAGAACGTTAGGACTTTGAACACCCGTCTATAGTGGACAATCCCTGAATTTTGCTGACGTTTTCAGGGAAGAATATTTGATGTTCATGGACAGATTATTTATACATTTAGATACGCCAAATGTTACTGAGTGTGAAATATTTTGCTGATTAATATTTACAACCGAAAGAGGTCTAGCAAATGCCCCTATAGCTAAAAAAATATCGCCAGACACATAATATTCATCAGAACCTTTAATGAAATGTGTTTGGTTCCTTCACTACTCAGGTTTGTTTGTTTTCCAAATCATGTTTCTTTTTTGAACGCCTTTGTTAGAGACATAGGGGGTCATTCTGACCCTGGCGGTCATGGACCGCCAGGGCCAACGACCGCGGAAGCACCGCCAACAGGCTGGCGGTGCTTCCATGGGCATTCTAACCGCGGCGGTACAGCCGCGGTCAGAAACGGGAAACCGGCGGTGTCCCGCCGGTTTCCCGCTGCCCCAGGAAATCCTCCACGGCGGCGCTGCAAGCAGCGCCGCCATGGGGATTCCGACCCCCTTCCCGCCAGCCTGGTTCTGGCGGTTTTCACCGCCAGAACCTGGCTGGCGGGAACGGGTGTCGTGGGGCCCCTGGGCGCCCCTGCAGTGCCCATGCCCTAACAGGGCCCCACATAGATTTTCAGTGTCTGCGTGGCAGACACTGAAAATCGCGACGGGTGCAACTGCACCCGTCGCACCCCTTCCACTCCGCCAGCTCCATTCGGAGCCGGCATTCTCGTGGAAGGGGGTTTCCCGCTGGGCGGGCGGGCGGCCTTCTGGCGGTCGCCCACCAGCCCAGCGGGAAACTCAGAATGACCGCCGCGGTCATTTGACCGCGGTCATTCGACGGCTCCCGCCGGGCGTGCAGGTTACCACCGCCGGCGGGAGTCGGAATGACCCCCATAGTTGCTCTTTTAAGAGTAACTGTTCACCTTGTTTGGCATACATTGATATAAAGACCTTTACAAGAGCAGACTAGACAGACCAAGCGCAAACCTATACTGTATTGCTCTCTCAGATAATATAAATGTAATAGAATTCTGGATGTAAAATGAACGTGCAAATGACAAATCTTATTAATTACTTGGTCCAGAAGTGAACATGAACTAACCTGAGCTTTTCCATTATTTTTTTTATGATTACTGCGTTATTTATATCACGAGAGATCTTAGAAAGGGTCATCAACACGTTGCATGGTGCAAAGTCAAAATAGTTGTGAACACTAGTGCAGTGTTAATATAGTATTTACTTTACGGCGCTTACTTTAGTCTTAAAGTAAGGTGAATAGATCTTTTGCCTACTTTACGTCGAGGGTGCCGCCCCTGGCTGCTACATGGGTGCTCCCATATTGCCACCCATGCTTTTGACACAAAGCCCAATCTACTTACAATACAGACAAGGCTTTGCAGCAAACTATAATTTAAGAAAATATTTTAATGTCTCCACACTTTTCCTACATTGTGTGAGCTTCACTATACAACACTTATAGAATGTAGAAAAAGTTTTAAATTTGGTGTGAGCATAGACTTTCGTACAGCATGGGGATCCTTCCAATACAAATCCCAGGCTAGACCTCATGCTTGCTCCTTTGCACTGTGGTGCAAAAGTGTTAATGTGGGACTAGGCTGCCCGTTAGGGTGGCAGTCTAGGAAATGACAGCAGTAGCACAAATATGTATAGATAGGGATCTACACTGTATTTCCCCCCTTAGGCAACCTAGCACACCAACTTTGGCTTGACCGGTGTCTGAAAGATATTATTGTGAGATTAGCATGACCAGAATACTACATTTTGTGGTTTCATTTAGTGACCGAGAGGAAGTCAATTTTGACTCAAGCTTTGGTTATTTTCAAATCATATGGACTACTTTTCAAATCCTGTTAGCTAACTAGGTTGATTACTGATTTACCGAAATAAATATTCGTTTATATTGTTCTAATTCTTGTAGCTGAATCAAAGTTTCTGTGGTGCACCTTCCTGCGAAGTAATAGATGGTGATGATGCCATTTTGTACACCCCAAACATTTTAAAGCAAATGACATAGTTGAATGAGACAGTATGCCCACGATAATTAAAGTCCATTTGTATATGCTCAAATTCACCAATGCAGCGTGCACAGCAAACCAATAATTGTAAGGAACAGTTTTGCTTAGAATTTTTTTTTTTTAAGATTTTCTTTTTTCAGAATTCTGTAGTTTTCCTTTAGTGTAGCCACTCATGTCTAATGAAGGTGATTGTCCCTTTATTTCGCAAGGCGATTTGTAGTTACTCTGCCTTTGTTTTGTGGCAAAAGTGAGGGTGTATGCATGGTATCCATTGATAGTACTCTGGATTGTCTTGAGTTTTCATAACTTTCCCTTCCCATAATGTTAGGCAGGAACTTTGATAGGACGACATTTCAGCGGTAAATTCTAGAATCTAGAATCTCCTCTCCTCTTCCCAGCTTACTATTTTTCGCACCAGGATAAACAATCTCTAGCATTGGCAACCTCAATACCTTTCTGTGGTTTAAAATTCCAGGAAAAGCAATTTCCTTATATTGCCTTTTTAATTTTTGGAAAGACCTGTACTTGCCCAAGGGAGCTGGAACCATTGCAGTTTTTAGAGATTATCACTATGCAAGTTATTTCAGTTTAGATTTGTTTAATGCAAATGAGTCATATGTAATTATTCTGAAAATCGTGCATGGAGTCAGCCCTCCACGACATTAATGTGTCATCCTAATGCTAGCATGCAGTGTTATCACTAAGATAATGATGCAACTAAATATCTTGTCTGGCCACTGTTAGACCTGGCATCCTTTGTGTGTTTTTTCTCCCAACTTTTTGCCTTCAACCCTCCTGTTTTGCTGACTTCGTTTATGCTGCCTTTAGGATTCTGCACGCTTTACCACTGCTAACCAGTGCTAAAGTATTTGCGCTCTCTCCATAATACAGGGTATAATTGGCTTGTACCCAATTGGCATATTTAATTGTAAGATCTTAATAAAATGGCACTATCTCTGCCCAGGGCCTATAAATCGAATAAGGCTAATAGACCTGCAGCAATGGTTGTGCACCCACTTAAGTAGCATTTTAAACATGTCTCAGGCATGCCATTGCAGCCTGTGTTTGCAGTTTTAAACTGCAATTTTGACTTGCTAAAATTAACCTTTTTGCCAGGCCTTAGGCTTCCTTTTTGATACACATATGGCAACACTAGAACATGCCCTGGGCAGCCCATAGGTTGGATATGCATGTTTACGTTTTACATGTTCAGGTACTAAGAAACTCTTAATTTTTTTTCACTTCTGCAAGGCCTACCTCTCCAATGGGATAGAATTGTAGTTACCATATTACATTTAATAAGCTGTAATTTCCAAATGGGAGCAGTTAGCCAAGTAAAGTTTGGTGTCTTTGAAATGGTGAGTTACAATTTTAAAATGCAATACAAAAAATGTCACTTTAAGAAAGTTGGCATTTTTCTGCCTAAGCTCTTTGGTGCCAGCAACCTGTCACTGTCTGGAGCCATGGTAGACGAGGCAATGTAACTCCTCTACTATGCAGTGCAGCCCCACGCAGAACAGATGCATCACTGCTGCTGCATGGACTGGACCCGTTGCAAAGACCTGCATTGCCTCAGCAGCACATTAGCCTCTTTGGAACTATCACTGTGAAAAGCATCCTCTGCACATCGCCCTCGCACCCTTCTCTGGCAGTAGCCTCGATGACACTCAACGATCCTCTGAACTGACACATCGCCCTGACGGTGCGATGCATTCTCAACACCAGGATTCACATTGCAAGCCGTCGTTAGCAAGATCCTTGATGACAAATTATGACCTCACATCACAGCCTCTCTGCATCTCAGGACAGATGCATCGCTTCAGTGGCATGACACATCTTTGATGAAGATCCTCACCTGGCTCCTCAAATCAGGATTTAAGGTACTTTGTTCAGCGGGCCTAACTGGGTCCCTATATCTGGCTCGCGCTCCATCGCACTTGGTTTGAAATTGTGACTTTGTCCCAGTCCGGCACAACTAGATATCCACAGTTGGAGATTTGGGCTTTTTGATGCTATTTTGATTTAATTCTTTAAAATTACATGTCTCTGGTTCTACTGATTAGATATTTGTTGTTTTGTCCTTGTTCTGTTTATTTAATACATCTCAAATTTTTAACTTGCTGTGAGATGCTTTTTTGTGTGGTGTTCTTACTGTTTGAATTGTTGCACAAATACTTTACACATTGCCTCTAAGTTAGGCCTGACTGTTCTGTGCCAAGCTTCCAGGAGCTTGAGCACAAGTTAATTTAGGGTTGGCTTGTGCCTCACCATGACAAAGATTATGGTGCTACTTCATCACGGCTCACACCCTAGTCAACCAACAACCCAATTTCTTACAGTCACTATCTCCTCTTGCTGCAATTTACAAACCTTCTGCATCTCCTTATATACATTGTACGTATCTAGCTGTGGTGAGAAAGAAAAGAATCCTTTTATTCATTCTTGACCAAAGTGAAAGCTAGAGGTATTCTTTCCCGCAGATACTATGGCTCTGAATGAGTTTGCCCAAGGCACAACTTTTAAAATGTTCAGAAAAATCAAAAGCATCATTACATATTTCTTAAGCTGCATTACTATTTTTGGCAGGTGAGGATTTTCTGTGAAATCTGAGACATGAGCCATTCGCATCAGCTGGATGGATATGCTCATCCACCATTGGGAACCTATCAATGTTTGGCTTTCCTCAGAGCAACAGCTAAAGGCACACAAAACAGCAAACCCTCATCCTGATATCTCTGATTTTGGTGGCCTATATGTGGAATGTTGGGTAAAGGAGCTAGAAAGCTGGTGGGGGAATCAAATTTGCTTATTGTAACAACATCAACATTAACTTTAGATTAGAGCTAGAAATATTCTCTATTTCATCTGAAGTTAGACTGAATGAATGAAAAGATTAGTTATTTAAAACCATAAACATGCACAATACAAGAATCTTAAAAACATACATCCTTATTTAGGCGTATTCGGGAGAAGTGTAAGGCTCAACATTGGTGTGGAATTAACGACTGGGTGGGTAATCGTTGTCTGTCCTGCTTAAGTCAAGTCGCTGTGCGAATAACATTATTGAACAAGATAAAATTAAACCAAGACTCTTGCTGCTTAGGTGACACACAGCAGAGTTAAAAGTGCATTATGCACTCCTTTTAAGAAAAAGGCTCAACATTCGTATGGAATTAACAAATGGGTGGGTAACCATTATCCATCCTTTTGAAGTCCAGTCACTGTGCAAATGACATTATTACACAAGATAAAAAGAAACCAAGTCGCTCACAGTGTAGGTGTCACACAGAGGAGTTAAAATGTATAATGTGCACGTTGCCTCTACAGCGGGGCTTGAGGTGTTTTATGCGACCATTATTTGACCAAGCTTCACACCTCTAAATTAGGTAGCCTAAGTGGATGAGATAGGGGACTTAAATCATTGTGCCCTGTCCATAGCTGCTCAATAAAAAATCCAATCCAATGTAAAATTATTATTATTGGCTTTCCAACTACACAGGGGTTCAATTTGACACCCATGGAAGAGAGAGGGGGGCTTTAATCCTCAATGGCCATCCTTGGCGTGGTGTTAAGGACCCTTCAGTTCTCCACTCCCACATCCCAACTCAGCCTTCAATGCTAATTTCATTCTTCTATTATAAATTGCTAGAAACTGCACCAATTGCATGTTCAGCATACGGTATTGTATATAAGTCACCGCTGTCCTAAAAGACCTTATTCTCAGGGCAAAGAATGTTCTGCGCAACAGATCCCTTCAATCTGCTAATAACTTTGGGCACAGACATACAATGTGTGTAAATGTTTTGTTTGTCTGGTGACACAGACGGCACAGATTTTCCTCCCGTTGCCCCTTGATGTATCATATAGGTGTGAACTTGAGTGTTGTCAGAATGCCGAAGCAGAAATTCAATAATTCTTTCTTGATGATTAATGAAAGAGCAGACTCAAAATACAGCTGTCCCACGGTAATTTCATATGAGTTCATCACCAGCCACCCATGCACTCGCTTTGCCAGTAATCCTTTATCCTCCAAATGGCTTTTTTGTGGAATGCATTTGTTCAAGATCTTTAAGAATATAGGATCACTAAGATTCTGTTTCCATAAGTCAGAGATACCTAAATTCTCTAAACAGTTCTGTAGGTAGGTGGCAACGTGTCTTTTCCCCCGTTCAGGAGTGATTTCAGCCCAAGCGTAATGAGCAAGGGTATTCTCAAGGGCATTCCTCAAATGGTGATAACATCTTAGAACATGCCTTGTCTGCCTTGTGGTTGTTTTGGCAGAGAGAACTCTAATCTTACTTGGGCTGGGGGGACAGACTTTGGCAGCTGAAACACCTGTTTGTATGTGCGTGATATAAGCTTCTCCAGAATATAGGCATCTTCCTCTAGCATGATCTCCTCTCCAAAGGAGAGAGTTTTAGCTAATTTTGATTTCACTACTGTAATTGATGCCTAGAGGTTGTGATCCCACAGGTGTTTCCTTAGGTTGGAAAAGGCATAGTTTAATGCTTCTCCTTTTGCTGAAATGGTCTTTTTTGTGTTGCGTTAGATCCCCTTGAGTCCAGTTTAAACCCTGAATAAGTGTACGTCGTTGTTTCCTCTATTGTTGACTTGCGGACGGGCCATTTCCAGCTATACCAGCTGAATTGCTCATAATAGCTTCCGAGGGATGACCCGGCACTTTTAACTTTTCTCACAGAAGGCACCGGGAAACACAGTCAAATGCTGCCTTGAAGTCCACGAAGCACATAAATAGAGGGGTGCAGGTGTCACTTGCTATTTTCATTACGAGACCCACGGCTATTAGGTTTGTGAGTGCTCCCTGCTTCTTGGAGAACCACATTTGGTTTATCAGCACCTGTTTTGCCTCAGTTGTCCACTCAGAGAGGTCTTACTGAAGTAGATTTGTAAAGTATTTTGGTCCACATATAGCAGAGCTATCAAACAGTAGTTATTTCGAGATGCAACATTTCTGTGATGAATAACTAACCCTCTCCAGCTTTCCGGAATATGACCTGTCTGCAAAATGTTCTTAGACATTGAATTTAGAAAGATTGCTTATATTGTAATGTTTTCCTTAAAAAGGGCAGGCGGGATTCGATTGGGGCCTGGTACACAGTTGTTAGGTGAACGGTCAATGATTTTCTCCAGGGTCGTGATGTCATACTCTGGGCTGTCTGTGATACAGTCACCAGTAATATCGTTAAGGGCCATGTTGGATAAGATAGGACAGGGTCTCAGGGAAGTGTTGGTATAAATACTTTCTTTGAGGTGAACCCTTAAAAAGTTCGACCATTCTTCTCGGACTCTCGTCATGATAATTTACTAGCTTCCAAATGTCCCTGTGATCATTCAATTTGTAACAATTTAGGAGCTTGGCCCATAATGCTTTGGCTCTGCTCTTCTTGTGCAATCGGATATCAACTTTAGATCATAACTAGAAATATTGTTAGTTTCATCTAAAGTTAGACTGCAAACTGCAGTTATTTCAGAGACACTAACATATTCCAGTTCCCAGCTTCTTGAATGTCTTGGAATCGGAAATTAAAACTGTCGGAAAATTCCACTTTTTGCATGATTAGACCCATTTTTCCTGCTTACTGGTATTGCTAGTTTCGAACAGTCCAGTCACCTGTGTTTGTGTTCTGACCCTTTAAAATGGTAAAATGGATTCATTGGCAATTGGATCATTTACCTTTTCCATAATGGCATAATATAAGGTGCAGACAATTACACAAATGACATGGAAAATTAAACGTCACTGGTGGCCTGCAGCACATAGTGTGCATTCCACAAGGCTGACAAGTAAGATATGTCTTCAGGCCTAACAATGTAGCATCATTGTTACACTTTTAAACCTGCAGTGGAACTGGTCAAAGTAATACTTTTTGACTGAAAGAGCCCTATTTTAAATATTTAATTGGTCACTCCTCAGCAAGACTTATGGCCCACAATATTTAGTGCTAGTATTTAATAGTGGGAGATGCAAGGATTTAATATTGGCAGGTACCTACAATGAGTGTCCAGTAAAGGTGTCTTCCGCTTTGAAAACAAGTAGCTATTCCTATGAGAAAAATAAAGTCCAATTATAATAATAATTCTGCTACCTGAGGTTTTGGAACAATCATCCACAACTATTTAACCACTATTTTTAATTTTTGCAAAACATTTAATTCACATATGAAGTGGATTTTAAAAAATATGTAGGGAAATGTAACCTTGAAAAAGTTAGACTTTGTCAGCCTGAACATCCATTGACTAATTAGCATTAGCCTGCCAGCAGCTGGGCCCTGTCAGTGGTGCCACTAAATGAGGTGTGTAAACTACTCCCAGAGCAGAAACAATGCCTTAAACCTTTAAGTACAAACACCTCAGTTTGAGGCATTTGACTCATTTCAGCTCATGAAGGGGATCTGTGGAGGGTTTAGGAACCTTATTAACTTGAAAGGGTCCAGAGTGACACCTGTCTATGCGTGGGTAAGTTTAAAGGGAGACCTGTGGAAGCAAAGCCTTTATTCCCTGGGTCATCTATAGCCAGTTTGGCACCAGCCAAGTGGAAGGGGGAGCAGACCCCAGAACTAGTTTGGCGTTTTAGAGGAAGAGGGGACTGCTGATTTCCTAAAACAC